>NC_092712.1:219910924-220210924 GCF_047496885.1 Scyliorhinus torazame
TCCTCCAGCCAGTGTCTGGTCAGCTGACTTTACATTGACTTATATACTAGTGAGACTCCTAGTGGTCAGCCGGTGAATTACAACACAACCATGATATCACTACAGCCTCCACCAATGCTATTTGAAATGATCATCAACTAGTTACAGCTTAGTTGCCGGATGGTTTCTGGGACAGAATCTTGTGGGGATGATGGGAGTCTTGCCTGCCAGCTGAAGGACCAGTGAGAGACATGTGTTGTCTCCTCTGAGGAAGGCCAGCCGAATTACGAGACAATTAAGCACTGGAGAGGCCAGGAGAGGGACTTTCCCTGGGATTTGGACCCGAGGGGCAGAGGTCCCACCTGCCAAGAACTACCAGCCAAACAGATCCTTGCAGTTCTTTTGCTCAGCAAAAGAGGGAGAGGAGCTGGAGATTTAAAAGCAGGAGAGGAGCCGGAGATGTAAAAGTGGGAGAGGAGCCGGAGATTTTAAAGCGGGAGAGGAGCCAGAGATTTAAAAGCACAGGAGAGGAGCCACCTCCTCTAACCTACGGGGTTGAGTGAATATCAGGTAAACTCTTTCTTTCTTTTTCTTGTTTTATCCGCAACTTATCTAGAGGGGATGGCAGGGAAGTCAGTGCAATGTTCCTCCTGCAGAATGTTTGAGGTGAGGGACACTGTCAGTGTCCCTGCTGATTTCACCTGTGGGAAGTGCACCCATCTCCAGCTCCTCAAAAACCACGTTAGGGAACTGGAGCTGGAGCTGGATGAACTTCGGATCATTCGGGAGGCAGAGGTAGTCTTAAATAGAAGCTTCAGGGATGTAGTTATTCCGAAGAATGAAGATAGATGGGTGACGGTGAGAGGGGCTGGGAGGAAGCAGTCAGTACAGGGATCCCCTGTGGTCGTCCCCCTTAGTAACAAGTATACCGCTTTGGATACTGGTGGGGGGGGGGGGCTTACCAGGGGTAAGCCATGGGGTACAGGTCTCTGGCACAGAGTCTGTCCCTGTTGCTCAGAAGGGAAGGGGGGAGAGGAGTAGAGCATTAGTCATTGGGGACTCCATAGTTAGGGGGACAGGTAGGAGATTCTGTGGGAACGAGAGAGACTCGCGTTTGGTATGTTGCCTCCCAGGTGCCAGGGTCCGTGATGTCTCGGGTCGTGTTTTCAGGA
Source organism: Scyliorhinus torazame (assembly GCF_047496885.1). Lineage (NCBI taxonomy): Eukaryota > Metazoa > Chordata > Chondrichthyes > Carcharhiniformes > Scyliorhinidae > Scyliorhinus > Scyliorhinus torazame. The sequence goes on from NC_092712.1 coordinate 219,912,076, forward strand.
TCCTTAAGGGGGAGGGGGAGCAGCCCCAAGTCGTGGTCCACTTAGGTACCAACGACACAGGTAGGAAAAGGGATGGGGATGTAAGGCAGATATTCAGGGAGCTAGGGTGGAATCTTAGAGCTAGAACAAACAGAGTTATTATCTCTGGGTTGTTACTCGTGCCACATGCTAGCGAGACGAGGAATAGGGAGAGAGAACAGTTGAACACGTGGCTACAGGGATGGTGCAGGAGGCAGGGATTCAGGTACCTGGATAATTGGGGCTCATTCTGGGGAACGTGGGACATCTACAAAAGGGATGGTCTACACCTGAACCAGAGGGGTACCAATATTCTGGGGGGGAAATTTGCTCATGCTCTTCAGGAGGGTTTAAACTAATTCATCAGGGGGTAGAAACCTGAATTGTAGCTCCAGTGTACAGGAGGTTGAGAGTAGTGAGGTCATGAGTAATGTTTCAAGGTCGCAGGAGTGTACCGGCAGGCAGGAAGGTGGTTTGAAGTGTGTCTACTTCAACGCCAGGAGCATCCGGAATAAGGTGGGTGAACCTGCAGCATGGGTTAGTACCTGGGACTTTGATGTTGTGGCCATTTCGGAGACATGGATAGAGCAGGGACAGGAATGGTTGTTGCAGGTTCCGGGGTTTAGATGTTTCAGTAAGCTCAGAGAAGGTGGTAAAAGAGGGGGAGGTGTGGCATTGTTAGTCAAGGACAGTATTACGGTGACAGAAAGGACGTTTGATGAGGACTCGTCTACTGAGGTAGTATGGGCTGAGGTTAGAAACAGGAAAGGAGAGGTCACCCTGTTGGGAGTTTTCTATAGGCCTCTGAAAAGTTCCAGAGATGTAAAGGAAAGGATTGCAAAGATGATTCTGGATAGGAGCGAAAGTAACAGGGTAGTTGCTTTGGGGGACTTTAACTTTCTAAATATTGACTTGAAACGCTATAGTTCGAGTACTTTTGATGGGTCAGTTTTTGTCCAATGTGGGCAGGAGGGTTTCCTGACACAGTATGTAGATAGGCCACAAGAGGCGAGGCCACATTGGATTTGGTACTGGTTAATGAACCAGGCCAGGTGTTAGATTTGGAGGTGAGCACTTTGGTGATAGTGACCACAATTCGGTTACGTTTACTTTAACGATGGAATGGGATAGGTATATACCACAGGCAAGAGTTATAGCTGGGGGAAAGGCAATTATGATGCAATTAGGCAAGATTTAGGATGCATAGGATGGGGAAGGAAACTTCAGGGAATGGGCACAATTGAAATGTGGAGCTTGTTCAAGAAACAGCTACTGCGTGTCCTTGATAAGTATGTACCTGTCAGGTAGGGAGGAAGTGGTTGAGCGAGGGAACCGTGGTTTACTAAAGTAGTTGAATCACTTGTCAAGAGGAAGAAGGAGGCGTATGTAAAGATGAGACGTGAAGGTTCAGTTAGGGCGCTTGAGAGTTACAAGTTAGCCAGGAAGGACCTAAAGAGAGAGCTAAGAAGAGCCAGGAGGGGACATGAGAAGTACTTGGCAGGTAGGATCAAGGAAAACCCTAAAGCTTTCTATAGTTATGTCAGGAATAAAAGAATGACTAGGGTAAGAGTAGGGCCAGTCAAGGACAGTAGTGGGAAGTTGTGCGTGGAGTCCGAGGAGATAGGAGGGGCGCTAAATGAATATTTTTCGTCAGTATTCACACAGAAAAAAGACAATGTTGTCGAGGAGAATACTGAGATACAGGCTACTAGACGACGGGATTGAGGTTCATAAGGAGGAGGTGTTAGCAATTCTGGAAAGTGTGAAAATAGATGAGTCCGCTGGGCCGATGTGATTTATCCGAGGATTCTCTGGGAAGCTAAGGAGGAGATTGCAGAGCCTTTGCCTTTGATCTTTATGTCATCATTGTCTACAGGAATGGTGCCAGAAGACTGGAGGATAGCAAATGTTGTCCCCTTGTTCAAGAAGGGGAGTAGAGACAACCCCGGTAACTATAGACCAGTGAGCCTTCCTACTGTTGTGCGCAAAGTCTTGGAAAGGATTATAAGAGATAGGATTTATAATCATCGAGTAAGGAATAGTTTGATTAGGGATAGTCAACACGGTTTTGTGAAGGGTAGGCCGTGCCTCACAAACTTTATTGAGTTCTTTGAGAAGGTGACTATACAGGTGGATGAGGGTAAAGCAGTTCATGTGGTGTATATGGATTTCAGTAAAGCGTTTGATAAGGTTCCCCACGGTAGGCTAGTGCAGAAAATACAGAGGCATGGAATTGAGGGTGATTTAGCGGTTTGGATATGAAATTGGCTAGCTGTAAGAAGACAGAGAGGGTGGTGTACCACAAGGATCTGTTTTGGGGCCACTGCTGTTTGTTATTTTTATAAATGACCTGGAGGAGGGCGTAGAAGGATGGGTGAGTAAATTTGAGGATGACACTAAAGTCGGTGGAGTTGTGGACAGTGCGGAAGGATGTTGCAGGTTACAAAGAGACATAGATAAGCTGCAGAGCTGGGCTGAGAAGTGGCAAATGGAGTTTAATGCAGAACAGTGTGAGGTGATTCATTTTGGAAGGAGTAACAGGAATACAGAGTACTGGGCTAATGGTAAAATTCTTGGTATTGTGGATGAGCAGAGAGATCTCGGTGTCCATGTACATAGATCCCTGAAAGTTGCCACCCAGGTTGATAGGGTTGTTAAGAAGGCGTACGGTGTATTAGCTTTTATTGGTAGAGGGATTGAGTTTCAGAGCCATGAAGTCATGTTGCAGCTGTACAAAACTCTGGTGCGGCCGCATTTGGAGTATTGCATGCAGTTCTGGGCGCCGCATTATAGGAACGATGTGAAAGCATTGTAAAGGGTGCAGAGGAGATTTACCAGGATGTTGCCTGGTATGGAGGGAGGATCTTATGAGGAAAGGCTGAGAGCCTTGAGGCTGTTTATGTTAGAGAGAAGAAGGTTAAGAGGTGACTTAATTGAGGCATACAAGATGATCAGAGGATTAGATAGATGGACAGTGAGAGCCTTTTTCCTCGGATGGTGATGGCTCGCACGAGGGGGCATAGCTTTAAATTGAGGGAAGATAGATATAGGACAGATGTCAGAGGTAGGTTCTTTACTCAGAGAGTAGTAAGGGCGTGGAATGCCCTGCCTGCAACAGTAGTGGACTCGCCAACATTAAGAGCATTTAAATTATCATTGGATAAACATATGGATGATAATGGAATAGTGTAGATGGGCTTTAGATTGGTTTCACAGATCGGCGCAACATCAAGGGCCGAAGGGCGTGTACTGCGCTGTAATGTTCTATTGTTCTATTGTTCAGCAGCACTCTCAGGGAAGTGGTGGCTGCTGCAGGAAAGGTATCTACTGGAGGCCCAGGATTGCAGAGCGCCAGACACAAGAGGGAGGGAGTTTGAGGGATGGGGGTGCAGAGTAAGGGGTTCAGCCAGACGGGCAAGGGGAAGGCTCTTAGTGGCTCTCTCTTCCCAATGCTGGGTCCCTTGATCAGGCACTGAGTACCTTTGGAGGAGTGTCGCCCACTCCGGTCCCAGGAAACAAACTCAGAGCACAGATTTACTTGTTGTGCATGTCAATGGTGACAGGCCTGCCGGCTGCTGGGTTAATACCAGCGGTGATGTGATTAATCACCCTTAAGTGGTGATTAAATGTCCAATTAAGGGATATCGATCATCATAGCTACCTGCCCCCACTAGGTTATCTGGAAGGCATCTTGGATCCCCGTGATTAGCTCCAACTTCTTGTCCTCTCCACCTTCTCCACCAAGGCATCCAGTGCAGAATCAGTGAACCCTGGAGCATGCTCTGTCCCCTGTTGTGTCATAAGTGACTTTTCTTACCTCTCAGACTCTCTTTCACTGGTCCTTCTGCTGCATTCAGATGCCTGGAAAAGGTGCAAGCTGGCTTTAAGTAATGTAAGCGGCCATTCATTAATGCTAGCCTTGTACTGAGATCCTTGATGAGGCATGCAGCGACACAATAGTGTGTTCAGCACTCAATAGCACTGGCTGCATGCAACCAGCATGTAAATTAGCAGCAGTATAAATCTAAACCCCACTCCCATATTCATGAGCTGTGCATTCACTCCCCTGAGTATCATCGTTAGGAGGGAAGTAAGCAGGACAGAATTAAAGGATGGAAAATCCTGAATGACACACTGACCTCCACGACAGAATTCCTGGGCAGCAAGGTGGTACAAGTTGGGCAGCACGGTAGCACAAGTGGGCAGCACGGTAGCACAAGCGGGCAGCACGGTGGTACAAGTTGGGCAGCACAGTAGCACAAGTGGGCAGCACGGTAGCACAAGTGGGCAGCACGCTAGCACAAGCGGGCAGCACGGTAGCACAAGTGGGCAGCTCGGTAGCACAAGCGGGCAGCACGGTAGCACAAGTGGGCAGCTCGGTAGCACAAGTGGGCAGCACGCTAGCACAAGCGGGCAGCACGGTAGCACAAGTGGGCAGCTCGGTAGCACAAGTGGGCAGCACGGTAGCACAAGCGGGCAGCACGGTAGCACAAGTGATTAGCACTGTGGCTTCACAGCGCCAGGGTCCCAGGTTCGATTCCCCGCTGGGTCACTGTCTGTGCGGAGTCTGCAAGTTCTCCGCGTGCCTGTGTGGATTTTATCCGGGTGCTCCGGTTTCCTTCCACAGTCCAAAGACGTGCAGGTTAGGTGGATTGGCCATGATAAATTGTCCTTAGTGACCAAAAAAGGTTAGGAGAGGTTATTGGGTTACGGGGATTGTGGTGAAGAGAGGGCTTAAGTGGGTCGGTGCGGACTCAATGGGCTGAATGGCCTCCTTCTACATTGTATGTTCTATGTTCTATATGCAGCAAATGAAAATTTGCAAAAATCCACCCAATGATATACAAAATGTACATGTGGACATCCTCCTGCTCATTCACCAGACTACCAATTTGGAACTATGCCAGAGTGGTTGCCCTAGATTTGTGCACTATTCTCCATTGTACATTGACCCTGCTTTACCGACAATGTCTGGAACAGTGGCAAACGTGAGAACAAATTATTTTACAATCCTGGCTGGAACCCCATTATATGCTGATAAGAAGACCACAAGATGGAAGGGCAGAAGTAGGCCATTCAGCCCATTGGATCTGCTCTCCCATTCAATGAGAACTACTTTACCCTTCTCTCACATTCTTAATAATGAGCTTGAACAGAGTAGTATTTTCTCCATTATACAGGCTGTTGTATTAATATGGGAACATGTCTGTATGTGATTTGTAAGTAAAATGACAACTGAACTATCTAAGGTCCAATTTTGTGCTATTCCTATCAGCCAAATAAATTAGCTTTATTTTAACAATAATAAATAAAAACAGGAAATGCTGGAAGCTTTCAGCAGGTCTGGCACCATCTGTGAAGAGAGAAACAGAGGGCGTGAATCAGTGGGAACGATCAGGGCTGTCGATCTAAATGGCACCGTGATCTGCGAACAGCCTTTCTTGCTGGTGAGATCAGCTCGCCAGCAGGAAATCACTCCAAGTGCAGCCTCATGGCCAAAATAAAAGGCAAAGTGCCGTTGAATCGCTGGGTGTTTCTCGGCAATGCAGCCACCGAGAAACATCCCGCTAAACTCGCCCGACAGCAGACTTAGTTTGACGTCCGCAGAATCGAACCCAGGGTTAAATTTTCGAGTCCATATGACTCTGCTACAGAACTAAAGAGGGTGAAATGTGATGGATTTTATACTGCTTCAGAGGGGGTGGAGCAGGTAGAGCTAAGTAGAAGGTCAGTAATAAATGGGAGCTCAGGAGAGTGTTATGGGCCAGGGTTTAGAGAATCCCAAAGTGTATCATTGAGTTCACCTGAACAACAACTTTTAATAGATTGTGGTATGGGGAGCACACTGCACACTCTACAGGTGTGGTACAGCAGAAATGGAAAAGTATTTTGTAAAGCAAGTATTTTGAACTCAAGTTAACCTTTTTAAAAACATACAGTGAACATCTTAGCAACCATTAATTCATACACAACCCCCAAAGAATACAACACTAAGTACCCCTTTAAGCTTTCCTTTTAACATCCATAAGACGTAAAACATCTTTTACCAGAAGCACATCAGGTTAAAGTCACTACTGTTATTAGTTTTAAATAACCAGGATCGATTTACAGTTTTTAGATTACAGAGAGAGGCTAATACCCCTTCTGGCTGTGACTGCAGCTATCCAGCTCTGAAAACAAAACTAAAACACACCCTGCAGCAAACAGCCTAAACCGAAAGTAAAAAGCTGACAGATAGCCCAGCTCCACCCACTCTCTGACATCACTGCAGTAATAAACACCTATTTCTTAAAGGTACTCTCACTGCAGATATTTATATGCACACGCATTTATAAACACCCATTTCTTAAAAGTACTCTCACATGACAAGAGTCATATTGTTTTACAGCACAGAAAAAGGACCTTTGGCCCATCTTGTCTGCACCAGCCAGCAAGCACCTACCTATTTTAAATCCCCTCTAAATCTCCTGCCCACTACCTTAAATCTATGCACCCTGGTTATTGACCCCTCTACATAGGGGCAAAACATTTTCCTATCCACCCTATCTATGTCCCTCATAATTTTTTTATATCTCAATCAGGTCCCTGCTCTAAGGAACACAAGCCCAGCCTAACCAGCCTCTCGTGATAGCTGAAACACTCCAGCCCAGGCAACACCTTAGTTAAGTTCCTCTGCACCCTTTCTAGTTCAATCACATCCTTCCTACAGTGTGGTGACCAGAACTGCACACAAAACTCTAGCTGTGGCCTAATAAACATTTCATACTGCTCCGTCATACCCTCCCTGCTCTTATATTCTATGCCCCAGCTAATAAAGGCAAGTATCCCATTTGCCTTCTTAACCACCTTATCTACCTGTCCTGCTGCCTTCAGGGATCTTTGGACATGCGCCCAAGGTCCCTCTGATCTTCTGTACTTCCTCGTATCCTACCATTCTCTTGCCTTGTTCATCCTTCCAAAATGCATCACCTCACACTTTCAGGGTTAAATTCCAGTTATTATTGTTCTGCCCCCTCACCTGATGAAGGAGCTGCGCTCTGAAAGCTAGTGACTCCAAACAAACCTGTTGGAGTTTAACCTGGTGTTGTAAGACTTCTTTCTGTGCTCACCCCAGTCCAACGCCGGCATCTCCACATCATGATATACCTGTGCTGATATAGAAAAATTCTTTATAGGAGAGCCTGTGATGTCTCAATTCCCAGACTGGCTCTCCACCAGAGAACTTGTTAATCTACTGTCACAAACACATGCTCCTGCTCACTCGTACCCTGTGAATCATGTGGTAAACTGATAACCAAAATCCCCTGAGGTGGATTGAACTATGATGGTATATGTAATGATAGTCACAGGGGATAGAAATTCATTGGTGCCCTGTTGAGATAAGTTGACAATATGGTCGAACAGATTACCAAAAGCAGCAATGAGACACTAAACCGTGGCAGGTTTAAAGGGAAATTGGCTGAATTTAAGTTAGGAAAGTGCAGGCAAAGCTATTAGTTCAATCATTTTCAATGTCACATAATGCACAGCTCATGTCCCGATGTCCAATAAGAGGTCCTGCTGCACAAGTTCCAGTCAAGAGTACAAATTCTGAAAACTGCCTTTATAGGATTATGGTAAGCAACCTGATGTGCCAGCGATTTGGATCAATGGCTCTCTCCTTTCCAAAATGCTGCCATATTACTAACTAAAACCTCCCATGCAAGTACCTATACCTGGAAAAAAGTTTGAACATAAGAGAAGAAATATCGTTCCATCCAAAAACTGAACTCATCAAAGTAACACAAATTATATTGTGAGTGAAGAATGGGTTGAATCTTCCGAGGAACGGCAGTCACCGTCGGATTGCGATGCCGCTCCTCCTTGTGCCAGAGCTCCGCTCTGACTGAGATTTCTGATCCCGGCTTCTTCGAAATGTGGAGCATACTTTCAATCCAACTGCTTCCTTGTGGCACTGGATCATCAGGGAAGACAAGTCACCCACCCTTTTCACAACACTAGCTATGGTATTCTGGGTAGTGTTCACTCACTGAAAACCTGGGACATTTTCAATGTGTTAGTGTATGTGTGGCTGATTGAATGGGTGGGTGATTGTGTCGTTAGGTAAGGGGGTAGGTTGTGAGGTAAGTGGGTAATGAGGTAGGCTGGGTAGAGTGGTGAGGTTGGGCCACGGGAAGCTGAGGGGGGCGCTGGGATCGTGCAGTTGGGGCCAGTCAGGTTGGGTCAGGTAGGATCTGGGGGGGGGCACGGGTAGTTGATGAGGAGTCAGGTCATGAGGTTGAATTAGTTTGAGTCGGGTGAAGTTGGATGGGGGGGGGGGGAAATCAGGTGGTGAGGTTGACTCAGATTTGGTTGGGTACAGGTTTGTCAGGGTGTCAGGGAGGATTGGGTGGTGAGGTTGGGTCAGATCAGGTCGGGGATAATCATGGAATCGCGGGGGATTCGAATGGTGGAAGGTAGTCAGCTTAGGTTGGGATCAGTCAAGGAGATAGTCGTGGGCTCAAGGGAGGAGTTAGCGGTGTCAGTTGAAAAGTTACCCAGGAGTTAAATCACTGAGTGCCTTTAAAACAGAGATTGATTGGTTTTTGATCAATGAGGAGATCAAGGGTTAAGGGGAGAAGACAGGAGAATGAGGATGAGAAAAATATCAGCCATGATTGAATGATGGATCAGCCTCGATGGGCCGAGTGGCCTAATTCTGCTCCTATGTCTTATGGTCTTGTGGTCTTATAGACTTGGATTTTAAAGTCTGGGGTAACTATTCAGGTGAGTAAGTCGGAACCATCCTCCGTCTCCAACACAGAGACATTTTTGAAGGGTCCGGGGAACAGAGGAATTACCCATCAGATGTTCAGCCTTCCTGGGAACTTCCCACAGAGTCAGTACATTGGGACTTCCAAGGGATCCTTTAGTACATCTTGACGGGTAAGCCTGGGCCACTGATCACTTTGCAGTGGGCATTTGAATTAATATCATTTTATTCTCAGATTCAGCCTTTAGTGTCACTCTGGAAATACTACAGAATGGTACATTTAGGTAAAGTTTGACACTGCACTCCTGATGCTTCACCAAGTAGTGATCCCAGGTTTAGTTGTGATCTGTACAGAGTTAACTGATACCAGGTATTGAAAGTGAGATACAATTGGCCTCAGCTTACCTGAGTTTGGGAAGGGAAAAATTGGTCAGGGTTCATGGTCCTGCTTGTTATTTGGTTACCTTTATAAGAGTTTGCTTCTGGCAAGGACTTATTCAGACATGCCCTTGATGGCCCCATGATAAAATAGCCTGCCGACGCTGTCAGTGCTTCGATGTGAATGATGGCCACTTGGGTGAAGTATCTGAGGAAAACTGGTCCTGTGAAAGCATATCCTAGCGAGGAAACCATGCCTTCAAGGAGAGATGATGTGGAGATGCCGGCATTGGACTGGGGTGGGCACAGTAAGAAGTCTTACAACACCAGGTTAAAGTCCAACAGGTTTGTTTCGAATCAGTAACTTTCAGAGCGCTGCTCCTTCATCAGGTGAATGAGGAAGGAGCAGCGCTCCAAAAGCTTGTGTTTGAAACAAACCTGTTGGACTTTAACCTTGTGTTGTAAGACTTCTTACTGGTCAAGGAGAGAAGGGGAGAAAAAGATTGAGATAAAGAAGAACTTGTGTTAATGAAGAACCTTTCATGTTATAAAGACATGCCAAAGTGTGAGTAATTACCTTTGAAGTGTTGTCACTGCCAAACGGGGCAGCCAAATGGCCTGCGAATGGCTCATCAGGGGCGAAATTCCCCCCCAACGGCGCGATGTCCGCCGACTGGCGCCAAAGACGGCGCCAATCAGATGGGCATCGCGCCGGCCCAAAGGTGCGGAATGCTCCGCATCTTTGGCGGCCTAGCCCCGACATTGAGGGGCTAGGCCGACGCCGGAGGGATTTCCGCCCCGCCAGCTGGCGGAAATGGCGTTTGTTGCCCCGCCAGCTGGCGCGGAAATGCGGCGCATGCGCGGGAGCGTCAGCGGCCGCTGACAGTTTCCTGCGCATGCGCAGTGGGGAGAGTCTCTTCCGCCTCCGCCATGGTGGAGGCCGTGGCAGAGGCGGAAGGGAAAGAGTGCCCCCACGGCACAGGCCCGCCCGCGGATCGGTGGGCCCCGATCGCGGGCCAGGCCACCGTGGGGGCACCCCCCGGGGTCAGATCACCCCGTGCTCCCCCCAGAACCCCGGAGCCCGCCCACGCCGCCTGGTCCCGCCGGTAAATACCAGCTTTGATTTACGCCGGCGGGACAGGCAATTTCTGGGCGGGACTTCGGCCCATCCGGGCCGGAGAATCCAGCGGGGGTTCCCGCCAACCGGCGTGGCCCGATTCCCACCCCCGCCCAATCTCCGGTACCGAAGACTTCGGCGGGGGCGGGATTCACGGCGGCCAACGGCCATTCTCCGACCCGGCGGGGGGTCGGAGAATGACGCCCCAGATAACTCAACAGTTAATCAGTTTCTTGAGGAAACTAGACATTAACAGAACTTCCTGTTCTTCTTCCAGAGTGCCAGTTTTAATGTCCATGTAAAATGTTAAACGATAACCTGGTTTAGCATCTCGTGCAAAAGATGAATAAAGTAAATGATGCACGATCAATGACCACTAAAGCAAGGTTGTAGTCCAACTGAAAGCTTTAATAAGCTAGATGTTTCCCCCAGCAGCTCAGGTACAGAATGAAGGCTGCTGGGGCGGCACAGGCTCTTATACCCCGCCTAGCAGGGCGGAGCTACCATACAGCTTGATCAATAGGAAGCATACAATTTCTACCAATGGTGTTCCAGCATTACCAGGTACCGTAATATCTCTACTACCACAGTAAAAACATATCTACAGTGTATTAAAAATCAAGCTTCAATTGCACGGAAGCCTGGAATTGTTACAGAGTAGATGGAAGCCATTCAGCCCTCTGCTCTTGCAGAGAGCCTACACAGAATCAATTTCACTAGTCCCACTCCCCTGCCCTTTCCTTGGAGGCCTGCAAATGTTTTCTCTTCAGGTACCCATCCAATTACCTTTTGAAAGCCACGGTTGAAACTGCCTCCATCACCCTCTCAGGCAGATCATTCGAGATCCTAATCACTGACTCTATAAATACAATATTCCTCATGTTACCTTTGGTTCTTTTGCCCCTCATCTCAAAACTGTATCCTCTCTTAATCAACCATTCTGCCATTGGAAACATTTCTCTCCTTCCACACCTAGCTTTACAAAGGACAAAGAACAATACAGCACAGGAACAGGTCCTTCGGCCCTCCAAGCCTGTTCTGGTCATGATACCACCCTTGGCCAAAACCCTCAGCACTTCAAAGAACAAATAATAATACAGCATCTCTTGCAAACAACCTCTCTACGTACACTTCTCTGAGAAGAACAGCCCAAACTTCTCCAGTCTGTTCATGTATTTGAGGCCCTCATCCTTGGAACCATTCTCATAAATCTTCTCTAAACCCCTCTCTAATACCTTCACATCCTTCCGACAGTGTGGGGCCTAGAATTGAACACAATATTCCAGTTAAGGCTGAAGCAGTGTTTACAAAGCATCATCATAACTTACTTGTTTTTGTACTTTAAGCTTCTATTTCTAACGCCTAGGATCTCATCTTTGCCCTTTTATCCACCCTGGCACTTTCTACAATTTGTGCACATATCGCCCCAGATCTCTCTGCTCCTGCACCTTCTGTAGAACTGGACCTTTGTTTCCACAGAATCACAGAACCTTTACAGTGCTGAAAGAAGCCATTCAGCCCACAGAGTCTGTACCAGCTCTCTGAAAGAGCATTCTACCCAATCCCATTCCGCTGCCTTATCCCCGTAACCTTACGCATCTTTTCTTTGCAGATAGTAATCCAATTCCTTTTTGAATACCTCGATCGAACCTGCCCCCATTACCCTCTCAGGAAGCTTATTCCAGACTCCAACCTCTGGGTGAAAAAAAAAATCCTCACATCACTATTCCTCTTTATGCCAATTATTTTGAAAATGTGCCGTCTAGTTCTTGATGGTCTCTTCAATGGGTACAGTTTCTCACTATTTACTCTGTCCATAACCCTCAGGATGTTGACTACATCTATCAAGCCTCCTCTTCGCCTTCTTTTCACAAGAAAAACAGTCCCAGCCTCTCCAATGTATCCTCATAGCTACAGTTCTTTATCCCCAGAATCTCTTCTGTCCTCCTTCCAATGCCTTCACATCGTTCCTCAAGAATGGCACCCAGAAATGGACACAATGCTCCAGATGAAGCCAAACTAGTGTCTAATACAAGTTCAACATGACCTCCTTACGCTTGTACTCAATGCCACTAATAAAAAGGTTTACGATACTATGGGCTGGATTCTCTGATTTTGAGGATATGTCCGGAGCATGTGTCTAGTCTTATAGCCAAAACATCGGCGCCGCCCCCACACCGATGCTCCACCCGGTGGGGGAGCTAGCAGCTGCGCCACATAAAGCCCCCGGCTTTACCTGCAGTTACGGACGGAGAATTACCGGATCCGTGCCCATGCATGCACACGGCGACGACCTGCAGCGGTTGCGCCATAGGACATTGCGCCGGCCACGTGTAGACCCGGCCTGCCAGATAGTGGCCCCCTGTAAACCCCTCGCCTCCCCTGACCACCTCCCACCAGTCCCTCCAGCCCCCGCTGAAGCCCCCATGGCCAGCGAAACGGCTCGGCCCCCCGACTGTGGCGGCGCTGGACACAGTCCACAGGCGCCATGCGAGTTCCTCGAAAACTGTGAGCACACGTGCTCCACGCCGCAGGGAATTCGGTCCATTGGGTCGGAGCATCGGGGGAGGGCCTCAGGTGACGTTCTGAACCGTCCCAATGGCGTGCAGCGTACTCAGCGATGGTGCCGTTTTTGAGGGGGCAGAGCATCCAAAAAACGCCGCCTCCCCCGATTTTGGCATAAAATCAAATTCACCGGGCAGTCGACGAACGCGATTTCGGCATCGGCAATCAGAGAATCCAGCCCTATATGCTTTATTAACTGCTCTCTCAACATGCCCTGCCATTTTCAATTACTTGTGTGTATGTACACTAAAGTCCCTCTGATCTTGCATCTCCTGTAGAGTTTCCCCCTTTATTTTATACTGAATGCGATCCAATGGCCTGCTGCGCCCAAAAATCAGCTCGCCGCGACACAGCATGGCTGTTTGAAGCCGGGAGACCCCGCTCCCAGGATCGACCCGGCTCTCAATGCCAAGCGAGATCTAACGCAATATCGCGAGATGTTGAGGTAACCAAGGTGCCCCTGTGGCACTGCCGGCTGACAGGGGCACTGCCAGAGTGCAAGTTTGGCACTGCCAAGGTGCCAAGCTAGCATTTTCTGTGTGCTGGCGATCAGACCAGGGGTGCTTCGCGTGGGTGTTGGGGAGGGTGCGGGGAGGGGAGGGGGGGGGCATCCCCATAGTGTGCTGGGGCTTGGGAGGGGGTGTCAGGGGTTGTGTTGGGGGCATCGGAGATCGCTATACCATTTTAAAATGGCATCCTGATATCTCGCTACACTGAGGGGTTCCGGCGAGCGGAACTCCTCGGTGTTGAAAAGGGGGCTATGTGTGGTCTTGGCCATGTGTTCTCTGCTGAGGCCCCTTATTTAACGCGAATGGCGTTTTATTGCATCTACGTTGCGAGCGCCAGGAAACACATAGCTAAATGCACTCGCTATTGGACTTGGTTCCCATTTAGTTGAATCACGCCCACTGCTTCTCTATATTCTCCCTGCCAAAATGAATCTCTTTTTAATCCATTTGGACATCACTGGCTAGGCCTTCATTTATTGTCCATCCCCAGTTGCCCTGAAGAAGACGGTGGTGAGCTGCTTACTTGAACCTCTGCAGTTATTGAGGTGTAGGTACTCCCACTGTGCTATCAGGGATGAAGTTCCAGAAATTTGACCCAGCGATTGTAAACGAACTGTGTTATATTTCCAAGTCAGGATAATGAATGACTTAGAGGGGATCCTCCAGGTAGTGCTGTTCCCAGGTTCTGTTGCCCCTGTCCTTTGAGGTGGGAGTGGCCATGGGTTTGGAAGGTGTTCTCGAAGGGAGCCTTGGTGAGTTACTGCTGTGTATTTTGTAGATGGTACACACGGCTGCTACTGTTCATTGGTGGTGGAGGGATTCATTTGTGGAAGGCTCAGCATTCAATTCAAGTGGGCTGCTTTGCCCTGGATGGTGTCAAGCTTCTTGTGCTGCACTCATCCAGGCATTGGAGAGGTTTCCATGGCATTCCTGACTTGTAGATGGTGGACAGGCTTTCGGTAGTTAGGAGGTGAGTTACCCACCACAGGATTCCTAATCTTTGACCTGCTCTTGGGCACAGTATTTATATGGCTAGTCTAGTTCAGTTTCTGGTCAATGGTAGTGCCCAGGATGTTGACAGTGGGGGATAAGGCGATGGCAATGCCATTCAATGTCAAGAGTTGATAGTTTGATTTTCTCTTCTTGGAGGTGGCCATTGCCTGGCACTTGTGTAGCAAGAATGTTACTTGCTACTTGTCAGCCCAAGCCTGGATATTGTCCAGGTCTTGCTGCTCTTGAACATGGACTGCTTCTATATCTGAGGAGTCATGAATGGTACTGAACATTGTGCAATCATCAGCAAACAACGCCACATCTGAGCTTTTGACGGAAGGAAGGTGATTAATGAAGTTAAAGCAGTAATCTGAGTACTGACCCCTGGGAAATCCCATTGTATATCTTCTCTCATTTTGAAAAACAACTCTTCTCCACCACTCTCTGTTTCCTGTGTTACAACCAGGTAAGGAGAAGTCGAATGACTCCCCTCTTTGACTCTTTTTCTTTGAATGTAACAGTTTCTTTGTGTAAAATTGATAAGCTTGCCAATTCAGTGAGTACTTAACTGTTTATGCAGTGTGCCCATAAAAGAACCAATAGGACAGGTTTTCTTCAGTTTAGCAAATAAAGAGGTTAGCAATGTTATACAAATCTGATCTAAGTAAAATAATAAAAAGCACTTCAACTTTCATACACACTTGGAGTTCACACAGGCACAAAAATACAAATTATAGGGTGGTGATAGGTTGGGCAAATTAGATTCCATAAATTTAAGAGGAATGTGCAGTAGTTTGGTGACTTGGCCAGCTTCAGGCTGAATCTGGTGGCCTTGCTGTTTTTACTCAGTGGTCTGCTTTCAGAGTTGAGGCAGTTTAAAACTGCTGATAGATGATCTATCTGTTCACCTGGAGACAGAGCTATGGGGTTAAATCCTTTCTTTAAAGGCTGCATGGTGGCACAGTGGGTTAGCCCTGCTGCCTCACGGCGCCGAGGTCCCAGGTTCAATCCCGGCTCTGGGTCACTGTCCGTGTGGAGTTTGCACATTCTCCCTGTGTTTGCGTGGATTTCGCCCCCACAACCCAAAAGATGTGCAGTTTAGGTGGATTGGCCACGCTAAACTGTCCCTTAATTGGAAAAAATTAATTGGGTACTCTAAAACTTTTTTTTTTTTAATCCTTTCTTTAAAATCTCAGTCTGCTCCACATGGAGAGAGAGTTAAACACCAGCAGACAGGGCCCAAAAGCTTGTAAGTTGTGTGCAAAGAGAGCGAGGGAACCAAGATCCGTCTCAGCTTCTCAGCTGCTTGACCTTAGTTCTGCTGAGAAAACATTTGGTTAAAACATACAAAGGGTCGGCTTGACATGTGTCCTTCCTTCTCCAACTGCTGGGGGAATTCAAAAACATACATTGCTGTGTCTTCCAAAGTTGACTGAATTAATTCATGCCTGGAAATTAACTTAGCCAGGGTTCAATTATGCGAGTGGTTAGTGTTAATGACCCATCTCCAACAGTACCTCAGACAATTGCCATAATTGCTAATGAGGCAGGATGTGCGAGTCCTTCACACTCCTCCAAAGTCATCGTATTCGATGGGCTTTGCAGACAGAGTGACTCCATTCCAATGAATTGGAATGTGGAACATATAGAAATGAAAACTGCAGTTAATTTTGGGCTCTGAGTTCAAATCACTTTAGTCTCTGTGTTTCTAAAAACAAATGTCCGTTTTCAAAGTTCGCTTCAGATTTACAGCCAGTGGATTAAAATCATTATTTGGCATAAAGCACATTTTCATGACACCTGTCTCTCAGCCTACTTCGTAATTATGCTGCTACTGTTCCTTTTATGCCATGAGCTTCAACTTTGCTGACAAGCCTATTATGTGGTACTTTATCAAATGCCTTTTGGAAATCCACATTTACCACATCAACACCTTTTGTTACCTCATTAAAAAAAAAAATTAATAAATGTTAAGTGCCCAATTCTTTTTTTTTCCAATTAAGGGGCAATTTAGCGTGGCCCATGAATGGCCCATGAACAGAGTTAGCGCTCATCCTTACGCCTGAGGAATCAACCAAGAAAAGGGGACAAAAGTATAAAAGTCAAGGGAGAAATGTACCTTCACACGGAAAATTAAAGAAACATCTATAATTGTCTGGACACTCATATGAATTCATTAAAATACTTGATGTGCATGGGAGGAGAAATTATTCAAAATCCAATCATTTTTATTTTTGTGTGCAGAACGGGACTGAGTCTGTTTTAATGTTAAATTGAAAATCAAAGCTCCGGAGTTCTCTTGATAGATGAAGGCAACGTGCAAAGTGATACTGCCCCAAGCGGACCAGAAAACTCCAGATTCAGTCCCTCCTCTCTACCGAGTTAGTTGGTCTCGGCTGGCATGTTATGACTACCCGCAGTACCCTGGGTGAAGGAGTCGGAAAGTCAGTCAAAATCATAACATTATGCAGTGACCCCTGCTGGGAAGCATGTGAATGTCAACTGGGAAAAGACTAGGGCTCACTGCAATGCCGTCTGTGGCCACATATCCTGCTGATAGCCACCTCCTGGCCTCACATGGAAAATATCCACTTGGCCGAAAGACTGGAGAGTTGCCATTACCTGTGGAACAGTCCAAGTGTCGGGAATGTTCAATTGACAAGGCAAGGAATGGTGGGAGGGAATTAGTTTTAACAATTCATATTTCTGTGTTGATTTTTTCACATAATTCGCACATGCCACTTCGGCTGCAGAGAGGAAGGAACCACATATTCCAAAAATTATATAGGTTAAAGCTCTTGTGTGACATTTAAGATCTGATTTTGTAGAAAGGTTGAGCTAATTCTATCGCAACCATCAGTGCCAACACCAAGGGAAAAAAACAAATAACGAGATGACAGTATGTGACTGGAACACAAAAAGTATGACACATCATCTAAAAACCATTCCCTAGATGGAGATTGACAGTCCCTTTAATATGGAATAAAACAGCTGGGATGAAAAGTGTCTTTGAGTACATGCGCCTTGAGTTCTGATTGACAGAGCCTCTGTGAAGCTTTCTGTGTTTGCATGCGTTTTCATCAGAGCTGCATGATAGAATGACAGATACTGTGAAAATATTTCAAGCATTTTGCATTGGAGGAAAGATCATAAAACTCACTAATTGGTGTTTAGGCAGACATTGCAGATAGATGTGCAGTTGAGATGTCTGAACAGCGAGATTAGATAAGCGCAGCTCATAGCTTTATATTAATATTGAAAGGCTGAAAGCAAGGCTGAGTAAATTGGGGCTATTGCAGGGTGAACCTATAATTGAACACAGGAGGACTGAAGGGAATTCCTTTTTCAAATATGTGTTTGGTCATACCTGTTTATCGTTTTGTTTATTTGTAATAAATCTGCGGAAAGTACTAGGTGATATAAAACTGTTCTGGAGCTGCAGTGGTAGAAAAATGCCCTAAATGGCTGTACATCCATCTATTGAGCTACATTACAGCTCACATCTCAGCAATGCCTCACATCAGATGTCAGAAACTGTCAATGTAATTTCTGTGTAAAACAATTGGGGCAATAAAAATATTTTTGCAATCTCTTTTTCAACAAAGAGACAAATTAAATGCTACTTTTGCTTCAATGTATATATAATTAAAAATATATTAAACTGAAATAACTAGTTTGAATGTTGGCTTATTTATCTGTATACTGTAGGTAATGTACCTTCCATTTACTAACATTCCATATGTGTTGGAGAATACAATGATACAAGTATGTCTGCCTAGAAGTAGTATACAGTAGGTCTATGGATCTGCATGCATGATTCAATGTAACATAACCTTGCTTTCATACTTAGAAATAATGCAGTGAATTGCCATCCTCTCTGCCTGGTGGGGTTTCCAACATCTCCGACAGTGGACAGGTGACCTGCTCCATCAGATGAACAACTGCGCTATGACCGTAGTAGTCCCCCCCCCCCTTGATCCCACCACCATCTCCATTTACCAGACTTGTGTGACCAATGCTTCAGAAATGTTCTGGCATCTACAGAAACGAAAGATTAATCTCCAGGACTTGAATGTGAGCAAACAGGAGACAAATCACGGAAACTTTTGAAAAATGCTGTTTTTAAAATATTGGCCGCACTTTAGTGGCCGCGTTGTACTTAAGCGAGAGTGCAACAAAGCCATTAAATCGCGGGAGATGCCAAACTCGAGAACCGGGCCCGCCGCTGATCTGTTTGCGATCTAACCGGCCTACTCCCATTGGAGAAATCAGGATCCCACTGTGGTGTGGCGAGAAACCAATAATCACCACTTGAGCCCAACCTCCATACAATTAATGGGAGCGACCCCCATCTAATGGCCTCCCATGATCGAACAGCCTCCCCAGAGAGTGGTCACGCAGGCACCGATTAGTACTCCTTTTTAAAAAGGTGAAGCTGGCAGAAGGGTTGCTGCGGGGACCCGAGGAGGTGAGTAGCCAACTTTGCTCACAAGCAATGAGCCCGGGGGCACCGGGGTTACTGCCCTAGTGCTCGGAGGGGGGATGGGGGAGCCACCAGGGGGCCAGCCTCGGTTGGGATGGGCCGCCATCAGTGGGGGAGGAGGGTTGCAAGCCGGGTTGTGGCCGCCCATGGTCTGGGATAGGTTTGAGAGGTCATGGGGGGAGCGCGGAGATGGGTGTCTCAGCATCCGCGAGTCCACTGTGCCAACCCCTGGACCATGTGGTCTCATTCCGGGGGCAACTCCAACCCCTGCCTGCCTGCCCCACTGATTAGCCATAACTCCCACTGACTGCGAAGGTCTCTGGCCGTGCGGTTGAAGGTGAGAGCTAATTGGAAATTGGCAATTGTAGTTAAGTGGATCCCGTGGGTGGGCCGGCCATGTAGCATGTGGGATGTATTGCCTAGCATCCCAATCAGACTGCGAGGCCTGGACACTGTGCATGAACAGTGACATCATGGTTGTGTTGTAATTTACCGACTGACCTCTAGGAGTCTCATTAGTACATAAGTGAGTGTTAGAGTCAGGTGACCTCAGACTCACTAGGGAGCTAGGAGAGAGGTTGCTTGTACATGTTCATACTGTTATTCATCTGTTACTTTGTAGATAGTTGACCTACAGTTAATGTTAATAAATCATTTATAGATTCAGCTACATGTGTTCTTGTAGCTAAATCAGGCCATCCCACAAGAACATTACATGGTATCAGGTCTGGATGGTATGACACACTGAGAAAAAACTATCACATCATCGAATGCAGCCACAAGGTCCACAGCCATTTGAAGAGTTTGCAGATTGTATGAATGAACCACATGGAGTCATTGAAGCCACCAATGAACCATGGTAATGTGGACAACAACTGACATGTGTTGAAGCAACAATTTAATCTGTTTCTTACTGCAGTAAATTTAGGCTATCAATCAGATTTGCGTAAGGTAGCAATGCTCCTAACGGCAGTGCCTGAAGCAATTGCTGTGTTTAATATGTTTAGCTTTGCAAACGATGAAGAAAGTAACAATTTTAATAAAGTAATTTGAAGATTTTATGAACATTTCACCCACAGAAAGAGTGAAATTTATGAACACTATGTGTTTAGATCACGTTTACAGAAGACAGAAGAGTTCATGGATCATTTTGTCACTGATTTAAAGTTAAAATCTAAAACCTGTCATTTTTCTGCGGTGGAATCTTCCATGATTCGAGATCAAATTGTGTTTGGTGTGAATGAAAATAAGCTGAGGGAACAGTTGCTGAGGGAATCGGACCTGTCCTTGAAACGAACAGTTAAAATTTGTCAGGCTCACAAGCTAGCAGCACAGCATTCTAAAATGTTTCTCAGTAATTACGGTGTCTTCTTAGAGGAAAGCACTCCGGTTGACGTCCTTTTTCTTAAAAGGCTGGAAACTTTTTTTTTAAAGCGGAAAAGTTCCTGCAGCTCTTCGCACAACAACAAACAGGTTAAAGATCAGGACAAAGTATTTCTGTATATAAGATGTGGTCAAATGCACAAATTAAGGCAGTGTCCAGCGTTTGCCAAGTTTTGTTTGGAAGACACAGGGCTGCATTCTCTGATTGCCAACATGCAAAATTGCATTCGGCGATTGGCCGGAAAATCCGTTTTTACGCCAAAATCCGCGGCCCTGCCATTTTCCGGATGTTCTGCCCCTCAAAAATGGCGTCATCACTGAATATGCTGCACGCCATTGGGACGACCTCAGGACATCACCTGAGGCCCTACCCCGATGCTCCGCCCCCGATGGGCCGACATCCCGACGGCGTGGGGCGCGTGCCCTCACAGTTTTCGGCGACCTCGTGTGGCGGCTGCGGACTGTGTCCAGCGCCGCCACAGTCGGGGGGAGGGAGCCCCTCCGCTGGCCGGGGGTCTTCGGCGGGGGCTGGGGAGACTGGTGGCGGGTGGTCCGGAGTTGTCGAGGTGGGGTTACAGGAGGACACCATCTGGTAGACCAGGTCCGCGCGCGGCCACTGCCATATTGTACAGCGCAGCCGCCGCAGGTCGCTGCTGAGCTCATGCACGGCCATGGACCAGGCACGTCTCCGTCTATATTTGCAGGTAAAGCCAGGGGTTTTATGTGGCGCGGCTGCTAGCCCCCCCAGCGTGCAGAGCATTGTTGCGGGGACACCGTCGACAATTTGATCGTAAGACTAGACACATGCTCCGGATATAACCTCAAAATCGGAGTATCCAGCCCACAGTCTCCACTGATGAAATATCATGGGCTGGATTCTCTGATTCAGGAGCTATGTCCCCATGCCGGCATAGGAATGGTGAAAAAATGGCGCAAAACGGCCATATATTCCCCGTTTTGCTGGGGGCTAGCAGGACGGCAGCATAGAGCACCCGGCTCTAGCTGTCGATACGACCCGGAGAATTGCCGGGTCCATGGCCACACATGTGCACGGTGGCGGCCTGCAGTGGCCGTGCCATGCTACATGGGGGACACAGGCTGTGGACCCAGTCCATGAAATAGTGTCCCCCTTTGGCCAGCTCGCGCACTCCGGACCACCCCCCCCCCCCCCCCCACAGTGCCCCCAGCCCCGAATAATGCCCCCCCTGCCTTCAGATCGGCCCTCCCCCGACTGTGGCGGCGCTGCGCTGGACTGAGTCCGCAGCTGCCACGCTGAGTACCCGACGGATGAGACCATGAGAGACCCACGCCATCGGAATCTCAGCCAGTCGGGGGCGGAGCATCTGGGGGCGGGCCTCAGGCAACGTCCTGAGGCCATCGATACGTGGAGTGTATGCCGCTTTGGAGGGGGTTGAGCAGCACAAAATCGCTGCCGCCCCCAATTCCGTCATAAACTTGGATTCTCCGGCCGATCGCTGAATGCAATTTCGGCATCGGTGACTGGAGAATCCAGCCCCATGTTTGTTAGAGTAATAAGAGAGAAGAATACTTTTTTGGAGACATCTAAAATTCTCCAGCAGTTAAGAAAATGCAAACTGATGCTCCATTTAAAATAAATGCAGTTGGTGAGGACAAATGGCTGCTACCACTTGAAGTGAACAGTACAGTGGTCCAATTGAAGTTAGACACTGGTGCCAAAGACAATTTAATCAGCATGACTGATTTAAAAAATCTAAAAATTCAGCCAATTAGAAGAAATCATAAAATATCTCTGAGAGATTATAATGGTTCAAGCATTAAATGTATGGTGTTTGTGACGTGAGTGTGAGGTCTAGTGCAGTTGGTATATAGCTTCCACAAAGGATTGGATCAACACACCAATGATTCTGAGAACATTATCAGCAAATTCAGTGATGTGTTCACTGATTTTAGTGCACTACTATTTGCCAAAGAGATACAATTTAAAGAAGACGCATTATCTAAAGCACTAATACAAACTATTAATAACGATATTGCTGAAGATGTAGATCTGCGTGTCAATCTCATTTCTACCCTGCCAACCATATCAGATACAAACCATAAGTTA
Organism: Scyliorhinus torazame; assembly: GCF_047496885.1. Classification (NCBI taxonomy): domain Eukaryota; kingdom Metazoa; phylum Chordata; class Chondrichthyes; order Carcharhiniformes; family Scyliorhinidae; genus Scyliorhinus; species Scyliorhinus torazame. Next base: position 219,934,360 of record NC_092712.1, read on the forward strand.
TGAAGAAGATAGAAGAACCTCCCAGTGAGGTAAATTCTATGGAATGTGTGAAACAAAAAAGTGGTGATGCTCATTTTGGCATGGATCCCAAAGATTGTCACAAAAAAGTGTACATATTGTAAAACAATCATTACAGAAAGCAATGGACATCTAATCTGATCCCTATCTCACAAAGCATTACCATTGTCACATGGTAGATCGGCAGCAGAGTTACTCATGAACAGATGGTTACGTATCACACTTCCATACTTGGAACAGAAGGAGGAGAATGCAGTGGTACTGCAGGAAATGCAAAGCATTAAAGAGAAACAAAATTAGTTCTGTGGTCGAGTGTCTGGAACTTTACCACCTCTGAGCAGTGATGACATTGAGAGAATAGAAGACTCAGGCAATTGCTCAAGAAACGCTATGGTACTTGAAAAAGTAGCGCCTGGTTCCTACAATGTACAGACAGAGAATGGGTTGGTTTTAAGAATAAATAGTCACGCACTCTTGAAAACCAGAGAAGACTTTCACAACAACGTGATGAAAGACGAATCTACATCAGAACCAACGTCAGCTGCAGTGTCAGATAGTTCAGCAGTTCCTGAGCATGAGAATGTCATGGAGAACATTGAACCTACAAGTTCTGAGCTGCAAGGTCAAGTTTTGAGAAGATCAACCAGAGTCATAAGAAAACCTGATCGACTCAATACGTAGATTTGGACTATTTGGACATACTTGCTGTTCTTGTGTATATATATGTTAAACCAGTTTTATAAATTTTTAAAAAACTAATACTGTTCAACTCACAGACTAATGATATCACATGTAAATATACTGATGATATTGTATTAATTTATTCCTTCAAAGGAAAGGGGATGTAGTGATATCATGTTTATGTTGTAATTCACCGATTCACCACGAGGAGTGTCTGAAGTATACATGTGAATGTTAGAGTCAGGTGACCTCAGACTGACTAGGAAGATAGGTTGATGTGCATGTTCGTACTGTTACTCATCTGTTGTTTTGTAGATATTTGACCCACATAATAAATCGTTTAAAGCTTTAGCTACACGTGTTCTTGTAATATAAATCAAGACATCCGACAAGAACATTACAAACACTGCGGGAGGCAACACCTAGGATGCAGCGGCCAACATCCGGACACCCAGGTGCTGGGCCCCAGCACCGGGGACATATCAGCAATCAGAGGGTGGGTGTGTGCACCAGGAAGGGAACCAGTACTCAGTCCAGGTAACATTACGTGCAGGTGTCTGGAGTACAGGTTGTGGAGTCCAGTGAGCGGGGGCCCCCACTGCAGCTGGGGGTACATGGGAAGGGCATGTCGGATGGGGGGTGGGGGAGGGGCAATGGGGGGACTGGAGGGTTCTCGCAAAGTTGGCACCATGTTGAGGAGGGAGATACCTGCATCCAGTGGCCGTCAAGGTCAGCACAACCCTGAACCTCTATGCCTCAGGATAATTCCAGGTCTCGAGCGGGGACGTGTGTGGTATCTCACAAGCTGCAGTCCACAAGTGCATCCGTTAACTCATGGCAGTGAAGATAAAATTTATTCTGTAGACTTGAAAAATTCTATCTGTCCCTCCTCCTGCTGTTCCAGAGTCGTAGAGTAACTGTCCACCATTTTGATTATTAGAAAGTTATGTTGAAATGGGGCTGATGCTGCAAATGAAAACAGCAATCCATTGCTATTGAGGCCATATGTTGACCAGAGAAAGTAATTAAAAATCACTGAACTTTCCCCTCAGCCTGAACATACCTTCAGCGTCCTCTTGGTGTGGCTGCACAACATGCTGTGATCCACTATATTGTGTCGCTATGGGCACTATCCAATTGTGCAAGTGACCTACCCTTGGTACATGGGAATCAGCAGACCAAAGCAATGAATGCAAGTTCACCCACCCCCTCTATGCTTCCACCAACTCAAGTGACTCTGGAGTATACTGCCCTCAAGTCTTTTGCAAACGTGAATAACCTGTGTCCTCTCATAGTGTCGGAGTTCCCTCTTTTGTGTGTTACTCCCATTCTCCCTTTTTTACTGTGCTTTTTTTATGCTCATGAAGTCAATGTTACCTGGAGGGATAAATGGAATGCATTTTCAATTTGAGTACATCAGGCAGAAGTAGTCAGTTCTGAAGTAATGCTTATGCGTTAAAAAGGTGGTACAATTCCAGCTTGCTTTTTCTCATTTCCTTGATCTACCATCCTTGTGAAATTGCCCATTTAATGGCAAGTTTTTCTCTGAAGCACTATACGCTCACAAATCAGTGTTGGAGTCGAATCCAAGTCCGAGAAGAGAAAGGACAGTACACCAGCCCATGCTTAGCTTCCAGTTCACACACCCTTTTTTTTAAAAATGTTGCGTTCAGGCATTTTGTTCAAGGGAACAGCGCCTTTGTAGAGCACCGTTTCCTGACTCCCCGCCCTACATCCTCAATAGCTGTACTTGTATTCAGTAATTGTTACATTGTCGTTTGAATTTACCACTAAAGCCTCAATTTTAACAAACCAAATAACAAGCTTAACCAAGTGGAAATGAGTAAAGCCAACCTGCCTCCCTTGGTGAAACCAGGACAACTCTCTTGTCTGAGCACATTTTCATATTGATGTGTACATTAGAAATGACAAATGGAAACTGATCATATTAAAGCAGCAGTGGTCTTAAATCCCTGTCAGGCTATTTATAGTCTAAATCAAACAATCCAATCCAAAGCACAGTTATGTCAGTAGACTGTATTTAGGGAATATGGTTAAATAAAATCTATCTTCTCCTCAGGTGATAAACATGAATGTTAAGGACTTCATGTTTAATGGTTTATTTCAGAATTTACAACCACTGAGAAACTAAACACAGTAAACACCAGATAGACAATCGCAAGGAGAAATAAATTCTAAGGTATTGTAACTGAAAGGACTTTGACAATGAATTATGCAATATTATGTATGTACCCAGCTTCGTAATGTAGTCGTTACAAACAGTAATTTTGGCCTGCGTTGCCTTTGATCGCGACGCTGCAAAACAAATGCTTGTATGCAGCACCTGCGTAAGATATATTAAGAGTCTGCTTTCTCCTCCATTATCCTGGGAGCATCTAAAAATTATGAAATATCATTTACAGAGCTGAGGGTATCTATACATTGTCCTGCATTATTCGGAATCATCAGTTCTGCGTAGATTTATAATGTGATATTGTTTCTTTTAGCAAACAAACAAAGGAACAGTTTTCTCCACATTTGCAGCATTTTCTGTTTTCACTTCAGCTTTCCAGCATTTTTGGTTGTTTTCCTTTAAATTTAATAAAGTTCAGTTGCACTATTACAATACAGTGATGTGTAATAAGACCATAAGACATAGGAGCAGAATTAGGCCACTCGGCCCATCGGAATCTGCTCCGCCATTCAATCATGGCTGATATTTTCTCATCCCCATTCTCCTGCCTTCTCCCCATAACCCCTGATCCCCTTATTAATCAAGAGCCTATCTAACTATGTCTTAAAAACACTCAATGATTTGGCCTCCACAGCCTTCTGCAGCAAAGAGTTCCACAGATACACCACACTCTGGCTGAAGAAATGCCTCCTCATCTCAGTTTTAAAGGATCGTCCCTTTAGTCTGACATTGTGTCCTCTGGTTCTAGTTTTTCCTACAAGTGGAAACATCCTCTGCACGTCCACTCTATCCAGGCCTCACAGTATCCTGTAAGTTTCAATAAGATCCCCCCCCTCATCCTTCTAAACTCCAACGAGTACAGACCCAGAGTCCTCAACCGTTCCTCATATGGCAAGTTCTTCATTCCGGGGATCATTCTTGTGAACCTCCTCTGGACCCTTTCCAAGGCCAGCATATCTTTCCTTAGATACAGGGCCCAAGACTGCTCACAATACTCCAAATGGGGTATGACCAGCGTCTTATACAGCCTCAGAAGTACATCCCTGATCCTTTATTCTAGTTCTCTTGACGTGAATGCTAACATTGCATTTGCCTTCTTAACTGCCGACTGAATCTGCACATTAACCTTAAGGGAATCATGAACAAGGACTCCCAAGTCCCTTTGTGCTTATGATTTCCTAAGAATTTTCCCATTTAGAAAATAGTCTGTGCCTAAATTCCTCCTTCCAAAGTGCATAACCTCACACTTTTCCACATTGTATTTCATTTGCCACTTCATTGCCCACTCTCCTAGCTTGTCTTTGTTTGGAATCATTGGTCTGATTTTGTGGTTAGCTGCTGACCTCGAAAAAAGCCACCCACAGATCCAGCGAACTCTATGGCAAAGAGTTAACTCGTCCCAATGTTAGTTTGAATCTAGCGCAACATCTCCCTGTTGAAAGAACTACTAGGTACCCTGTTCTTTTGACCCTACTGTGACGTGCAAAAGATATTCTTTCAGTGACTTTCTCACTGGAACAGCCTTGGGATCCACTCTCTGACTGGATTTTCTGATCCTCGGGTAATTAGTTACATGCATTCAGGGCTTCCACCCATTTAAAAATGCCTCCCGCCTCCAGGAGCTGCCAGCCAATCGGATGGCCGGCAGCCCTCCAGCCCCAGCAGCTCCATCAGGAGCAGTGACCACTGATGGGACTGCAGGAGGCCACCATGAAAGAGACCAAGGAATTAAGGCGAGTTTTGGGGCTTACTGGAGCCAGTCGGGCAGGCCTCCATGAGGAGAGGGATTAGTTGTGAGAGAGAGAGGGGGTCTTCAGCGGAGGTAACCCTACTACAGCTACAAGGTACCCACCCACCCAGTTCCCTGGGGTCCCATTAAACCACAGCTATTGGTTCAGGCAGAAAGTTAACTCCAGACATGGCCCAGTGGTAGATCTTTAAAAAAACACATTGTTGTTCCTTCACAATATCTCTGTTTTGTTTTGATTTGATCATGCAGATATCATTATATTCTCTTAATGTGATAAATATAGCTTTATTATAATTGAATCTAACTTTATTGTGATTGAGGTAGGTCTTATGGCAATGCAGCACAAGACTGCTGCATAAATAAGGCAATTAAAAAGATATACATCATAGTGTGGTCCACTGAAGTATGAAAAATCTTGCATTTATATATCGCCTTGTCTATCTTCAGCTTGTATCTAGATGCTTTATCACTAGTAAATTACTTTTTAATGTGTGATCATTGAGGTGAATGGAAAACATGGTAGAAAATATGCACAGCAAGGTGCCACAAACAGCAAATTAGATAAATGACCAGTTAATTTGTTTGGAACACAACACCAGAAGAACTTCCATATTCTACTTCAAATAATAGCAGGGGTTCTTTTATATTTATCCAAATAGACAGTCAGAACCCGGCTTTTCAAATCGCACCGAAAACATGGCATACCTGACAATGCAGCACTTGATGATATGCTCAAATCCTGGAAAAGGGTTTAATCCCTTGATTCAGCAGTGAGAGCTCTACCACTCAGGAAGCTCATAATAATGGAGCCAGTAATGATAGTGTTGGATTAACTTGTTCCCTATGTGTCTAGGTCAAGTAGCCAATCACTTGTGTTAAGTATCTGGCAACAAGTTTGACTCCCAGAGTTGCTCAAATTGTTCCACCGTTTTTTGGTTGAGTTTTTGTCTGGAACATTATTCGCCGTTCAATAAGGTTGCAGTGTGTTTCATTCTGTCTTTGGTTAACAGCCCAAATCCTCCAATTACCCAGCTTTATTCTCTTATACTCTGCTCTGATTAGGAATGGTGATTCCGGCTTGTGAAGAAGCTGACAGCTGGTAACTACTCTCCCTGATAAGCTAGAGGTATGTTATCGTGAGCAGCCCGCAAGGGAGGTAAAGGAGAGAGGGCATGGGTTTTAAAAAAACGGCAACTTCCATAAAATGAATAACTGCAACCAATGGGAACTGAGGCTGCACTACACACTCCTCGACTTGTAATCTATTAGGACACAAATCTTTCAACAGACAGAGCTGTATGATATACCTATAATTCTCTTCGTGCAGGCCTGCTACAAGAATTATTTGATTGGACCGATTTCTTTGCATAATCCAGGGTTTGCATGAACACAGGGGAATCACAAGTAAATGGGTTGTGCCAACTTGCAAAGACAGTGCCAAATGATAAACAACTATCACCAACATGATTTTGTATCAGTCGAACAAAATGGAAGTTTTTATGTGACCATTGGGTAGTACTGATAATGGACATTCCAGGACTCATCTTGTGTAAATAGCTCTGTCAGGACTGGAAGGCAATGGCAAGCAGGGAAAAGATACAGCAGGGGACCCATGGCAGAAATCATTCCAATGTCAAGGCAACACAAACATAGCAGGTCCCTATTTGGCAATTTGAAGAGGTGACAGCTCCAGGTAATAGCAATGATACAATTAAGAGCATAGCTAAACACTGCAATGTTTCTGAGAGACATTTTATTTTTGTTGTAATGTGAACATGGTGCATTGACAATCTTGCACTTTCAATATTTAATATTGTGTGGAATTGCTCTGATAGAATGGCTGCATTTTCATAATCTATTTTGTCTTAAGTGGGCAAAAACAAAGACATTCTGGTTACTAAAATGTCATACAAATCACCCCAGTCATCATCAGTTCAGTGGGGGATTTTAATTCAGTTCATTTCTATGTCGCTGAAAATTGCAATTACAGAGCCTGCAGTGGAACCCTGGTGAGCATGTCTGAATGTGAAGAACATAGCAACACGGGCATATGAAAATGCAGTTTAGTGTCAAAATACTTCCATTTTCAGCAATAAATCTTCAAAGAGAGCTCGAGATTGCTTGGGTTATTATCATAATTTTGTTAGAAAACAAAGCTTACTCGTGTTAAGATATTGTGGCTTCTTTTCCTTCACTTTCTCTTTATTTAATTCTGGATCAGTATTCCCCAAATAAAATTATCTTCAAAATTTGCAAATACTGTAATCAAGAAGCAATTAGAATAATTTAACCGTGAAAATTCACCTTATGGCCTGTTATGTATGACATTTCGATTTGTTAAATGATTTTGTCTTATGTGTATTTGAAATGGTCCGTGCTGCTTTTTAACAGTTTCCTTTGTCTTGGATTTTTTCTCTTTCTATTCCTGTCCAACTGCACTCTGTTAAACTAGAGGCTTAGCTGGGTCATTTACCCTGTACAAATTCAACTATTAAAAAATGTCACGTAAATGAGAAATAGCTGATAAATTGAAAATACATATATTTATTTAAAGACAAAGAAAGCCCATTGAAGCAGACTTCTGAACTGCTTCTCTGTTGCACTGATGTATCGTCACCCATAGTCTTATGTGTTGCATATCTGTCTTCCTGCAGTCCAGTGTTACTTACAGTTATTTAACTACCTTGTCTTCACCAAGAGACCAGGTTGCCATGCACTTTCACTTGAGGCATTCATCACCAAGGTCAAAAGGTGAATATTGTAATCTATTACACCACAAGAAACCTAATGAAAAGCCCCATCATTATCCAATTTAAAGGAAGGCATGTAAAAAGACCGCACTATAATTCAAATTGTTTTGTTTCCCTGAAGCTAAATTTGCTACGTGATTGACACCTCTTGATGATAATACTTATTGATATGGTGATGTTAATTGTGCAGATATTTGAGCAACCCCATATTCTTGAGGTAAGTGCATGTTCTTAACCTAAGCCTGAACCTGATTTTGAAATGTGATTCAGGGATGAGGTAGATACAGATAATTGAACACAAGAGGGTTTTCAGTCTTATACAGTGGAATGGAAATAACAATATATTCTGAATCTAATAATTAGGATACCAATCCTCCAGTCTCCTGAAACCTCTGTAGATGATGGCCTATATGTCACAATCTAAAAGAAAATGTTCCTTCCTTTTTTGATTCTCCACTACACTTTGTATGTTGTAAAGGTTTGAATTCTTTGGCTGCCTACTTTACCTGCCTCGGCAAAAGTGGCTTACAACACAATATCGAGAGGTCAATCAATAAGCACCTTCTTTTATTGTACGTTACAATCAAATCTACTTAAATGTAAATTGGATACGGGGAAACTATCCAGGCAAAGTTCTGTAATCAATTTGCAATTTGTTTGTGATTTAAGACCCTGCTCACGATGTCTGCATTTTTTAAAATAACATTTCCATAATTTGTTTTTTTCTGAAAATATGCCACATGCCTCAAACCGCATTTCTTCCCAGGTATTACTGAAACTGGCGTTGCCATTTTGCAGCCACGCTAAGCCGGAGACAGGTATTGACAATTCTTCAGGACTTTCTTGTTACAGCATTTGATGTTTTAGCATTATTAACATTTGCTACATTGCTGCTATTCTTAGAAGTAGGATGCATTTTGCAATGAGAAACACAATAAAGCATTTATTCTCTTGCACAGGATACAAGGGGCTGAATGGCCTCTTTATGTGATGTATGATTCGAGAGGTTACCAAATTCCAAGGTCATGTCTTTAACTGAGTTCACCCCACTAGTTGGACCAGCACAAAATTAATAAAACTGAAGCAAATATTTTGCCCCGAATAGTCCAGTTCAGATGCCAAATGCACATGAATGAAACTTGATGTAATGTACAAAGTAAAAAATAACATCATGGCCAGATCAGCATAAGACTCCAGGTGGAGATATTGTGACTGTAAGGAACTCGGAAAGGAGGGGTGGGGGGATGGAGGGTGGGGGATACAAGAGGTCCACGTCTTTATAAGGTTATGCAATTAATGGTAGCTCGGAGGTCTGATTTCAGCTCTAGCCTCTCAGGCTCCTGGCATCTTCTCTTTTGGCAAGGACAGCAGTCACCCGAGGAAGGCATTGCATGCCACCTATGTCATCTTGGTAATTGAAATGAACTTGAGGGAAAAAAAAAGATTGATGCTACTGTGACTATTACAAGAACAGACCTTGGCATTTGACAGTCGGACTCCACAGAGCTTATCACAGTGGTTTTAGCATAGCCTAAATTTGGAAAATATATAGTAGCAGTCTTTTGAGTTGACCATCCTTTAACACTCTTCATTGTAATCACATTAACCATTTGATAACAATGACCAAGGGAACATATTGTAAAAAATAAACCTAGAATAAACCTAACAAATAAAGAAACAAAGTGAACATTTATTTATTACACATACACTGTGGCAGATACAGGCAAAACAAAAATCTTTGTTTTCAGCATATGAAGAATACAAACAAATCTTGCACTAAATATTTTACACAACAGTTAATTAAGACATATTACACATTAAGGGTGAAATGCCTCTTTTTGGTTATATTAGTGAAAAATTCAGTGCAACTATTCTAATTCTGCCTAAAATTATCGACAGGAAGAATTGAATTCCTGAGGTGTGTTCATGTGGAGATGAAGCATCACTAGAATCTTCTGCTGATGATTCATCGTCCTTTCTGCATTAAAAAAAATCAAGCATCCAATGATTTAAATTAAGCAGTATATAAAACAGAGCAAAATGGGAATTTGGTGCTTAAAATTGAATTCTCCGATCATTTGAAATAAGTTACTTTGAATGAAGACTGCAAACAAAGAAAAGGGTATTTGGAAAGCAGTCCAAAAATGGAATTATTCTAGTAATCAGTGATTACAAAAGCATTTTTATTGTAATTCGAACCATCCGGCAGCCATCCAATCAGGGAGAAATTTGTGACAATAACATTCTCCCTATTACATGAAAGGTTTCTGGAGCACGCCTTACCTTGTGGTAAGGATTCCTGAGTTCGCTATTTGGTGGACCATTATTAATGTGTATGAGAAGATTTCCTCTGTTTAGTATTTCTAACAAAATGATAAATGCATTCATTTAGAATGTGTTTCCAATTTCACCAGAAACACCAGAATGCATTTTGATTGTTGTTAAGCACAGCAACGAGATGAACTCTTATTCCTGTTTTTTTCTACAATTTAAGTATGATAGGCCTTTGTCCTCCAAAATGTAATCAATATGATCCTATCAGATTTGACAGGAGTTGAAGATTACTGTAATTAAGTTTCCTGCTAATTGCTCTTTTGCTGTTCTGCAAAGCCTTGTGAATACTATTTGCATATTAATCTGTAGGGGTGTGCCTCTACATAAATGCCAAAAGCACTGTTCAAACAAATACATAAACAGTGCATATTCCACAGTGACTACCCTGTCTCAACAAAATCGTAAGAGAATAAGAAGAGCAAATTAAATATTACTGGAATGGTGCGGATAAGAATTTTGCAGATTTACCAAGATGTTGTAAATAGTGATCTTAGTGCAGGAGAACTATTTCTGTCATTTGCATGTTCAGAAGAATTATTCTATTTGTCAGTACTGCAGTAGGAATATTCTGTATTTTCACAAATCACCAAACACTGCTCTCATTACTGGTGGTCGTGAACAATCTTGCCATGAGATTGAAAGATGTCCACCCTTATGTTTGGCCTTTATATTTCTTTCCCATTTCTTAAGTGTGCACAAGGTCTCAATCAGTAAGAAATGATTAATTATGTGATAAAATATATCCCATCATATATAAATAGTTATAAGAATGCATACACCCTGTAAATTGTTACACTGAGTGTGTCAACATGAGTGCAGTATTCCCACTTGCGTTTGTTTAACTATTTGCTTGTAAAAAAAATCTCGCTATTTCTAAGCATGAACTACAATTCCCCAATGATCCTCTAGGCATGACTGTTTATACAGGCAAACTGTTTACAAAAGCCTCGAATATTATGGAAATTATGGTTTATAGAGTTTGCAACATAATAAAAAAAACCTACAGCTATGATGACCTTATTATCCAAGTAGCTTACAAGCCACTATTTTGATCAGCTTAGTGACTGTCATCTTCAAAATCATTATGTCTTTTTTTTATTTCCAGGCCACGGGTCAATTTTGCCTAAACCCACACTCATGACCTATAGTGCAGCATTACTCATTTCCTACTTAATGGTCTGAAAATAGGAGCATGTCACTGCATCTTGAAACATGAATCAATAAGCAGGATGCCACTGACACAATGTTTTAATCTATATTTTTTCTTCTTATTCTCCCAGTAGGTACTCTATTGCTACCTCCCACCGTCAATTTTCCCCAACCTCCAGGAGGATCTTTACACAGGTCATAACAGACCCCGATCGTTTTTGCTTTCTCCCACTACCAAACTGAAGCAATTATCACTATGAGCTGTGCCACCTAGTGGCTCTGTTCGGAACATTATGTCAAGATTGGGATTCAAACTCCTCGGTTTCAGGGCTGGGACTTGGCAGCTGGCAGTTCATGTTTACCAACACAATTTCTTAAACGATATGCCTTTTTGTACTGAATAAAAATAATCTTATATTACCTTATTTTGTTTTTCACGGTTAGATTTTCATGGCATGGTAACTTTTATTGTGCCTCTTTATTGGAAAAATAATACATTCAGTTTTATTCTCTTATTTTAGTGCACACAGGCTGTTCTTTACAGCTTAGGTCACTCCTTTTCATAAAAAAATTTAATCACCTCCCTGAGACATTAAGTCACACAATGCATTAATTTTTATTATATTCACAAAGTGGATATTTTGTCGTGTCCAAGAATTAATTAGGGGCAACAGCAGAACAATTTACCTGAGAAACATGCAGTCCTCTTTTTATAGTCGAATGTTTTCTCGTGCATATGGAGAACTCATTAATTAGTATGACCTCTGTGTAGGAGCTGGCCTGAAATTGAATGTGGTTTCATCTCTTTCAGCGGGAGGTGTTCTTATCCGGCAGAGTATAACCCTGTCACTTTCCCATGTCAGCCATGCTGAATATGATATTATCTGGGGATTCAACTAACTGAGGTTATCAAAGCAATGTCAGGTGCTTTTTCTCTCAACCCACTAAAAACTGTGTTCGAGGAAATGGTCGACAGCGAACAGGAACAGCATCAACATTCAGAATATGAGCTTTCTCTTGGGCTAATGTGAATTTATGCAAATTGGGTTTGGTTAACTGTGGAATGGGATTAAAATATTTGACAATGAAGAATAACAGAATTCAAAATGCAGTGTGCAGCTATGAAAGTGATTTTGATGAGAACAGGTCAAAATATGGTGACAGCAGATCAAGCTTAATTGTTTTAAGCATCCTTTTGTATCATATCTTTATGGGCAGAATGATAGAAGACGAAGCCTGCATAAAACAAATAATCACAGCAGACTTCGGATTCAAAATTAGGTTCAGTCAGAGCTGGCGTGACAGAATTGGCCCCAAAGCAAGGAAATTGCACTGTCTGTGGTTCCAGCTATTTCGAGTATGTTGTGCATACACCGGCTGCAATAGGAGTGATGTTATCACCATGTCAAACTGTTGTGCTGGCTGATTTGATTTTAGTTTCAGGGATTTTCGTCTCTCTATGTCCAATAGACGCTTGTGCTATCAGTCCCGGCTGAACAGGCATTCAGCAACACGACGGTCCCCCCGCTCTGACTACCGTTGTTCAAAGGGACAGATACCAACCTGAAAATTAGGTGCTTTTGACTTAAATCTGCTTAGGTTGAGTTTGTTGACGTACCTTGCTACACCTCAAAGGTGTTATGGAAAACTGGAGCTTAAAATGAGGGGTAATAACTGAGATTTTGGAGGATGTGGTTGAAGTGCTGAGTCTGCATCGCGACCATCAGGTGGGGGCGGAGGCTGCAGAGCGGGGAAGCTCTTCCCAAAGGGAGGAAGAGGAGGAGAGATCTCGACATAAGTCTCTACCCACCTTGGTTTTTCGGGAGCATTTCTCTTCCTTCCATCTCACCGAAGAATAGTGCCTGGGCAACTCAGGCTCAACAAGGAGATGGTGACAGGACTGTGCCACTTCTTTTAACCAGGCATGGAATCTCACAGCAGGCCCTGGCAGTGGCTGCCAAGGTCACAGTGGCATTGAAATTTTATGTATCCAGATCTTTCCATCTCAAACATTTCCCAGTGCCATGTCCCTTGGAGAATCCTGAAGACCATCTAATTCCAAAAGACGAGAGTACATCACTCTCTCCCTCAGCAGGGAGGGCATGTACCTTTGTTGGGTTAGAGGGATTCCCAATGGTGCAAAGTCCGCTTTCCAAGCAGTAACCATGACACATTAATCCTGAGGCAATCAGCCATTTTAGCCATCTTCAGGCTTCCATGGAGAACCAGAGAGTGGCTGCTCTAGAACAAAGGTTATCTTTTGTAGGCATAGTTGATGACACCCCCTCTGCCATTCAGCCATATGAGGACAACATAGAACACAGCCACCAGAAATATCTTGGAGCAGTCCATCGGGGTGCTGAAAAATGGTTCCCTTTTCTTCACAGCTCAGGGGAAGCCCTCCCAGAGCAGAGAGTGTGTAAGATCATAGCAGTCCACTGCATCCTCCACAATGTTGCAACCAGTAGGCCGCAGCCATTCCTTCCAGGAATCAGGATGCCACTTTTGAGGAGGAGGCAGGAATATATATCCTGGATCCTTTGCTCCAGAAGGGCTATACAAGTGCACCTTCTCAGATTCCGCTTTTAAGACAACAACTTTCATATTTCACAAGGACCCACCATTTCCCACCTTCACATCCATCAGAGAGACCCTATCATAGTATCTGCTTGGTCAACATCCTACAGAAAATACCACTCACAAAAACCTTCCCATTAACATTCCCAATTGTACAAAGAGAAATGAATTATTCACCCTTGTGCATTCTCAGTGCCTCTCCTATGGCTGACCTTGCATGTTCTGACGATCCTTTATGCGGTTATATCTCAGCAGCTGCAGCAAGGTTGGGTAAAACCAGCTGACTTTCACTGGGGGACACTGCAAATGCTCTTGTAGGATAGCCTCAAGTATTGAGGGCCCAGCTTTAGACTGTACCACCTCAGCATGGGCACAGCAATCTGGGCCCAGCTGGCTGGCTGGGAGACATTGCCATGGGCAGTAAGAAAAAGATTTGCATTTATAGAGCACCTTTTACAACCGTGGGCATCCTGCTTTACAACCCATGTAGTCACTGTTGTAATGTCGAAAAAGCATCAGCCAATTTGCACATAGCAAGCTCCAACAAACAATAACGATAATATGATCATGACCGATAATCTGTTTTTGTGATGTTGGTTTAAGGATAAGCATTGGCCAGGAGACCACGGAATGCTCCCCCACTCATCTTCAAATAATGCCCTGGTATCTTTTAATTGCACCATGGAGGGTAGATGGGGTCTCAGTTTACAGCCTCATCCAAAAGCTCCAACAGTACAGCATTCTATCAGTGTCTATACGATCTCTTATTCTATCTTCTAATAGGAGTCGATTGTCCGGTTGATTGGAGGTTTCCAAAATACAACTTTATTTCCTAATTGTTCACCTTGATTAACTTACATAGAAACTAAATCAGAAAGGTTGATCAGAATAGTACATAAACTAGTTAGAACATAATGAAAATAGTTTTTTTTATAAAGCATAACAAGCTATAAAGAAAATTAGAAAATCAATAGATGGTTCAGAATTTCATAAAGCATAAATTCAGAACAAAACCTTAATCATGAAGTCTTATTGTGAAAGAAATTCTTATCAATGGCCTAATCCCTCATTTTCTCTCATTGGTTTCTAATTCCCAAGGCTACCTGATTTTTTCAAATAACTGTGTCATTTAGAAAATGTTTCAAAGAACAAACAAAGAACAAAGAAATGTACAGCACAGGAACAGGCCCTTCGGCCCTCCAAGCCCGTGCCGACCATACTGCCCGACTAAACTACAATCTTCTACACTTCCTGGGTCCGTATCCTTCTATTCCCATCCTATTCATATATTTGTCAAGATGCCCCTTAAATGTCCCTATCGTCCCTGCCTCCACTACCTCCTCCGGTAGTGAGTTCCAGGCACCCACTACCCTCTGCGTAAAAAACTTGCCTCGTACATCTACTCTAAACTTTGCCCCTCTCACCTTAAACCTATGCCCCCTAGTAATTGACCCCTCTACCCTGGGGAAAAGCCTCTGACTATCCACTCTGTCTATGCCCCTCATAATTTTGTATACCTCTATCAGGTCGCCCCTCAACCTCCTTCGTTCCAGTGAGAACAAACCGAGTTTATTCAATCGCTCCTCATAGCTTATGCCCTCCATACCAGGCAACATTCTGGTAAATCTCTTCTGCACCCTCTCTAAAGCCTCCACATCCTTCTGGTAGTGTGGCGACCAGAATTGAACACTATACTCCAAGTGTGGCCTAACTAAGGTTCTATACAGCTGCAACATGACTTGCCAATTCTTATACTCAATGCCCCGGCCAATGAAGGCAAGCATGCCGTATGCCTTCTTGACTACCTTCTCCACCTGTGTAGCCCCTTTCAGTGATCTGTGGACCTGTACTCCTAAATCTCTTTGACTTTCAATACTCTTGAGGGTTCTACCATTCACTGTATATTCCCTACCTGCATTAGCCCTTCCAAAATGCATTACCTCACATTTGTCCAGGTTAAACTCCATCTGCCATCTCTCCGCCCAAGTCTCCAGACAATCTAAATCCTGCTGTATCCTCAGACAGTCCTCATCGCTATCCGCAATTCCACCAACCTTTGTGTCGTCTGCAAACTTACTAATCAGACCAGTTACATTTTCCTCCAAATCATTTATATATACTACAAAGAGCAAAGGTCCCAGCACTGATCCCTGTGGAACACCACTGGTCACAGCCCTCCAATTAGAAAAGCATCCCTCCATTGCTACCCTCTGCCTTCTATGGCCTAGCCAGTTCTGTATCCACCTTGCCAGTTCACCCCTGATCCCGTGTGACTTCACCTTTTGTACTAGTCTACCATGAGGGACCTTGTCAAAGGCCTTACTGAAGTCCATATAGACAACATCTACTGCCCTACCTGCATCAATCATCTTAGTGACCTCCTCGAAAAACTCGATCAAGTTAGTGAGACACGACCTCCCCTTCACAAAACCGTGCTGCCTCTCACTAATACGTCCATTTGCTTCCAAATGGGAGTAGATCCTGTCTCGAAGAATTCTCTCCAGTAATTTCCCTACCACTGAAGTAAGGCTCACCGGCCTGTAGTTCCCGGGATTATCCCTGCCACCCTTCTTAAACAGAGGAACAACATTGGCTATTCTCCAGTCCTCCGGGACATCCCCTGAAGACAGCGAGGATCCAAAGATTTCTGTCAAGGCCTCAGCAATTTCCTCTCCAGCCTCCTTCAGTATTCTGGGGTAGATCCCATCCGGCCCTGGGGACTTATCTACCTTAATATTTTTTAAGACACCCAACACCTCGTCTTTTTGGATCACAATGTGACCCAGGCTATCTACACCCCCTTCTCCAGACTCAACATCTACCAATTCCTTCTCTTTGGTGAATACTGATGCAAAGTATTCATTTAGTACCTCGCCCATTTCCTCTGGCTCCACACATAGATTCCCTTGCCTATCCTTCAGTGGGCCAACCCTTTCCCTGGCTACCCTCTTGCTTTTTATGTAAGTGTAAAAAGCCTTGGGATTTTCCTTAACCCTATTTGCCAATGACTTTTCATGACCCCTTCTAGCCCTCCTGACTCCCTGCTTAAGTTCCTTCCTACTTTCCTTATATGCCACACAGGCTTCGTCTGTTCCCAGCCTTTTAGCCCTGACAAATGCCTCCTTTTTCTTTTTGACGAGGCCTACAATATCATTCGTCATCCAAGGTTCCCGAAAATTGCCGTATTTGTCTTTCTTCCTCACAGGAACATGCCTGTCCTGTATTCCTATCAACTGACACTTGAAAGCCTCCCACATGTCAGATGTTGATTTGCCCTCAAACATCCGCCCCCAATCTATGCTCTTCAGTTCCCGCCTAATATTGTTATAATTAGCCTTCCCCCAATTTAGCACATTCATCCTCGGACCACTCTTATCCTTGTCCACCAGTACTTTAAAACTTACTGAATTGTGGTCACTGTTACCGAAATGCTCCCCTACTGAAACATCTACCACCTGGCCGGGCTCATTCCCCAATACCAGGTCCAGTACCGCCTCTTCCCTAGTTGGACTGTTTACATATTGTTTTAAGAAGCCCTCCTGGATGCTCCTTACAAACTCTGCCCCGTCTAAGCTCCTGGCACTAAGTGAGTCCCAGTCAATATTGGGGAAGTTGAAGTCTCCCATCACCACAACCCTGTTGTTTTTACTCTTTTCCAAAATCTGTCTACCTATCTGCTCCTCTATCTCCCGCTGGCTGTTGGGAGGCCTGTAGTATACCCCCAACATTGTGACTGCACCCTTCTTATTCCTGATCTCTACCCATATAGCCTCACTGCCCTCTGAGGTGTCCTCTCGCTGTATAGCTGTGATACTCTCCTGAACAAGTAGCGCAACTCCGCCTCCCCTTTTACATCCCCCTCTATCCCGCCTGAAACATCTAAATCCTGGAACGTTTAGCTGCCAATCCTGCCCTTCCCTCAACCAGGTCTCTGTAATGGCAACAACATCATAGTTCCAAGTAGTAATCCAAGCTCTAAGTTCATCTGCCTTACCCGTAATGCTCCTTGCATTAAAACATATGCACTTCAGGCCACCAGACCCGCTGTGTTCAGCAACTTCTCCCCGTCTGCTCTGCCTCAGAGCCACACTGTCCATATTCCCTAGTTCTCCCTCAACGCTCTCACCTTCTGACCTATTGCTCCCGTGCCCACCCCCCTGCCATACTAGTTTAAACCCTCCCGTGTGACACTAGCAAATCTCGCGGCCAGGATATTTATGCCTCTCCGGTTTAGATGCAACCCGTCCATCTTATACAGGTCACACCTGCCCCGGAAGAGCTCCCAGTGGTCCAGATAACCGAAACCCTCCCTCCTACACCAGCTGTTTAGCCACGTGTTTGTCTGCTCTATCTTCCTATTTCTAGCCTCACTGGCACGTGGCACAGGGAGTAATCCCGAGATTACAACCCTCGAGGTCCTGTCTTTTAACTTTCTGCCTAGCTCCCTGAACTCCTGCTGCAGGACCTCATGCCTCTTCCTGCCTATGTCGTTAGTACCAATATGTACAACGACCTCTACCTGTTTGCCCTCCCCCTTCAGGATTCCCTCTACCCGTTCGGAGACATCCTGGACCCTGGCACCAGGGAGGCAACATACCATCCTGGAGTCTCTTTCACGTCCACAGAAGCGCCTATCTGTTCCCCTGACTATAGAGTCCCCTATAACTATTACTCTTCTGCGCTTTGACCCTCCCTTCTGAACATCAGAGCCAGCCGTGGTGCCACTGCTCTGGCTGCTGCTGTTTTCCCCTGATAGGCTATCCCCCCCGACAGTATCCAAAGGGGTATATCTGTTCGAGAGGGGGACAACCACAGGGGATTCCTGCACTGACTGCCTGCCCTTTCTGGTGGTCACCCATTTCTCTGCCTGCACCTTGGGTGTGACCACACTTACATAACTGCGATCTATGACGCTTTCCGCCACCTGCATGCTCCTAAGTGCATCCAATTGCTGCTCCAACCGAACCATGCGGTCTGTGAGGAGCTGCAGTTGGGTGCACTTTCTGCAGATGAAGCCATCCAGGACGCTGGAAGCCTCCCGGACCTGCCACATCTCACAGTCAGAGCACAGCACCCCTCTAACTGACATTGCGTCAATTAATTAAATTTAAAATTTGTCTTTTTTTTTAATAAATACTTTTTTTTTTTTAAATTACAAAGTTACTGTCAACTATCTGTTTCCTAGCACTAGATTTCTAATAGAAATGCGATAGCTAACTATAATATCCTCCGATCTCTGGCTTAGATATCCTCTAAATTATAATTAAGTTATTATGTTTAATTAGTTCCCAAATAGTCAAAAAAATTTAGGTTAGAATCCCAACCAGCCACTCAGGTCACAGCTTTTCTGTCCCCCCCGACACACACAATTTGAAAAAAGGTATAAAAGTAAAAATCACTTGCTTACCTTCTGAGATGTTCTCAGGTTCTCTCGCTGACAGAGACTGCTCCTCCACCTCCAATCCTTGGCCTGCACAATGCTAATAATATATAATATGGCACTTACCTTACACCAATGGGTCTTATTATTAGGTTAGAGGAGGAGGGTGGGTGGGAGACACTACACGTGTAGTGTCTTGGGTTTCCTCTCCACCAGAATTTATTGGGGGGGGGGGGGGGGGGGACTTGCCAGAGGTCGAACTTCCGGTTCCCGCCGAAATCCAAAGGGCTGCTCCTGTAAAGGTAAGAGCTTTTAAACTAACTACTCACCTCCCAGAAGGCCCCTGCGCACCGCTGCCGCCGAAATCCAAAGGGCTGCTCCTGTAAAGGTAAGGTTTTTAAACTCACTACTCACCTCCCAGAAGGCCCCTGCAGACCGCTGCCGCCGAAATCCAAAGGGCTGCTCCTGTAAAGGTAAGAGCTTTTAAACTAACTACTCACCTCCCAGAAGGCCCCTGCGCACCGCTGCCGCCGAAATCCAAAGGGCTGCTCCTGTAAAGGTAAGGTTTTTAAACTCACTACTCACCTCCCAGAAGGCCCCTGCGCACCGCTGCCGCCGAAATCCAAAGGGCTGCTCCTGTAAAGGTAAGAGCTTTTAAACTAACTACTCACCTCCCAGAAGGCCCCTGCGCACCGCTGCCGCCGAAATCCAAAGGGCTGCTCCTGTAAAGGTAAGGTTTTTAAACTCACTACTCACCTCCCAGAAGGCCCCTGCGCACCGCTGCCGCCGAAATCCAAAGGATTTGATTCGTTAATCAAACATTGGTCATTACTTAAGATTTACTAATGTACATCAAATTAATTTAGTGTCTACATGCGTCAGCGACGTGCGCCAGTCTTACAAAGCTAAGTGGCCGGATTCGAAGTTTCTGAGTCTAGCGGCGGAATTCTCCGTTGCCCGATGCCGATATCATAATCGGCAATGGGGCGGAGAATCCCTTCTGACGCCCAAATCAGGGGCGGTACCGTTATTTGAGTCTCCGCCACCTCAAAACCGGCATCATCGCATCGCGTGCCGCAGGCCCTTGGAACGGCATTGGTGCATCATCGGAAGTCCCTCCCCCGATTCTCTGGCCCAGATTGTTGATGTGCGGTCTGAGGGGTCAGGAATCATGCTTGGCGGGCGCGGACTGTGTCCAGCGCTGCCACAGACGGCCG
This sequence comes from Scyliorhinus torazame, assembly GCF_047496885.1. NCBI lineage: Eukaryota > Metazoa > Chordata > Chondrichthyes > Carcharhiniformes > Scyliorhinidae > Scyliorhinus > Scyliorhinus torazame. The sequence goes on from NC_092712.1 coordinate 219,954,410, forward strand.
GGGGCTGTGCTGCTGGCCAGGGGGGCTTCTGCGAGGGCTGGGGGGACTGGTGGGGAGTGGCCATGGGTTATCCTGTGGGGCTGTATTTGGCATGTTGGGTCCGCGCACGGCCGGCGCCATGTTGTACTGTGCGACCACTGCAGGTCATCGCCGTGAGCATGTGCGGCCACAGACCCGGCCATTCTCCAGCCGTTTTTGGCACGAGAGGCAGGAGTTTCACCCGGCGCTGCTGGTAGCCCCCACCGGTGCCGGAATTGGTGAGGGTTAGGCGCCGATTTTGGCGTCGTCAAACGCCACAGTTCCCACGCTGGCATCGGCACTTAGCCGCAGAATCAGAGGAATCAGCCCAAAGTGTTGACGCCAACGGAAAATCCGTGGACCTTCACATCAGGAAAAACCGGCGCCATACCTGCACCAATTCTGCTAACGGTGAGGGGCTAGCACTGACGCCATGTGGAACACCATTGGAACACCATTGAAACACACGAAAAATGGTGCGGAAATCGCCGGGTCCATGATGGACACCTGCAGGGCTGACAAGCTGCAGCCGCGCTTAAACAATACATCCCACACACACTGATCAGGCCCGGAAAGATGGGACAGGTTGTGCTGGAGCGCCCATGGGTTGGCTGGGACCAGAGGGCACCCAGGGCGATGCCCCGGGGGTTCACCTATATGACCCAAGGCACCAGGCTTAAAGCGGGCTGTCAGCAGCATGCTCAGCTGCATGGCTGCCTTGCCGGCTGTGGTAATTGTGTTGCATTCCCGTCCACAAAGGCCACCTCCTGGCCACCCCCCATTACTCCTCCCGGCCCTGGCAGAAACCCTCTGGCCAGCAGTATGGCTGTCGGCAAAGTATGGCAGTGCTGGACACTGTCCGTACGCCCTCTCTCTCAGCAGTCACCACGCCAGGTTCACGATTTGTGCAAGCACATGTGGACAACGCCGTCAGGAATTCGGCCCATCGGAGATGGAGAATCGAGGGTGGGCCCACTAATGATATGCGAACGGTGTTGCAATAACACACGGCGTGCAACGCATTGACGCTGTTTTCGAGGAGACGGAGCATCGCGATTTGGCGTCAAACCAGCGCCTGCTGCGATTTTGGTGTCGGGAGCTATTCTCCGCCCGATAGCATGCCCCGATTTCAGCATCAGCTAACGGAGAATACCGCCCAAGGTGCTTGCAATAACCTTACTGTTGCTAAGTATTTGATACATTTTCATTACTAAATGTACTGAAGAATAATGGTTTATTCATTACATGAAATGTTTATGCAACATTTCATAAAACAATGTTGGATTCCTGCAAACATAGCAATTCTTATTCATTACCTGAAACAATGATTATCTTTCCACATTTCTGGCCTAGTGAATATTCCATTCTCTGTCTATGCACTAAATCAATTCTTAAAAGCACCAAATAAATCAATGAATCAATAAATCAGTAATCTATCAGTACTCAAGTGTCAGCCTTGATCTGTGTGCTCATGTCCTGGGGTGGGACTTAAACCCACAATCAGAGGATTGCCTCAGAAACAAGATTGCTACCAACTGAGGTGTGGCTGATGTGGTATAAGTGTCTGGTACAAACAGGATTAATGTGCGACTGAGTGTAATACTGCCCACATGGTGATGTAAGAGAGCATTAGATTCACACCCAGGATCAGTCTAATGTTGAACACAACAGTGTCTACGAGCTGCTTGGAGACAGCTTCTAGCTTGTACCCTTTATTGCATATTTGCAAATAGTCCTAATAGCCAATAAAGACTTACAGTTAACCTACATATGACTACGAAGATTCCTTCAGACCTACCAAACTGTAACCAGCACCTACAACATGGTGGTAGCTTGTAAAAAAAAAACCAAAATCTCACAGAAAATGCAAAGAAAAACTAGAATGCTGGGGGCTGAAAAAATAAGAACAAAGCAGCCTGACCTGTAAAGAAGCTCCAGAAGCAGAGGCAGAGGAGAAATCACCAGGAAAAAGCACCATAGAAAGTCTCGGGTTGAAGGCAGAAATTTAAAATTCCTCACTGCAGCAGAAGACTCCATTGCATCTCCTTTGGAAGTCAGATTCAAATCCCAAAGTCCAAGCAGGGTGAACTAAATCTCTTAAAAAGCCAATTTACAGTAAGTCCTGAGAAATCTTTAAATAATTCAGTGAGAAACGCAGATTGAAAAAACCCACGGACAAACCCATTCCTCGAGTTGGCACCCAGTCATTCCAAATCAGAAAAAATAACCATAGAATCCCTACAGTGCAGAAAGAAGCCATTCGGCCCATTGGGTCTGCACTGACCCCCTGAAAGATCACCCTATCTAGTCCCATTCCCCTGCCCTATTCCTGTAACCCCAGCTAACCTGCATATCCCTGGACACTAAGGGGCAATTTAACATGGCTAATCCACCTATCTTGCACATCTTTGGACTGTGGGAGGAAACCGGAGCACCCGGAGGAGACCCACGGAGATAAGGGGAGAACGTGACACACAGTCACCCAAGACCGGAATTGAACCCGGGTCCCTGGAGCTGTGAGGCAGCAGTGTTAACCGCTGTTCCAAAATAACCTGGGAGAATCGTGACTTCCGAACTCAGCTGAGAGAAAGCAAAAAGAAAGGATTCAACAAGTTCAGGGCATAAAATAAAACACTTAGCTCGAGAACTCTGCAGGCATTCGACCCAGGCAGCCATTGTTGAAAATGTATTTTTTTCCAAGCTTTGTAGTAGATCCTGCCAAAACCAGTTAGCGCGGGAAATTCCTTTGTCTCCAAGTAAATGGCCACATCATCTTGAAATTCAAAAAGCTCTTAAAGTGACCGTAGATATAGATATAGAATTTACAGTGCAGAAGGAGACCATTCGGCCCATCGAGTCTGCACCGGCTCTTGGAAAGAGCACCCTACCCAAGCCCACACCTCCAACCTATCCCCATAACCCAGTAACCCCACCCAACACTAAGGGCAATTTTGGACACTAAGGGCAATTTATCATGGCCAATCCATATAACCTGCACATCTTCGGACTGTGGGAGGAAACCGGAGCACCCGGAAGAAACCCACGCACACACAGGGAGAACAGACAGTGACCCAAGCCGGGAATCGAATCTGGGACCCTGGAGCTGTGACGCAATTATGCTAACCACTGTGCTATCGTGCTGCCACCATGGATCAGAACTCCACACTTCCAAATCAATTTGGACTACTCCAAGGCTCAGATCAATCACATAATTGGGGAATCTGGAGGACAGGATTGCTGAGATACAGCATTGCTTCACGTTTACACAAAAAGTCAGAAACAGAGCAAGTTAACACACTGCTTTACCCAGTAGGCCCAATCGCGGATGACATTATTGCAAGGCAGGGAATCACTGATTCACCTAAATTTGGAGAAGTATTCAAATCTTTTGACGTGTATTTTAAACTAAAAAGCAATGTAATAGTCGAAAGAGCAAATTTAACAAGCGAGTTGAGTAGCCAGGAGCAACAATTGATTCATTCATCAATGATCTGTACAGGATTGCAGAATGTTGTGAATATGGAGACTTAAAATCTGAGCTCATCAGAGACAGTATAGTGGTAGGAGTAGAGTGGTAGTAGAATGACGCACTCTCTGACCTCGTGCAAACAAATTATACTAGACAGTCAGAACTCTGTAGACAGCACAGGACCATCATAATGGGAGAAAATAAATGACCGTAGAGGGGCCAACCCACCGTCCAGCTTATTAAGAAACAAAGAGACACTCCAGGCCAGGGAAACCAATACATCAACCAGCCAGCGGAGCAACCATACCTTCTGGGGTGGGGGGCGGGGGCCTGCCTCCTAAGGGCTCAAAGAACCCGCAAAGGAGGTGCACTCTCCCTTGCCTGACACTGGTCTGTGTAGCTGAAGATGCTATGCTTCCCAGATGGTGTGGTCCTTCGCTTGGTGTGGGTAAAATACTGAAATGAGTGATTGATCATTAACTGCCCATTTAACTGCCTCAATAGGTCTCAATAGTTTCAAGGGCAGGTGGGTGGTTGAGGTCACACTATAACCCCTGTAAAATGTCAGACAAATCAGGAGCAGGCAGTCAGGTGACAGGAAGGCCCCCTGCAGGATTTTACTAACCTCCACCTTCAAACTCCAGTGGGTAAAATCCAGCCCTTGCAGTTGGAAAGGATGGGTTCCAAGCTCAGGACAAAGCCCTCTGCTATGTTGTAACTGGATTCCTCCATGTTCCTTACAGTTTCAGGAGGCTGCCAGGTAGGTCTGTCAATGCACCAAGTATCTCAGCATGCTTCATTATCAGCACTATCCAGTAGGCTGTCCTATCAAAGTCCTCAGCTCCATTCTCTGTAGCAGAATTCGGCTGCAAGCTTGCCCTCTGAGGAGCACACAATCTGTTCTATCTCCCACTCATGCCTGCTAACTCACCACATGCAGCTCCTGACTCTATACTATCCTCTAAGACAGGGGTCAGCAATCCTTGTCTCCTGAGCCACAAGCGACTCTTCAACATCTCATTTGCAACATCTATTTAATGGTGTTTATTTAGCAATTTATAACAGTGTGGTAACATGTAGTTATCAATGGTCCTGTTCCGATCGGACTAGTTTACAATTGCATTCTGCAACAGAAAATTGAGCAGTATTTTAGAGGACTCGTTCTTTTTTTACCCCTGCGTTTAATACAATCCAACCTGAGCAGCTGAAGGAAGATTTTATACTGGTTCACATCACCATTGCATTGCGATAAAATGCAAATACTTACCTTGATTTAAAGCCAAAGGCTTGGGCCTCTAGTTCCCAGGGGGGCCTCAGGCCTTTCACACATGCACTGGCCAGGAAATACACTACTCAGTGTAGCAAATCGTATGAATTGGAAATGGCTGTATACTAATTGGAAACATCAGCAAAATGAAATCAACTGGGTAGATTTTGCCACCCAATTAATATCTCATTTGAGGATTTTTGACATGTTTTTGGTTTCAGTTGCATTAAGATGTTGATGTGTTATACGAGTTGGTTTAACACTGACTGCAACTGGATGCAGTAAAATGAGAAACAGGCTTCCGACACAGGAGATGGTTCAACACTGTTTTATTGAACCTGCTGATTGCTGTACATAATCTGCTGTGGGTTGACACTCTATTAATCTAAACTGATAACCTCCTACTGGCTTGACCAGACTGGCTCTCTGTCATATGGAGACAGTGCTCACTGCACTGTGCACCCTGACTATCTCTGGAGCTGTATCCAGTGAGAAGAGGCAGAGTCTTGATGCCTCGTGTGTTTTATAGTGGTGGTGTCCCCTGCAGTGTCCTGTCTGGTGATTGGTTGTTCTATGTCCTGTGTGTTTATTGGCTATTCTGTGTGTCAGTCACTGCCTGTCTGTATCTCATTATATACATGAGTGGATATTATGACATCTCACCTTTTTGAAATAATTTTTTTTTAAGTGGCTGTATACACATGTATGACTATGTACAAATGGTGAGTGAATGAACATATGTACATGGGAAGATGTAGCCACCTGGGTTGGCCAAGTCCCGATTTAAAATGGAGAACTGCAAAGACTGAAGGGAAATTCAGCCAACACAGGCAGAAACCAGCAGGTCCAAGTTACTGTGTATTAAACTCTGCAAAAGCCCAGACCGCATCGATACAAGCAGCCATCTGCATAATAATGTAGCAGCCATCTACATACTAATGAGCGATCCCCGGGAACAATCAAAACATTTGGGATAAACAAAGACAAGCCAGACTCCCCGGCGCCAGCAGGAGCCAACACAAAAGAGGTTAATGGACACCTCAAGACCGCCCATCGATCAGGGAACCGCTGCAGTATTGGAGAAATCGAACCAAGCGATTGGAACAAAGTCCAATCACTTGGAACCAGGTACAGGGTCCGCCCCGAAAGGCGGGGAGCCCCTGGGGACTATAAAGTTAAGCCCCCAAGTTCAAATCGGTCTTCTTGACCGGGTCACTCAGCAACGCGAACCAACCCTTGACAGTGGGTTCTGCTTCCGCCAAAAGCCAGTAAGTCTTAAGTCAATGCTCGCTACGAGATAGGCGCTCCGAGCTACCAATCCGTACCAACTTCGAATCCTGCAGACTCAGAACCCGAACGAAAGGCCATTTGTTCCCCTGACCTGGTGGGCCAGTCCGAAGCTACGTATAGGCCTGTTAGTTGTAGAAGTAGCTTAGAAGTAGAATTTATGCATGAGTAGCGATTACTGTGTATAATAAATGTGCTTTGGGTGTCTAGCATGCAGATACAGAGCAAACTGAACAAAATTTACAGGATTCAAGTCTATAGATTCAGTCTTTGTGGTTGGTGACGGATTCTTGTTGACCTCCTCAGAGGTGGAGGGGGGACGCCGGCACCTGGACAGGCGGGCTTGCTGCCAGATCGGTGGCCTTGTGGTGCGAGATGTCCGGAGGAGGTATGATGACATGCGGAAAGGTGCGGTCAGGTGGTGGGCAGGCAACATAGCGCAGTGCCCTCCTGTTGCGCCGTAGAATGGAGCCATCAGCCATTTGAACAACAAAAGACCTGGGGGCAGCCTGTCTTACGACAACGCTGGGGTTGACCAGCCTCCCTCAGGCAACTGGATGCGAACGACATCTTCTGGAGCCAGCGCAGGCAAATCAGTGGCATGAGCGTCATACGTGATCTTCTGCTGGTCCCTGGATCGCTGCACTTTCTGCAGCACCGTGAGGTGGTGAAGGTCTTGAACATGGATGTCTGGAACAGTCGTCCACAGGTTGCGGTTCATGAGTAGCTGAGCCGGAGACAAACCAGTCGACAGAAGGGTTGCCCTGTATGCCAACAACACAAGGTGAAAATCAGATGCTGATTCTGCAGCCTTGAAATGCAGCCGCTTCACAAAGTGGACCCCTTTCTCGGCCTTCCCGTTTGATTGCGGGTAATGGGGAATGGATGTGACATGCCTGAAGTGGTAGGATTGTGCAAAGTTGGACCACTCTTGGCTGTAGAAACATGGACCATTGTCACTCATTACTGTGAGTGGTATACCGTGCCTGGCAAACGTCTCCTTGCAGGCCTTGATGACTGATTTTGACGTGATGTCCGACAGTTTCACCACTTGCAGGTAGCTGGAGAAGTAGTCGATTAAAAGCACGTAATCACGCCCATTTGCGTGAAAGAGGTCTATTCCCACCTTGGACCACGGAGAGGTCACGATCTCATGCTATTGCAGTGTTTCCTTGGGCTGGGATGGTTGGAATTTCTGGCATGTGGTGCAGTTGAGGACCATGTTGGCAATGTCCTGGCTGATGCCAGGCCAGTAAACTGCCTGCCGAGCTCTGCGGCGACATTTCTCGACCCCAAGGTGACCCTCATGGATCTGTCTGAGCACCATGGTTTGCATGCTTTGGGGAATGACGATTCGATCCAGTTTAAGAAGGATCCCCTCCACAACCGTTAACTCATCCTTAACGTTGAAGAACTGGGGGCATTGCCCCTTTTGCCAGCCATGTGCGAGGTGTTGCATCACGCGCTGCAGTAGAGGATCTTTGGCCGTTTCTTCGCGTATTTGGATAACTCGTTCATCAGTGGCTGGGAGGTTGCTGGCACACAACTGTACCTGTGCCTCAATGTGGTGAATGAAGTCGACCTGTTCACACGTCGTGGTGATGGATCGGGGTAGGGCATCCGCGATTACCAGCTCCTTACCCGGTGTGTAGACGAGTTCGAAGTCATAACAGCTGAGACGAAGACGAATTCGCTGAAGCCAAGGTGTCATATCATTTAAATCCTTCTGGATTATGTGGACTAAGGGCCTGTGGTCTGTTTCCACGTGAACTTTGGCAGGCCGTATACGTAGTCTTGAAACTTGACTATTCCTGTCAGGAGACCCAAGCACTCTTTTTCGATCTGGGCTTACCGTTGTTCGGTCGGAGTCATGGCCCTAGATGCATATGCCACTGGAGCCCAGGATGAGGAGTCATCTTTCTGGAGGAGCACCGCACCAATGCCGTCCTGGCTTGCGTCTGTGGATATTTTGGTATCCTTGGTCGGGTCAAAGAACGCCAGTACTGGGGCTGTGGTGAGCTTCGCCTTCAGCTCAAGCCACTCTGCTTGATGCGCGGGAAGCCACTGGAACACTGTGAACTTTTTTACGAGATGCCGGAGGGCTGTGGTATGGGATGCCATGTTAGGAATGAATTTTCCTAGAAAATTTACCATCCGAAGAAAACGTAGGACCTCCTTTTTGTCCTCTGGGAATTGTCCTCATGGCATTGATTGCCAGTACCTTGTCAGCATCAGGTTGCTGGGAAATGTGGTCACCCAGAAACCTGATCGCGGACCGACCAAATGAGCATTTAGCCCTGTTTAGCTGGAGGCCATTCTCATGGACCCTCTGAGAAACCTGCCTGAGGCGAGCTATGTGATCCTCGGGTGTCGCGGACCATGTCATCCACATAGACTCGCACCCCTTCGATGCCCTCCATCATTTATTCAATGAAAGACTTTGGAAGCTGAAATGATACCGAAAGGCTTGCGGTTGTAACAATACCTGCCGAACGGAGTGTTAAATGTGCATAGCTTCCGACTGGACTCATCCAGTTGTATCTGCCAGAAGCCACGTGAGGCGTCCAGCTTGGTGAAGAATTTGGCATGAGCCATCTCACAGGTTAATTCTTCCCGCTTCGGGATCGGGTAGTACTCTTGCATTATGTTGTGATTCAGGTCTTTGGGATCAATGCAAATTCGTAGTTCACCAGAGGGTTTCTTGACGCAGACCATGGAGCTGACCCAGTCTGTTGGTTCCGTGACTTGAGGCAGTCGCAGGTGCAGAGGACATGATGGCATGGACTCGCTGGACCAGATCTAGGAGTTTGCTTGCGCGGGCACCGAGCAGGGATGCCTTGTCAGGCTGGACGATCTCGAATCTTAACGTCGCCTTGATTGCCTTGTGAGAGACACTTAGCTGACATGATCCACTAGCAGCTATGGCATTGGCATTGTAGTCAAGGAGCTGGCAGGCTGGTGGAAGAATTCTAGGTTGGTCTCGGATGCTGTTGAGGTCTGACTAGGATATGAGATTCGCAGACACGCCAGTGTCCAATTTGAACCGGATGCGACACTGGTTGACCGTGATGACAGCACACCATTCGTCGTCAGGATCCACACTTAGGTTTGAAAGGCATTTTGCAGGAGCGGAGGAGACCAGCTCGTGTGTGGTGAAGATGCCCACCCAATATGGAGACAATAGGATGAGAGAAGAGCTGGCTAAGGTAGACTGGGAGCAAAGACTTTATGGTGAAACAGTTGAGGAACAGTGGAGAACCTTCCAAGCAATTTTTCACAGTGCTCAGCAAAGGTTTATACCAACAAAAAGGAAAGACGATAAAAAGAGGGGAAATCGACCGTGGATATCTAAGGAAATAAGGGAGAGTATCAAACCTGTACCATGAGAATTAAAAACACAAAGTACATCTATAAGCTGCAGACGTTTCCACTCAGTTTTACTAGTAATATGGGCACAAGCTGGACAAAATTGACTGAAGTAGCACAAAAGATTGGGAAATTTTAAGCATAGGTGAGTTATACCCAAATATATTTACACTTGCATTTACTACAGTCTTTTATGCTGGGTTTCTTATTCAATTTGCCAAGATCAGACCCCATCCACCAAACTGGTCATGCTCCCCAGGCCAACATTGCGAGATTCCACAGATTGCTTTCGTTGGGAATAACAAAATTATGTTTATTTTAAGTTTTGCACATGTTCAGGCCATCCCAATGCACTTCAGAGCTAATGTAGTCACTGTTTTTACAAAAGAAAGCATGACAGGCAACGTCCCACAAACAGCAACATGGCAAATGACCTGATAATCTGCTTTGAGGATGGTGGTTTAAGGGAATGAATGTTGGAAAGAACCCTGAGAGAATCCCCCTGTTCCTCTTTGGAGGGTGCTTTAGGATCTCCTACATCAAGCAGGAATAGAACCTCAGCTTATGGTTTGGTCTGAAAGAAATGCCTCTGATATTGCAGCAATCAAGTGTTAGCTAAGGTTATAAAATCAAAGTACTCAACAGGTCTGGCAGTACTTGTGGAGAGAGAAACAAGAATTGCCTTTTTTATTTCAGATTTCCAGCATCTGCAGCATTTTGCTTTTATATCAGCCAACATCATATGCTCATGCCCGAGGATGGGACTTGTACCCATGACCTTCTGCATTAAGACTGGTACAGGTTGTCCTGTGACTGCCTCAAATATCTAAGTCGCTGGATTCTGCAAGTTGGCTCAGGGCACATCTATCAATTAGGCACATCTGCATTGCATTGTTGTGTAAAGTAGGTCATTATCTTCTGGATCCAAAGGCATTCTGCCAGGCAGAATGAGTATCAGGGAGAGAGGCCTTCTACTTTATCTGATTGTCTGGGTTCTCAAGGACTTAGGGCCACATTAATGAAACATGTGGCAGGTTTGGAGTGAGGTGCATTGCAGACCCTGAGAAGATCCCGAAAATTACACTGCCACACTGTATACTGCAAGTTGTACAAGGGAGAGGTTACCACCCAGCAGATACAAGAGGAGAGTCTGGAAAGGCAGAAGAAAGTTGAATGGAATGAGGCTGAAGAGTTACCGGTCGCACTGGAGTTACCGGTTGCACTGGAGTTACCGGTTGCACTGGAGTTGCAGCAAGAAAGATGAATTTGAACCCTTCCAACACCCCCCAAAACCCAAATGAAACAACAACCAATCCCCTTTGTCCCTCATTCCCCTCTAACATCTGATGGTGACCAACTCCCTGAAATAGGAAATAAACGGCTGCCAGCTCAGGTCGAACCTTTCAGCCGACCCTCTCATTACATCCTTGATTTTTTTTCCAAGTCGTAAAACTCCACCAGGTCACTTAACCATGCCACACCACTGGGCGGGGCTGAAGATTTCCAATCAAACAAAAGTCACCTTCAGGCTATTAAGGAAGCAAAGGCAAGAGCATCCCCTTCGCCCGGTAAATCTGAAATCCCCAAAATAGCCACCAAAGGGCATGGTTCCAAATCAATGCCAAGAATCTCCGACATGGTGCTGGAGAAGGAGACCCAGAAGCTCACAAGCTTAGTACAGGGCCAGAACATGTGTGTTTGATGCGTCGGGCCTCTAGAGCACCGCTCGCAACTATCCTCTACATCCGAGAAAAACCCAGTCATTTACGCCCCAGTCAGATGTGCCCTATGCACCATCTTGAATTGAATCAGGCTGAGCCTAGTGCATGAGGAGATGGAATTGACTCTGTATACAGCCTCACTCCACACCCCCCTCAAACCCTTGGCCGAATTCCTCCTCCCGCTTCCTCTTAATCCTGTCCAAAGGGACCTACTTCGTCAACATCAGCCGACCATAGATCTCCGACACCCTTCCCACCCCTACATCAACCACCGCGAGAATTCCGTTTATCACAAGGGGAGGGGGAACGATCCAAGGGAACGAAGCAACTTCCTTGCATACAATGTTTCGCACCTGATCATACCGAAAATGGTAACTCTCAGAAGCTTGTACTTCTCCAGACACTCCTCAAAACTAGTAAACCTCCCATCTACTAACAAGTCACCAAACAGCCCTGACCCCTCTTCCCTCCAAGCTCCAAAGGACCAGTCCAAAACCACCAGCACAAAACAATTGTTTTCATAAATTGGGACCAACCTGACATGGCACCCAGTTTAAAATGCTGCCTAAACTGTCCCCATATTCTCAAGGTGACCAACTTCCAGCATTAATAAAGTCAGTTTTGGCAGGGGGATTTGGTGTTTGGGAATTTTGGAGTTATGAATAGTTCTTTGTTTGGGAGCCACCCCAGAAGTGAAGGGATGGGGTTATCTGTGGCTCGTACGATGCGAGATTTGTTAGATATGAGCTAAGGGGTTATGGTTATTGTTGGTTGGGGCCTGGTCCGGGGGGGGGGCTGCGGTTACAAACCACGTACACACCATCATTGTTTACTTGACCTCTGACACAAAATGTGGACATTCATACATCTCACATTGCAGACATAGATTCCAGTACAAATAAACTCCGCACAAAGTCAAAGATCAATCATTTAATTCTCCAATGGTTTGTTAATGTTTTTTTTCCTCTTGCGTTTTCCTTTTGTGACTGTGCATGGTAACTGTCTCCTATTGTGAGTATCTTCTACTTGCTAATCGAATACAATTTTTAGGTGCAGCCCTTGTGGGAAAGAAAGTGAGATGGCTTGATGGATGTCCCCAGTATTTCCTTGAGATTGTGATGAGGCTGTCACTCTTTCCGCATGGTGATAAAATGGCCGTGCCTCTGCTGGAGCTATGGCTGATTACTGTAATGTCTGCCTGGGCCTGTCAGCTTTCTGTCTCATGGAACATTTAAGTGGAGTCGCTGCATGCAGTGAATAAAAGGTCACCTTGAGGGACAGCTCACTCATTCATACGGAGTCCTGCCAGGTCTTTAGGTTTGGGAAATCCCATCGCATCTTTTAGTATTTGTGGGAATAGTAGCTGCCAATGAGGTCTGAAGCACTTCATCAGGGAACGATTCAGATGATACCCTAATGTGGTGAATCCAAATGAATCCGACTCATGGTTTTAGAATCCAGTCTGCACAGCATTTGCTACTGATGCTCCTTACTACTGATGTGTTATGTACTCTGGGATAACACAGGCTGCAACTGGATGCAGCTTTAACCAAAAGATACTCCAGACCTTGAAGTTAGTTCAATCTGATTCATGGAACCAGTAGCACAGTTATCACAGTTCTCTATGAGTTCGACTCTCTGCTAACCTATGTGGTTACTCTGTGTGACTGAACCAGACTAGCTCTTAGTCACGTGCTGGAGGTGTGATACTGTACATACACCCTGACTCATCCTGTAGATGTTCATCCGTAGAAAGAGGCGGAGTGTGAGTGCCTCGTGCCTTTTATAATGAGATACCACCCCTGAGTGTCCTGCCTGCTCATTGGTCATTTCCTGTTCTCTGTGTTCATTAGCTGCCTGTCTGTATATCATTATCTGCATGTATGCATATCATGACAACTGCAGGTCGGGCTACACTTCTGTCAAGGTATGAAATACCGCAGTGCAAATATAGGTACTGGATACCTCCATACTAGCAGTGTTCTTTTCTGCCTTTCAAACAACTTGATGAATTGACAGTGCTCACAGAGTAACAGTCCTAATTAATCAAGGAGTCTCAGTAGTCGCCAGGCGTACACGCCATTCCAGGACTGCATCTTTAAGAGGGCACCATGAAATGTCCTCATCAGTTAAGTGGGGTCCAGGGGTACCAATGCCAGCCAGGCAGGCGCTGGCAAGTGCAGCAAATGGGTTGTGGGGATTGGCCATTGCTACCAGGGGTTCATTCAATGTGCCAAAGAGTGCCAAAAACTGGCACTCACCCCAATCCCACAGAGTGGTTTCCAGGGTTCACTTACCCACCACTAGCAAAATGCCTGTGGTGGCAAAAAGAGAACTTAATTGTCCACTTCAGTGGTTCAGTTGACCTCCAGACATAATGGTCACCTCCACCTTCATCGCCCATGGTAAAATGGTATGGCTTTGGGTAGACAATGGGCATTCCACACCCTGCCTTCTTTTTACAGATCCCACTACCTCCTAGCCCATCCCTGGAAGGCTAGTATAATTCTAAATTGATCTGCTCTACTGCCTTAGTACAACAGACAAATGTCTGACCTATACACCATCATGGTGTGGAAAGGTTGAGAGAGAGACTGCCTTAATACAAGAAACCAAGACAGCTGCCTTTTAAGGAGGAACCAAAGATAGCAAGTGTTCCCTTTATTGACCTCTCTCAGCTTTGACATATGGACTTTGCAAGAAAAAGGAGCAGTTATCTTTCCTCCCCATGCCCTTGAAGGCTCATCAGACACCCTGAAGGATCCACAGAAAAAGAATTAGCAAACAATAAACATTTAACCACAGCAGGAAGTGCTGGCAGTCCATAAAGGGGCAGCAGCTGCTATTTTATGATGCTGGCACTGATACCATGCACTAAATCCACAGTGCAAGGCCAAATCAATGCTGGAATTCTCCATAATTATGGAAATGAAGCCAGCTTGAAAATGACTGGTGGTTGTGCACCCCACAGACATGGCCCAGAGTGTAGTTGCTGCTTTGCGCGGAGACGATCCACTATTGTATACTATTTTGGGCTTTTTATGCATTGCATTTGAGAGGTGGAAATAATGATAATCCTGTGTAACTTGGAGCTTTCACTTGTAAAGCGAGACTCATCATCTAAACATATGTTTAGCAAGAAAAGACTAAAGGGAAACAGAAACTGTTTTGAAATAGTAAATAATGTAAAAGTTGATAGGTATTTAGTTTAGGCCCCGTGTGGCAAGGAAGTGTTCAAAGTTCTGTTATATGTACAGATTTCCAGGCCAAACAATTAATGCTGCCTCAATTAACAGCTTTAGGAAAGAGCTGGAGGAATATCTAGCAAGAACTGATCTGGGCATCACGGGGATAAATTCAGACATAATTAATCAAGTGGTGCAGCATGATTCCGGAGTATGGAGATTAATCCTGCTGTCTGGGAGATGTTACAACAGGTGCAAAATTTGATCTTCTTGAATTTCGCTTAATATGCCTTTAGTGAGCAGGAAAATAATTACCAGTGTATCAGAAGACTAGATGATTTGCATTCTATCCTGCTTGACAGAGCAGACTTGGAGCTTTACTTGTTTTGTGATTTTTAATTCTGTCTTCTTTCATTTGCCTTTCGATTGTCCTCAAACCACTTCCGGTACTCATTTCAATTATTGTCCTCTATGTAGTGTATGACACAGCCACTGCACTGTGCCTGACGCAGAGCCCAGTGCAAAGGGTGAATCCCGGGAGAGCCCCAAATCGGGTTTCGGGCCAGGCACCGCGCCGAGTTCAAGTCACCCAAATTGCTATGTCCCGCCGCAATAGTGATATTTAAATTAGCTATGAGACTCATTTAAATATTCCAACACTACATTCACCCAGGGTGCCTGGTTGGCACTCACAAGGGTCGAGGCCTGGGAGCGCACGACTATAAAAAGGGGGGTTGTGGAGAGATCGAGGCAGCCTTTCAAAATGGCACCCTGATCTGTGAGGAGCCGATCCTGCTGGCGAGTTCAGCTCTCTGGGCTCGGAGGCTGGTGTGACCCAGGCTCCCAGTTGTAAATGCTGTCCAAACTGCATAGCCGGACCTGAAAGACTAGCTTTAAAACAAAATCGGAACCATCAGGCTTACAGTTGCGATATTTTTTAAAGCGGGTCTTTCAGTTCCATTTCACTGAGAGTTGATGTTGCTTCTTCGGGCACCTTCGTAGTTCCAATGTTTTTTTTAAAAGCCTTCCAAAAACCACAAAACTATCCGAAGGTTGGAGGCAGTGGAAGTTCCTATTCACAGCTGCTGCCATGAAGGTGTTAAGTCATTGCAATCATTACAGAGGTAATTGGAAGCTGTAAGTGGGGGTGTAGAGGCTGGGGTGGTGAAGGTAATTTGGGAGGTGGTGGGTGTCTTTGGGGATAGTGGAGGAGTGTTGGGGTGGGTGTGGGGTGGGGGGATTGGGGTTTGATGCGTGCATTCCCTCTGAATTGGGGAGTAATAGGGGCGTGGGGTCAGGATTGGGATGATGGTGCGGGTGTTAGGGTGAGGTTAAGGGTAGGGTTGGGGGTTTGATTTTATCGTTAATGCCACAAAATTAAATACTCCACAACTCTCAAAATACACTTTTGAATTTAAACCAGCAAATAAATAGCAGTTTAAATTTTCATTGTGCCCAAAAGGAGACATCTTATGATGATATCCTATGTTGCTGTACCAGAGATTTGAGAACCGTTGGCCTCATCAAAACAAATGTAAGAAACTGAAGTTCGGAAGTGATGGAAAACAGGGTGCTGCTTCCCTGCCTTGCAAAGTCTGAGAATTAAATCCCTTGGTGGGATTTTCTGGTCATTCACACTGGCAGGATCTTATGATCCCACCAACGGTGCACCCCTGTCATGCATTATTAGGCGGCGAGGGGTACATTCAACAGAAAACCCCGTTCACAAAGGCAGGTCCAGAAGATTCTGCTGCCGGCAGGAGCAAGCTGCCCTCCGTTGCTGCAAAACACGCCATGGAGGGGGAGGAAAATCCCACACCCTATTTTTCACGAGGATATTTTTTAAAGCAGTGTTTTTCAAATATTTTCTCCCGGGACCCACTTTAACCAGCTGGCTGACCTTCGGGACCCACGCTGGCCAACCTTCGCAACCCACCATTATTTCTTACCATTAATGTGGCAAGTGAGCCTGCTTGGTCCTCGCAATTTCACTTGCTTTTTCATTCAATGTTACTTTTCTGCTAAGGACTTCAGCTGATTTTTAGGTTCTCGCTGCATCCTTTGAAAAAAATCAAGAGGTTTGTCCTTGAACTCGCATGTTTAGTTTTCAAATGCCTTTGAAGTTTTGAGGGTTTCAAATTTCATTTACAAGTACTTCCTGCATATAACACACATGGGCCGGGATTCTCCGATCCCGCACCGGGTTGGAGAATCGGCGGGGGGTGGGGGGGGTGCGAGAATCGTGCCACGCCGCTCCGATGCCGGGCCGCCGATTCTCCGGTCGCTGCCGCGCCGGTCAGGGGCCATTGAAGGCAGCCCCCACGGTGATTCTCCACGCTCGACGGGCCGAGTGCCCGCCAAGTTCCGCTGAATCCCGCCGGCGTGGGTTACGTATGGTCCCACCCGGCGGGACCTCGGAGTTCTGGCTGCGGGGGTCGTCCTGGTGGGGGGGAGGAATGATCCGACTCCGGGGGGGGTCTCCACGGTGGCCAGGCCTGCGATCGGGGCCTACTGATCGGCGGGCGGGCTAATTCTGGGAGGGGCCTGTATTTCTCCACGCCATGTCCCTGTAGTGCTCCGCCATATTGCCTGGGGGCCGTGGCGCGCATGCGTGGACCTGTGCTGGCTGTGGCACGCAGGCACGGACCCGCGCCGGCCTTGGTGCGCATGTGTGGACCTGTGCCGGCCGTGGCACGCATGCACGGACCCGTGCCGGCCTTGGTGCGCATGTGTGGACCTGTGCCGGCCGTGGCACACATGCACAGACCCGTGCCGGCCTTGGCGCGCATGCGCGGACCCCCGTTGGCCGTGGTGCGCATACGTGGACCCGCGCCAGCCGTGGAACCCTCGTCGGCCGTGGCACGCATTCGCAGACCCGCGTCGGCCATGTCGCGCCGCCTTTCGAGCACAAAGCACTCCGGCGCGTACTAGCCCCCAAAGAAGGGGTGACTGCCTGGGCCTGGAGGCCCATTGACGCTGGCATCGCTTGCGCCGGTTTTGACGCCGCCGTCAACACGTGACTGGGATTTCGGAGAATCCCAACCATGGTCTTTGCTCCCTGATTTACATTGGCACAATTAACAAAGCCACATTTCAAGAAATCATTTTTATACAGGTTTGTTCCCAATTTCAGTTTTTTCTTTGTTAGCTGTTCACCAAAGGTTCAGAGCTCTGGATACAGCTCACACCGCACTGCTTTGTCCTGCCATGGACTCTCCTGTGAAGCTCTCTCCAGGAGATTCAGTTGTGAGATCCTGTTTGTGTCTCTGGCTCCCTCTTCCTTTTTACAAAATGACCCATCTTCAGTTCTTCACACAATTCTGTTGCTTGCTTGCTGTCAGCTACAAAATGGAGGAATCTCTCCTCTGTAATTTTGCGCCCAGAGCACATGATGACTGTGTGACCTACTGTCTGCCGTCACCTCTGGCGGGAAGACTCCATCATTTGTAGTTAAAGCTAGTCACGGCCAGCCACTGGGTGCTTCTCCTGCGATTGGGAACGTCGTGACCGATCGTTCTGCGACCCTCCCAACAACCAACATGACCTTGAGTTAGAAAAACCCTGGCTGAAAGAAAGGTTTTACAAATTTCAACTCCATCCTAGGATCACCCCAGAAAGGCTGTAAATTCACAGTGTACAACACAATTTGTAGACAGCTTCTGGGGACAGGGGAAACAATCCAGTTAGAACATAGAACATACAGTGCAGAAGGAGGCCATTCGGTCCATCTAGTCTGCACCAACTCACTTAAGCCCTCACTTCCACCCTATCCCCGTAACCCAATAACCCCTCCTAACCTTTTTGGTCACTAAAGGCAATTTATCATGGCCACTCCACCTAACCTGCACGTCTTTGGACTGTTTGGGGAAACCGGAGCACCCGGAGGAAACCCGCGCAGACATGGGGAGAACGTGCAGACTCCGCACAGAGAGTGACCCACCTGGGACTCTGGCGCTGTTAAGCCACAGTGCTATCCACTTGTGCTGCTGTGCTGCCCAAGAACTCAGTTCTTGAGTTAAGACCATACTGAAGTTTTGTAACATGTATAATTCTTCCCTGAAAAATTCAGATCAACAATTCAATCTCCATTTTCTTCAGCTGCTGATATATTTTGGGTGGGCACCAGAGAAGTCAGAATGGTAAAGTTGTATTAGCTAGAGAGTTGAATTGTTCTGTAAATGATTTCTTTGCAGCCACTTTCCAAATGTCAGTCGGTTGTTCTGTGATCAATTATCCTTGGAGAATCGGCATTGGGCCTCCAATTTCACTATTGCTACAGACACTCTGCCGACTGGTGATGCTTAGGTGGGATGCTCTTTCCAAGGGCCGGTGCAGACACGATGGGCCGAATGGTCTCCTTCTGCACTGTGGATTCTATGATACTGCATGTAGGTGTGATGAAAGAAAGACAAAGCCTACATTTATATAGCACCTTTCTCAAATCACTTTCCAGCTAACTAAATATTTTTAGGTTCTAATCACTGGTATAATGTAGGTAATATTATCAAATAGCAGAGCAGGCTCAAGAGGCTGAATGTCTTATGCCTGCTCTTTATGTGTATGGTTGAATGTCATTCTGATGGATGAGACGCGCTGGGATAAATTGCTGTTGGCATCCATAACTATCTTGCAAGCCAAGAGTTGAATCGTGGCTAGTGTTGTCTTTATTTTGTTATAAATGGAAGTTTACTGTGAACAGGTTTTGTGGAGTGAAATTGCCAGGACAGAAGTGCACAATGAGCTCTTGTGAATCAGTAACCTGTTTTATCCTGCACATGATTCTCAATAGTCTATTCCATTGACTTAAATCTTGGGGGGGGTGGGGGGGGAATATTCCGCTCCTATTTACAGTGGGCAGGAAAGTCGGAGGGGTGCGGACAATCCAACGGGAGTCCCAAAACAACTTTTACACTGACAAGACTTCCCATTGAGGTTATACCCGCACCCCCACCAATGACATAATGGGTTTCCCACCATGAAAGGTAGGGAATACAACAGGTCTTGACAAAGGGTAAACTGGTGAACAGAGCCCGTCGGGCACACGCAGGTAAGTACAGCCCCCAGGGGGGAGAGGGACATGCCTGGGCTGTGACCTGACAGTGTCCCCAGCAGTGCCTCCTGGGACTGTCCCGAGGTACTGCCATGGGGTATTGCCAGAGGTCTTTCCCCTGGAGAGGTTGGGGGGGGGGGGAAGAGTTCCCTGGGGGATCCCCATATCAGTATGGAAGTGTGGGTTTGCATGGGGCAAGCTCCCTGCAGGGGGTATTCCATGTCTGTGGTGGGGGGAAGGGGGCACGGGGTGATTCTGATTTTATTTTTATTTTTTTCACATCAGGGCACCCTTTAAAAATGTTATCCTGATCTTTCCGAGGTTGCTGGCGGGGCAGACTTATTCAAAGCCCTTCCCATCAGCATGATGTCGTGGGACTCACCCATTCAATTTTTTTTCTAAGCGTTTGAAAATAGTGGGAAAACCCAGCAAGGCAGCTGCGGAATGCCCTCTGCTTTACCCACCCAAGACTGCACTTAGGAAGAAATTTGAGAAATTCCAACCTTTGCCTTTTTGTCAACTTAACTTTGATTCCTGTTTATCTTGGTGCTTTCCTGAGCATCTTGATATATTGAAATATCATAATAAAATTGTGTTGCACAACAGATATTAAAAATGTATTGTAGTGAGAAGCAGCGATCAGCAGAGTCTTCAGAAATGCTGATCAAGAAAACACAGATACATTTGTGAATCATTCAATCTTTGCCCTTCAGGTTGTGTCGCACAGAGACACCTGACGGCTCTAGTGCTTCTCACTGACAGTGAAGACTAATGTTGTTTAATTATTCCCCTTTGTTGCTCATGAGTCAATGGTAGGGCTCATCACAGGTATCATTTGTCACATCCTTTCTCTCCAAGGATCCAACCCGCTGACTCTGCTTAGAGGTTGCTAATATCTGTGGGAGACTTGACTTGCACAGAATAAGGGATCATAGCAGTTCCCTGGGTATCCTCTACAGACATACATGATGACCTCTAGGTGGATGCATACCAGCTGAACATTGATGCAGTGGAATTCCTTTCAATTGATGAATATTGCAGGGTAATTTAGGGATGTCTTAATTTCCACACTGTTTCCCCCAAATATGAATTTACTGTCATTGTATCCATATGGTGCAATATGCAGAGCATGTTTAATGAGGTGGAGATGCCGCCGTTGGACTGGGGTGAGCACAGTAAGAGGTCTTACAACACCAGGTTAAAGTCCAACAGGTTTGTTTCGATGTCACTAGCTTTCGGAGCGCTGCTCCTTCCTCAGATGAATGAAGAGGTATGTTCCAGAAACATATATATAGACAGATTCAAAGATGCCAGACAATGCTTGGAATGCGAGCATTAGCAGGTGATTAAATCTTTACAGATCCAGAGATGGGGTAACCCCAGGTTATAGAGGTGTGAATTATGTCAAGTCAGGACAGTTGGTAGGATTTCGCAGGCCAGATGGTGGGGGATGAATGTAATGCGCCATGAATCCCAGGTCCAGGTTGAGGCCACACTCATGTGTGCGGAACTTGGCTATAAGCTTCTGTTCGGCGATTCTGCATTGTTGCGCGTCCTGAAGGCCGCCTTGGAGAACGCTTACCCGGAGATCAGAGGCTGAATGCCCTTGACTGCTGAAGTGTTCCCCGACTGGAAGGGAACATTCCTGCCTGGTGATTGTCGAGCGATGTCCGTTCATTCGTTGTCGCAACGTCTGCATGGTCTCGCCAATGTACCACGCTTCGGGACAACCTTTCCTGCAGCATATGAGGTTGACAACATTGGCCGAGTCGCACGAGTATGTAACGCGTACCTGGTGGGTGGTGTTCTCACGTGTAATAGTGGTATCCATGTCGATGATCTGGCACGTCTTGCAGAGATTGCCATGGCAGCCCAGCTTCTGTCACAATTCACACCTCTTTAACCATCTCTGGATCTGTAAAGATTTAATCACCTGCTAATGCTCGCATTCCAAGCATTGTCTGGCATCTTTGAATTTGTCTATATATGTGTTTCTGGAACATACCTCTTCATTCACCTGAGGAAGGAGCAGCGCTCCGAAAGCTAGTGACATCGAAACAAACCTGTTGGACTTTAACCTGGTGTTGTAAGACTTCTTACTATGTTTAATGAGGGCCGAGGCAGCCACCAAAATCAATATTATTGGCTGCAGTGTGTTATGAATGACTAATGGCTATTTTCCTGTCAAATTGATAATATTGCATGATGATGGTACAGTTAAATTTGTACTCTCTGATTTGTTTAATAGTCATGATGGAATTACCTATGGAGTGCACATAATCACTTCATTCTATTGTTACTGCTCTTAATATTAAAGATCCATGTTGCACGTATTATCAGAAGGTATTCGTAACCAGATGCCAACACTGGACGTCATCATTTTATTAGGACCTTCCTATGATTGTTTGGTAAATTGATTGGTAAATTTTGAAAGGGGGAAATATCATGCATAATTGATAGGGAGGATTAAAACTGCGGGGTTCAGGGACGGGGGAGATGGTCAAGGGTGATAGAATAATGGACCGGGAAGCAGGAGAAGCACCCCACCCGATTATTCCTCTCCCTGGCTCTGCATCGAACAGTATGCAATTGTAGTACTCAGTATGCATGGAGGGGCTACATTAGACAACTCTCAAAAAATGGGTGTGGATATCATGGTTTAATTTTAACCTCTGTTCATTATTTTGTCACCTTCTTGCTGCCTGCTACTGGCATGATTGCTGTGTGCAGCCAGTGCGAAGCATGCTGTTCAATGGCTGCACATCTCAGGAGGGAACCCAAGTTCGTACTGCACAAGGCTTGTACCACTTAAAGCTAGGCTGCATCACCTAAAGCCAGCATGCCGGGTTAAAGGAGAGCACATTCTGGCTGAAACAGGTGCACGAACTGTTTGTGAAAGAGTAGGGGATCCTTTAACCTGACAGGGTAGATGATTGACAGTGCAAGCAAAGATTAGAAGACCAATAAATGCTGGCATGTCAGAAAGCTGTTAGGAACCCCAGACATCTGTATTTAACAGGAATGTGTTTGATAAACCAGTGGGTCTATTAACATAGGCTTAAGGGAAATTGAATTCATTTTTAACCCTGGACTCTACCTTTAACTTTCAGCGCACAAGTTTCCTAGATTTACCTTTGACTTTCAGCACACATGTATCGTGGACTAACTAACTGGAACAAGGCAAGAGCAGCACAGCAGGAATTGACAGGACTGAGCAACTGACAGACTTTTGCTCACATGACTTGTTCTGAGAATGTGTGTGTTCGCTGATATAGAGGTGCTTTCCAAAACTTTAAAGGTCACTTTTGCTACCTTAGAGATTTCTGCCTTTGATCTGCACTTCCCAGCAGTCAGCCTTCTAAACAACGTGGGAGCAGCTTATACAGCTCCAGTTTGGGCCTTTGATGAGCAACAAGAGGATCAGCATCAGCCGCACCAGGCGCAATATCAGCAGAAGCAGCAGCTGGCACTCCGCAGGTCAGAGCAGATGAGCTTCTGCTCTCAGGAGGCAGTACCAACAACACAAGGTATCCTGCCAGAGGATTCATTTTCTGGGCATGAAAGAGCACCAAGAGGCTCGGATTTTCACATCAGCTCGTTGCTGACATTACAGTCTCCTGAACGAGACTTCCTTTCACATGGCTCAAGTGGACATACATTGAAAGTGGCAGCCAAGGTCGCCAGCACTTTTCACCTCCAGCTTATGTCAAGGATAATGCGCCTGGCGACTGGAGGGCAGGATTTTGCGTCCCGTACTATTCCCCCCACAACCCATGGCGTGTTTAGCGGCGGCAGGCGCAGTCTGCCATTGGCCGGCAGTGGCATCTTCCAGTCCCACTGCTGTCAAAGGGATTTTTATTGTCCGCATCCTCTGCCGCCGGGAAACCTGCGGCGGGGTTGGAGGAGGGTCACCATCGGTGGGACTGTAAGATCCCACCCTCAGTATCTCACAGTCTGCTGTGCACAAGTGTATCTCCCTCGTGACGGATGCCATGTATGTCAGGGCTGCCACTTTGGTCCATATTGCTGCTGCTGAGGCCAGTCAGAATGAGATGCTCCTGGATTTGCTGCTCTGGCTGGATTTCCACAATGTCAGAGATTCATAAATTACAAACGTGTAGCAGTCAAAACATCCCTAAAATTGTTCTCGAAAGTCTGGAGTGATTCTCCACTTTGGAGGGGTCTTGCAGGGCCCGGAGTCGTCCACGCAGCTCCGGCTGCCGATACGGGGCCCTGCTCTTCCGGCCGTGGGTCCACGCATGCAGCGCCGGCCCAGCGCAACATGGCGGACCCAAACAGCGGGCTGCCGCCAAAGATGTAGCCCCCCCCCAACCCCCAGATTGCTAACGCCTGCCAATAGGTGGCCCCAGATCACAGGCCTGGCCGTCATGGAGGCCCTCCCCTGGTGACGGATCCCCCCGTCCCCCACCACGACGGCCACCTCAGCCGCAACTCTGAGCTCCAGCCAGGTGGAACCATACGTGAACGCCAGAGAATCGCGTGAAGGCATCGGACCCGATCGCGGGTTCGACACCCCACTCTCCGCCCCCGCGCCAAGCGCGGTTGTGGCGCCGAGACTCGGAGAATCCCCCAAAACCTACAGTTACCTGAATCACTGAAACGACTACACGATGACATTAATAAGTTCCATCCAACCATCAGACTCACCATGGACGACTCTCCAAAATCAGTTGCATTCTTGGACACACTCGTCTCCATCAAGGACAGTCACCTCAGCACTTCGCTTTACCGCAAACCCACGGATAACCTCATGATGCTCCACTTCTCCAGCTTCCACCCTAAACACATTAAAGAAGCCATCCCATGGACAAGCGCTCCGTATACACAGGATCTGCTCAGACGAGGAGGAGCGTAACAGACATCTACAGACGTTGAAAGATGCCCTCGTACGAACGGGATATGGCACTCGACTCATCGATCGACAGTTCCAACGCGCCACAGCGAAAAACCGGACCGACCTCCTCAGAAGACAAACATGGGACACAACCGACAGAATACCCTTCGTCGTCCAGTACTTCCCCGGAGCGGAGAAACTACGTCATCTTCTTCACAGCCTTAAACACGTCATTGATGACGATGAACATCTTGCCAAGGTCATCCCCACACCCCCACTACTTGCCTTCAAACAACCGTGCAACCTCAAACGAACCATTGTTTGCAGCAAACTACCCAGTCTTCAGAACAGTGACCACGACACCACACAACCCTGCCATGGCAATCTCTGCAAGACGTGCCAGATCATCGACATGGATACCACCATTACACGTGAGAACACCACCCACCAGGTACGCGGTACATACTCGTGCGACTCAGCCAACGTTGTCTACCTCATACGCTGCAGGAAAGGATGTCCCGAAGCGTGGTACATTGGCGAGACCATGCAGACGCTGCGACAACGAATGAACGGACATCGCGCAACAATCACCAGGCAGGAATGTTCCCTTCCAGTCGGGGAACACTTCAGCAGTCAAGGGCATTCAGCCTCTGATCTCCGGGTAAGCGTGCTCCAAGGCGGCCTTCAGGACCCGCGACAACGCAGAATCACCGAGCAGAAACTTATAGCCAAGTTCCGCACACATGAGTGCGGCCTCAACCGGGACCTGGGATTCATGTCGCATTACATTCATCCCCCACCATCTGGCCTGCGAAATCCTACCAACTGTCCTGGCTTGGTACAATTCACACCTCTTTAACCTGGGGTTACCCCATCTCTGGATCTGTAAAGATTTAATCACCTGCTAATGCTCGCATTCCTAGCATTGTTTGGCATTTTTGAATTTGTCTATATATGTGTTTCTGGAACAGACCTCTTCATTCACCTGAGGAAGGAGCAGTGCTCCGAAAGCTAGTGACATCGAAACAAACCTGTTGGACTTTAACCTGGTGTTGTAAGACTTCGTACTGTGCTCACCCCAGTCCAACGCCGGCATCTCCACATCATGGCCACCATTTACAAGGCACAAGTCAGGAGTTTGATGGAATACTCTCCACTTGCCTGGATGAATGCAACTCCAACGGCACTAAAGAAGCTTGACACCATCCAGGACAAATCAGCCCAGTTGATTGGCACCCCAGCCACAAACATTCACTCCCTCCACCACCAACACACAACGGCAGCTGTGTGTGCCATCTACAAGATGCACTGCGGGAACTCAACAGGTTTCCCTAGGCAGCACCTTCCAAATGCAGGGCCATTATCTTCTAGAAGGGCAAGGGCAGCAAACAGAAGGGAACACCACCACCTATGAGTTCCCCTCCAAGACATTCACCATCCTAGCTTGGAAACTTTTCACCGTTCCTTCACTGTCACTGGGTCAAAATCCTGGAACTCCCTCTCTAATTGCATTGTGGGTGTGTTTACACCACATAGGCTGCAGCAGTTCAAGAAGGCAGCTCACCACCACCTTCTCAAAGGCAATTTTTCAGGGAATGTGGGCTCCGCTGGCTAGGCCAACATTTATTGCCCATCCCTAATTGCTCTTGACTGGAGTGTATTTCAAAGGGCATTCAAGAGTCAACCCCATTGCTGTGAGTCTGGAGCCTCCTGTAGGCCAGACCGGGTAAGGAAGGCAGATTCCCTAAAGGACATTAGTGAACCAAATGGGATTTTATAAAAATGGATTCATCGTCATTTTTAGACATTTATTCCAGACATTTTTTTCCACCATCTGCCGTGGCAGGATTCAAACACGGTCCCCAGAGCATTATCCTGGACCTCTGGATTACTAGTCCAGTGACAATACCACTATGCTACCACCTTCCCAATAAGGGATGGGCAATAACTGCTGGCCTAGCCAGTGAAATCCACATCCCGTAAATTAATAAAAAACATAAATCTCTCAAGCTGCCAATGCCCTCATTGTTGCTGGTCAATCTGATGACTAGACACCTGCTGCCCAAGCTGCAACCGTGCCTGTTGCTGAGAGTGGGCCTTCTCAGCACAAGACCAACCTACAAGGCCATCTGCGGTATCGCTATTTAAATTCAGCAGCCTTTTATCAACCTTATTGCAGCCACTGTGGTGTCACCGCAGAGGAGCACTCGAGTATGCAAAGGAAATTACTAGACAGGCACTAAGGGTTCACACAAAAGTGATCAGTTGATTTTTTTATATGTGATCTTGAATGTTTTGATATTTGGTCACAGTGGTTGGCTTGTGGTTGTAAAGAAGCTATATTGGTTGTTTCCTTTGTCCTTTCTCCTCTTTAATTGCTCATTGTATATCTGGTAGCAAGGGCTGTACCCTCTGTGGTGATATACATCACTGTAAGTACACAAAGGGTTAATGTACATACACTACACCTAGCTAGACACTAGAGGGAGCACCAGAGACATGACACACAGACAGTCAACCAATAGGTCAGTAAGATAGGACATGACCAATGGGCATTCAAGATACACACAGAGGTGACACTACCACAGGGGGCCATTACACCAACCCATATAAAAGGACACATCACACATGCTCAGTCTCTTTCCAGTGGAGACACTCATTGTGTACACAGAGTTGATTTGAAACACATCACTCCCACCACGTGGATTGTAGCAGACTGGTTAGTCAGCCTGAGTAGCTATAGAAGGATTAACAGTAGCTCCAGTACCAAGGCAATCTCAGTGAAAACTGGCATTGGTTCCGGCAGAGATTCGAGATCTACCTGGTAGCGTCCGACCTAGGTGGTGTGGTGGATGCAGAGAAAATATAGCTTCTACTTACCATTGCGGGTCCAGAAGCAGCTGAAATCTTCCAGACCTTCAAATACTCAAAAGAGCAAAACAAGAGCGATTTCCAGGCAGTCCTGGACAAATTCCAAGAATTCTGCGAGGAACATGCAAGAAGAAAAGGTAAAAGAGGCGCCAAAAGTCACCGCGAGGTAGGCTTGCAGCCACGAACGGCATTTTTGAATTGCAGCCATCTTGGAGAAGATGCTGCACATGAAAAAATGAAAATCGCTTTTTGTCACAAGTAGGCTTCAAATGAAGTTACTGTGAAAAGCCCCTAATCGCCATATTCCGGCGCCTGTTCGGGGAGGCTGGCACGGGTACGCGCAATTGCACGAAGAGCGCACAGAATGGGAAGATCCATTTGCGCATGCGCGAGAAGCCGCGCATTCGCAATTGCGAAAAAGGCCCCAAGTAAAGGACCAGCGATCTGCGCATGCGCAATCGCTTCCTACGTTCTGCGTCACAAGCGCCAGGATGTCAGAGGCCCCGGACCATGCCCACTTAAAGGGGACATGTCCCAAAACACAAAAAAAAAATTTTAAGGATCAAAACCAGATTCTTTCACCTGGAACGACAGCACAATGCCTGAAATTCAACCAGCAGCTGAAAGTAACCTCCGCAGAACCCTGCAACAAGCAGTACGCACCGCTCAAAGAATGATACAGCCCTTGAAGACTATGACTCAGACCTTGAATTCTTCTTTGGACATCGCGAGCCCAATGCCAGCTCCGACACAAAACGTGATGATATGGTCTTGGAAGACAATGACTCAGACGAAGCTTTCACCTTGGGAGGCTACCCCAGTACCAAATCCAAACTGCAACTAGACGTGTTGCACATTAACGACCCCGACGATTAGTTCTTCGGATTTGAGGATCTTCAGCCCAGCAGATATGACATCCCGACTCGTGAGTGCAGGATAATGCTGCGGCCTGACACCAAGAGACAGAGAGCGGTACAAGCCCACAGAGAGCGGCCTGCTGCCACGCAGAGAGTGGTCCACACACCGCAAAGGGTCCCTGACTCTACACAGAGAGTGGTCCACACAACACAAAGGGTCCCAGCCTCTACACAGAAAGCGATGAAAGACACCACAGCGAGACAACTGCACGTCTCCACACAGAAAGTGACTCCAGTGACACAAGCCTCCACAGCGAGCTCGTGGACAGCCTCCACGATTCCACAGCGAGACCAATGCACGATTCCACACAAGGAACGCTGCAAGACTCCACAGAGGGAGTGATACAAGCCTCCACAGCGAGCTCGTGGACAGCCTCCACGATAGAAGCAATGCAAGACTCCAAAGCATAGTCCTTGCATGAACAAGACCATGGGAGTCTAGCAACCTCCTCT
Organism: Scyliorhinus torazame; assembly: GCF_047496885.1. Lineage (NCBI taxonomy): Eukaryota > Metazoa > Chordata > Chondrichthyes > Carcharhiniformes > Scyliorhinidae > Scyliorhinus > Scyliorhinus torazame. Next base: position 219,982,869 of record NC_092712.1, read on the forward strand.
GAGCAACCAGCAGCAGACAATGCAAGTCTACCATGCTCCAGAAAACAAGAAGAAGACTGTGACAGTCTACCCAGCTCACGTGAACGTCAAGAAGACACTGAGGCTCTACCCACTGTATGTGAGACAAGTGACGACGGCATCCCACTTCCCATACCAGATGTGCAACGTGACAGACCTCAGCTAGAATGTACAGAGGCACTCGACAATCACAGTGAGACTACTGGTGACTCCGGTGACACCACGTTACTTCAAACCTCATTTGCTCGAGCCTCTCCACAAGCAAATGCATTCCTGACTGTTTGGACTCCGGACGGGGAGCATCAAGAAACCTCAAGATGCAAATGAATCTGTAATGACTCCGGACGGGGAGCATCAAGAAATCTCAGCTGACTCAAGTGAACCTGCAGTGACTCCGGACGGGGAGCATCAAGAAGCCAAAGCTGATTCAGGTGAACCAGAAAGGGCTCCAGACGGGGAGCATCGACAAACCAAAACTGACTCAGGTGAAACAGACCAGACTCCAGACGGGGAGCATCGACAAGCCAAAGCTGATTCAAGTAAGCCGGACATGACTCCAGACGGGGAGCGCCACAGACTCAGTGACTGCACACTCAAGGAGACAGCAGACGCCACAAAGCACGCTAACATGAGTAACTGTGTGAAGGACTCATATTATCCACAGAGTGTGGTCCTGGCAACAAAACCAACTACAACAACAACATCAAAGACAGTAGCAAGAAGCATACCAAAGGCAACAACGTCGCCAACAAGCACGACAAACCCAACGCCACTGGAACAACGACTGGTACGACATGGTACAACTCTGCAAATGAGGAACACTGTTCCTGCTCAGCTCAGTACAATGACATGCCATGGCAGTACCATGCATCTTACCAATTCACGTTTGCTACACTACCAACAGGCAACCTGGCTTTCAGGACAGATGCCATCAAGAATTACCACCACAAGCATCGAAAAAAAAAAGAGTCCAAATCCGACAACGAAGTGATTTGACCACATCTTGGTTCCTTCAGCACAGGGACCCTGATGGTGTTTACAAAGCAATGCCACCATCAACATCACCAACTCACCAACCAAACAAGAAAGCCACTCGACCATAATAATTCGTGAACTTTGGACTCATGCATATGATTTGGACTTATTGTTTAATGATCACTGTTATCGTAACTTGTACAGAGTATCACTCATCTACCTAGTTTGTTCAATTTTCTTTAACACTGTACAGAAAATATGTAACACGATAAAAGGGGGGATGTGGTGATATACATCACTATAAGTATACAAAGGGTTAATTTACATACACTACACCTAGCTAGACACTAGAGGGAGCACCAGAGACATGACACACAGTCAACCAATAGGTCAGTAAGATAGGACACGACCAATGGGCATTCAAGATACACACAGAGGTGACACTACCACAGGAGGGCATTACACCAACCCATATAAAAGGACACATCACACATGCTCAGTCTCTTTCCAGTGGAGACACTCAGTGTGTACACAGAGTTGATTTGCAACACATCACTCCCACCACGTGGATTGTAGCAGACTGGTTAGTCAGTCTGAGTAGCTATAGAAGGATTAACAGTTGCATTGAATCCCAGTAGGAGAATTGTTAATAGTTTAATAAACATGTTAAAGCTATCTCCAAGTCTGAGCCTTCCTTTGTCAGTGTGCACATCAAGGAAGCAGCTTATGCTACGACAAGAGCAAAACAAAACACCCTCCTGATGATGAAATTGTAAGGATACAGCAGACCATGACACCTATTCTAGTGAATACTTCATAGGCTCCTCCATCGCGGTCCAGGCAACAGAAGCAATGCCTAATCACCCAACACTTCGCTCGCTGGCATTTTCTCTGGCAACATGGCTCTTGTTGTGCTTGTGTGTGGGTTACATATTGGAGTTATGATCCAAGCGGTCAGTGGTCAGTGGAAAGCCCTTGTCACCTAGTAGCCACCTTCTGCTTTCTTGCAGTGACTCAAATACTGATTGTACAGCACCGCACCCGAGGAAGCAGCAGTCGGCCTCCACCTTACTCGAGGAAATGGTACACGTCTCAATTCCTAGCCCATCTGTGATTATTTTTCCGAATCTATGAGCCTGATTTCCTGGTCGCATCCACCCCAAGACCAGAAATACCTGCCTGAGGTCAATGGATTTCAATGGCCCATCAAATTTTCCGTCCCGCCTGAAACGATTCTCGCAGTGGACAGGGCGGGAAAACATATCCTTATTGCTTTTCTACAATTAGCTTTGCAAATATCATCCAGTTCACCTATATTCACACTTCCATCATTTGCAAAATATAAGGAAGAAGATCTCGTCCTCTGCAATTAAACTCCTTCCTTAATCTTTGTGTAGTCCTACCCTTTTGCTAACTTTTTTTATTTTATATATTTATTAGAGCCCTTCAATATTATCTAGTAGTTTTTTCCACATTTTCTTCAGTCCTTCATATCTCTCTTGTGAACTCATGATTATCTTCAGCTTTATTAGTCCTCACTTCAACATAATCCCTACTTTTAAATTTCAGTTTAGTTTTAGTCTCTATATAATTTTGGAATCAAAGGAATATATTTTACGATATTTATCTCATATTTGATGAATTTCCACTCGTGATCTGTTGACCAGTTTGCTAACTTTACTGACCGCTTAATTTAGGGCCTGATCCCTTTGATCTCATTGCATTTTACCTATTTCCAATCCGGTGTCTTTAGTTTTGATTCTTTGTTGTCCTTTTTCTTTCTGGCAATGACTCATTTCATTCGCAAGAATTTAATATAGAAATGCTCCTTGCCTTGTTGGACTGAAAATGTTTATTCCAGTCCATCTTTGTGTAGTTTTAATAACCCCAATATTATTGCCTAGTTTTTCTAACAGAAACTCTGAAGTGTCTGCACCTTTATCTCATATTCATTGTTTGATGGCCTCATTAGCACACCAACAATGGTACAATTTCCCTTCCTATTTATTAATGCTATCAGTATGGAATTAATCTTAATACAACTGCATACAACATCATAACATTCATATGCTATCACAGAATCCTTCACTAACAGGGTCACCCCATCACACCTCACTTTTCCCTCCTTATCTCTCCAGTATAATCATGATTAAAACAATTTAGGTCACAAGTCTTGTCCAAATTAAAGCTATATTTCTACTATAGTTACTCTATCATATACATCCAGAGTAATTAATGCTTCTAATAAGGCAGCAGTGACTCCGTGTTTCTTATCAAAGTGATCAATCTTTGTAAGTGTGCCTAGACACTGGCCGGAATTCTTCATTTGGGAGACATTCCCGCCAGAGGAGAATTGCTGGGAGCGCAAATTGCGAAGCAATTCAGTATCCCTTGCCATGCAAATTTATGCATGGCGAGGATTATGAGCGATTCCCGAGGGAATCCCGCTATCGGGCTGCCATTTTGAACAAGCGGGCCAATAGCGAAGTCCCCCTGCACTGCAAATCAGACACCAATACCCCCCCCCCCCCCTGCATCAAACAGCAGCTCCGGGTGCTCTGGGTGCCCTCCCCTTCAAAGAGAGTTAGTGCATTCCAATCATGGCTCTTCATGCTTGAGCAATTTTGAAGTGATGATCTGGAAATTGACAGCACTGTAATTATTTTCACTGCCCCTGTTTTTGACGTGGTTGATGTTTGTAAACATTGTGGTTACAGCACTTAGAGTTACTCATCCATAAAGAAGATGAATGAAGCAAAGCTCACAGATGTTTTGTGGAATCTGTCAATCACAGCTCACTACAATAAATCAATGAATGACTTTCGCTAAAGAACGTGAGGGGTGTAAACACAGGTCACAGCCATTCTCTTTCTTCCAGGTGAGTGTTATATTTTTACGGCCCCTATCTAGACTGCTCTGTAGCATCCAGACAGGGGTCTCTTTTCTGGGGGAGTCTGTGGGGAGGGGTCTGTAGCATCCAGACAGGGGTCTCTTTTCTGGGGGAGTCTGTGGGGAGGGGGCCCTATAGTTAGGTAGTCTCAGTGTTCCTCTCTGTTTCCTCTCTGGATTCCCTTCCAGCTTTTTGCGTCCCGCAGGGCTATCGCCAGGGGTTCGATGGCTTGCGTGAACAAGAGTGGGGACAGGGGGCAGCCCTGTCTTGTTCCTCTCTGCAGCTGGAAGTATTTAGAGCTGGTGGTGTTAGTTCGGACGCTCTTTAGTTACTTTAGTTACGGCTCCCTGTGAGGGGTCTCCCTATCTATGGGAACTCTGTAGGGATCTCCCTATTGAGGTGGTCTCTTGGGAGGGGTCTCCAAATCTAGAGGGTTTCTCTGGAGGGTCTCCCTATCTAGGGGCCACTGGGGGGCCTCCTATCTACGAGGTCTCTGTGGGGGTCTCCCTATCTAGGGTTTTCTGGCAATCCAACTATATAAGGGTCTCTGGGAGTGGTCTCCCTATCTATAAGGTCTCTTAGGGGAGGGGGTCTTCCTATCTAGGTGGGTCTCTCCAATTTTAGGGGGGATCTCCGGGGAGGGCAGGGGGTGGGCTCTGGTAGGGGAGGGTGGCCTTGAGTGGGCTTTGGGGGCAATTCACTTAAGGGATTACCCCCTTGGCCCACGGTGAGGTCCACCACAAGAGGGCCATGCTGGTAAATATCAGTAGTGATCCCCGCCCATGTTATTCCTGGCCGAGAGACCTCCTTGAGGTACTGGAACAGTTTGGGCTAGGAGCGGGGTTCACCGCCTGGGTGAGGCTCTTGTACAACGCTCCCAAAGCGAGCGTCCGAACTAACACCACCAGCTCTAAATACTTCCAGCTGCAGAGAGGAACAAGACAGGGCTGCCCCCTGTCCCCACTCTTGTTCACGCAAGCCATCGAACCCCTGGCGATAGCCCTGCGGGACGCGAAAAGCTGGAAGGGAATCCAGAGAGGAAACAGAGAGCACAGAGTCTCACTCTATGCAGATGACCTGCTCCTCTATGTCTCTAAGCCACAGGAGGGACTGAAGGCAATACTGCAAATGCTGAAAGAGTTTGGAACCTTCTCGGGCTACAACTTAACCTGGGCAAAAGCGAGGCACTCCCAATGAACCCAAACGGGGGAGGGAGAGAGCTGGAGGGGCTCCTGTTCCAAACAGTCCAGAACAGATTCCGCTACCTGGGGATCCAAATAGCCAGAGACTGGACACAGATCCACAAGTGGAACCTGACCAGCCTGGTGGAGGAGGAAGTAAGAAAAGACCTTCAAAGGTGGGGCTCACTCCCACTTTCCCTGGCGGGGAGAGTGCAGACGATAAGAACCCGAGAATCCCAAAACAGACACTGCAAAGAAGGAAAATCAAAGGGGGCTTGGCCTTACCAAACCTACAATACTACCACTGGGCAGCAACGGCAGAAAGAGTGAGGGGATGGGTACAAGAACCCGACACAGATTGGGTACAAATGGAGGAGGCATCCTGTAAAGGAACAACCCTCCGGGCCCTGGCCACAGCAGCACTCCCATCCTCCTCAACAAGATACACAACAAGCCCAGTGCTAGCAGCCACGCTGAGAACATGGACTCAGCTCAGACAACACTTCGGGATAGCCAAAATGTCCTCCATGGCCCCAATCTGCGGCAATCACAGATTCCCCCCAGCCATGCTAGATACCACCTTCAAAGGATGGAGGCGGGACGGGAGCACATTGACGGTCGGGGACTTCTACGTAGGGCACAGACTGGCGACACTAGACGAACTGACGGGGAAGTGGAGGCTAGCAAAAGGACAGGAAATGAGACACCTCCAAATAAAACACTTCCTCCGCAAAGAGACAGTGGGGTACCCTGGGGCCCCAGAAAGCACACTACTAGAGCAATGAGAAGGGGGGCTATGTGGGAAAATATACGGACAGCTACTGGACAGAGACCGGACTCCACTGGACGAGATCAGACAAAAATGGGAGGACGAACTGGCGACAGAAGTAGGATGGGGACTCTGGAGCGAAGCACTGAGCAGGGTGAACTCCACCTCTTCCTGCGCAAGGCTAAGCCTAATGCAGCTCAAAGTGGTGCACAGAGCGCACCTGACCAGAACCCGAATGAGCAGGTTCTTCCCGGAGGTGGGGGATAAACATGAATGGTTCCAGGGGGGCCCGGCCAACCACACCCACATGTTTTGGGCTTGCCCCAAGCTTGCTGGGTTCTGGACAGCCTTCTCCAAAGCAATGTCCAAGGTTGTGGGGGTGAGGGTGAAGCCGTGCCCAATAGTGGCAATCTTCGGGGTATCGGAGAAGCCAGAGTTACACATGGGGAAGGGGGCCAACACCCTTGTTTCGCTTCCCTAATCGCACGCCGGAGAATCCTGCTCGGCTGGCGATCGGCAGCACCACCCACAGCTGCGGACTGGCTCGCTGACCTCTCGGAATTTCTCCACCTGGAGAAGATTAAGTACGCCACCCGAGGGTCAGAGGAAGGCTTCCTGGATACTTGGGGGCAGTTTGTCGGTCTGTTCCAAAACCTGTTTGAGGCCAACAACGAGGAGTAACCTAATAAGAATTAAAAAAAAAAAATTTTATTATTAAAACACCAAGATAGATGAGAAAATTGTGATGTGTATATATACAACTGTCTATAAATATGAGAAATGCCAATGAAAAAATATATTTTTTAATTCCTGGCCGAGAGGACCACAGAATTGCGTGGGCCCAGCGACTCTGATGCCGGGCTCGCTAAGTGGATGCAAATCGGTTATCCATTAACATTCTCCGGCTGCCGTGCGGGCGAGAATGCCGACCCCACCACCGGTGGGGGGCAGAGCATAGTGGTCAGTTTACCGCCTGGCATGAACCTCAATTTCGGCCGAATGCCCTATTCTTTGCCTGATCACAATCTGTGTTGCTGGTGCCGCAGGACAGAGAATCCAGCCCATTGTTAGTAATCCATTTGCCTTGATTCAAAAGTTTTCCTCCCTTTTTCAAATCCTTCATTGTCCCGATAATCCCCTCCTATCTCTGTAATCTCCTCCAGTCCAACAACTCTCAGAGATCTCTGCACTCCTCCAGTTCTGACCTCCTGAGTATCCTTGATTTTAATCACTCCAACACTGACAGTCATGTCTTCAGTTGCCAAGGCCCGAAGTCCCACTCTCGTCTCTCCTTTAAGATATTCCTTAAAACCTATAGGCACGATCCATTGGCCACCTTGTGCCAGAAAAGCTCACCTTGGCACAGCGTGGCTCATGAAAGCCGGGAGACCCACATCCGGGATCTACCTGGCTCACAATGCCTCGCGAGATCCAACGTGACGGGATCGCTTTTTGGCAAATGTGCATATTAGAATGAGTCATTAAGTCTTAATATGAAGATTCCCGAGGTATCTGAGACTTTGGGATTCATCCCCTTTGCCTTGGAGACCTTGGGCAAGCGCCATTCAGCACTGGGCCCCACAAATGGGGACCAGATGGAAGGCACTTGTGGGGTTCTCCCAGGGGATCGGAGAACCCCAGCCACATGCCCTTTCAACAGAGTGGTGCCAACTGGATACACTGGCTGTGCCAGCCCAGCACTGCCAAGGTGCCCAGGTGGCACTGCCAGTTGTAATTGGGCACTGCCAGGATGTCAGGTTGGCTGGCGAGATTCCCATAGTGCGTTTGGGCTTGTGTGGGGGGAGGTCGGGGATTGTTTTGGGGGCCTCAGAGATGCCATTTAAAAATTGCGTTCAATCACTCGCTACAATGGGGAGTTCTGGCGAGCGGAGCTCCCCACTGATCAAACGGGCATGTGGATTCTGCGTTCAGGCCCCTTATTCAACGTGAGTCGAGTTGAATGGCCACGTGTTTCTCGGCACTGCGACAGCTGGAAAACACATGGTTAAACGCACTCGCTAGTGGACTTTGTTCCATTTTGAGAGAATCGTGCCCTATCTTTCGCCAAGCGTTTGATCAACTGTTCAAATATCTCCTTATGTGGCTTGGTGTCAGATCTTGATTGATGATGTTCCTCTGAAGCAACTTGGGATGTTTTACTCTGCTTGTTGAATATAGTGTTTTTGAAGGTTTTACAGCCGAGTTCAATACTGTCTTCTCCAAATGTTCACCTCAACAGGAAGGTCATTGAATATTGATCAGGAAGCAGAGCTCAAGATGATTTTTCATATCTTTCATCCATGGTCACTGAGGCCAAATATTATCTCCGTACAACTGCTTCATCTGTTATTCAATACAATGCCGGAGCCTTGTTACTCTCTATGGCCGACTATGGAGTGCTTTTTATTTTTCTGAACCACCGTAAGATAAAGCTATTGCATCTGTCTGAGAAAAAATGACTATTGACTTTTAAGAATCAACGGTGAGAGTTTCCAAGTCCTCATATTGGGCCCACAATTTTTTAATTGATGTTAACGGCAAGAGGTTTGAAAATCTATCAAGTTAGCGGAAACCACAGAAGCTTCATGCATGAGTGCACAATGGCTGCTTCACTGAGAGACAAAGGCCTGGACGTTAATGTTCCCATTACAGATGGGCGAGGATCGGGGTGGGGATGAATTAATGACTGAAATATAGAAACGCATCTCCAACATGCTTCAAATTCATACACTACCTTTTTAGTGGCCATCTAAATGTCCCACCCCCAAGAGGCGAGATATTTCATTAACATATTTGAATTAGGCTCCCAAAGTGCAAATGTGAACATTTATTAAAATTAATAGTTACTCTACAGGTTTCCCAGCGATCGGGAAACCCAGAAATGAAAGTAAGATGGGAGCTGCTGGCTCCCTCTACCTTTTCCAGCCTTCCTTGGGGACTTGGAGAAGCAGAAGTGCTCCTCTTAGCCCTGGTCCCTCAAAGAAGCCTTCAGCCTTCCCCAGTTCTCCTAACTGTCGACTTCTTTTCTCCCTCCCAATCATGGCAAACCGCCCCTCCCCCAACTGTCGGGAGCATCCCCAAGGATCCCGAGCTATGGCCTCATACTGCTGGTTTTCCATCCCAGATGTTGGTCCGGCTGTCAACGTGTCCAACTGTCAGGTGGGAAATGGATCAAAAAAATGGCAATGAGGTATACTAAGAGCTTTTGGAGGAATAGATTGAGCTATTAAAAGAAGTTAAGCTAGTTTAATTCAGAATTCACTCGTCTAAATTGTTATATTCTTAATATGGTGAAGAAATTAATGAAAAATGAAAATGAAAATCGCTTACTGCCACAAGCAGGCTTCAAATGAATTTACTGTGAAAAGCCCCTAGTCGCTGTCATGATATGCAAACATGCAGCTAATGAACACATAGAATAAGACACGACCAATGAGCAGTCAGGACACTTGGGGGTCGTATCTCACTATAAAAGGGATGAAGCACTCACACCCCGCCTCTTTCCACAGAGCAACATCTACAGAATGAGACAGTGTGTATCCTCAGCATCACACCCCAGCACGTGGCATAGAGCAAGGCTGGTTCAGTTAGACTGAGTTACTACATTTAGATTAGCAGAGAGTCGAACTCATCGAGAACTGTGCTAATAGTTCAATAAAACACATTGAACTCACTTCAAAGTCTGGAGCATCTTTTACTCAAAACTGCATCAAGTGGCAGCTTGTGTTATTCCAAATTACATAACACAACAGTCGCCACATTCCGGTGCCTGTTCGGGGAGGCTGGTATGGGAATTGAACCCGCGCTGCTGGCCTGCCTTGGTCTGATTTAAAAGCCAGCTATTTAGCCCTGTGCCAGACCAGCCCCTATGAAGAATGGTGGGATGCGGGCTGACTCTGAGTTCACAGAATACTAAATCCAACTGAATATATAATCAACACATAAGAGACTGTCAGAGTTCACTCCTGAACAATTCCATGATAGTAATATCCATATATGGAAGAAGGATGTGTTAGAGTAATAGTTAAGGCCTGGATATTGCAGATTAGGATTGAGTTCAGATCAGAGAGCAGAGTATCAAACTGTTATACAAGACCTGTCCGGTGTTAAATACCAGAGTTTTTGAAAAAGAAATACAGCTTTATTTAAAAGCTCGTGATAAGTTTGAAAATTGAAGGTATTGTTCAAAGAGAGTGCAGTCAGATGTAGATATTTTGTGACACTGATGTTTTCCTCAGTTGGCATTCGGCTAAACTCTCTGCCCTGCGATGCAGGGAATGTGATCCGCGATCAGGCAGAGAATTGGGCACCACAGAAAATCGAGGTCCAAGCCGAATGCCATGCTCCAGGACCCCGCTGTGGACTGCAATGTGAACCTTGCCCGTGCCGCGTCGCATATCATTAACAGGGCCAACCCAGTGTGCTACGTGCCTCTGCGATTCGCCGCCTCTCTCAGGCGGAAGTGACGCGGGTGCGGTTCACAACAGGTATTGAAAAGCGGGTTCTGGGCACCATGGCCTTTGAGGGAAAGACAGGAGGGGAAAAAGGGAGTGCTTGCTGTGGGATTCCTGCCGGAGGGAGTATCAGGAAGCAACACCTGATGGCCCGATGGATTTGCGATGTCCTCCTCGGGATCAGGGTAGCTGGGCACACAACGCCATTGCTGCGGTGGTCATCATAATGGCAACCATTCAATAAGAGGCACAGGCCCCTGTATGCGGACTGCTCACTGTGTCCTGCAAATGTACACAGTGCCCCTGGGCATTTTGGATCCCACCAGGCCCCCTCTAGAGGCCCCCCAATCCTAGTCGACACATCAACTGGATGGGCGTGGCACACCAGGCGCTGCCACTCCCCAGTGCACTCATCGGAAGTGCAACCCCAATACAGGGAAAGCAGGGGAACAGAAGAATGTACCCCAGACAAAGGACAACGTGTTGGCACAACCCATGTGTCACACCCAGGACCCACAGCACACTTCAGCCAAGCCCCCAGTAGATACCAACTTCCCTCGCCCAACCCCAGCTGTGGGATATCCTCACACACAAGCCTTGAAGCATGGAGGCAATTGGAGGCCATGACCCCCTCCTCTGCACAACGCAGTGCCACCTTGTTGGCTGGATAACATAAGGTCCACCCAGTGACAACAACCACAACAGACCCCACAGGGGTAACAGAAGAGGGGCTGCAGAGCCTATCGCTGACATGGGCTGCAACAACCACTGGTACCCCTGTTGCCAATGACGGGAATTGGGAATGGAAGCTCCCTGGTGCCATGCACTGATGCGGTCAGGGGTGCAGTGTGGACGGGTAGAGCCAGGGGGTGGGGGGTGGTGGAAATGCGGAGGATAGAGTTAAGGTGCAACCCAGGGCAACCATGCGGCCTGTTGGAAAATAGGGTGGGCAGGGAGTCCACAACCTGCTAACATCTCCTCTTTCCCACCCCCCGCCCTGCAGATCCCTCCACCACAGAGGGGCCGGAGCATCACGTTCGGTTCGGCGCTCACGGCGTCAATCCCAATTTTCCCATTCTCCATCCAATCGTGAAACGCACTTCGGGCATCCCAGGATGGAGAATTCACTCTCTCTGAAACCGGGAATTTCGTCCATTGTGTTTTGCATACTGTACTCTGGTGGGAATTAGCTTTGGCCAAATGTGAGAAATGGGTGCCTACATATACTACAAAATAAACTGGTCAATATTATTTCCTCTCTTCACATGTCTGTCTAATGAAAATAAATAATGATATAATCTTTTCGTGAACCTCAAAAATATTGCAATTGTTGGACATCTCAATATTTTAGACAGGACTTGAAGTAAGAACCAGTTTAATAAAGGTATAATTAAAAGCATTATGTTAAATATTCAATCATGCATATTACAAAATAATGGCCTTGCTCTTTACTGTCCCCACAAGTATATAACTGTTAAGTGCCAATTTCATCAACAGTTGTGAATGCTCTTCCAGCTAGCAATTGCTTCACTTAGCCACCAGTGACACAGCTACTTTAGGAAGTAAGGTTTAAGAAAAATATCAGAAATGTATTTTATAACAAGTATTATCTGAAAGGGAATTAAAAGTTATAATTAATCCCATGATTGGGTAACATTCTTTTAAAAAAAACTTCTCCAGCGCTGATTAGGTCACAGTCTTGCAACTCCCTTCTGAGTTTGTTGCTCGATGAAAATTACCAGATCCCTTCCTTCTTGTTTGTTGAATTATTTGATTATTGCTATTTTTATGAACTTCATTTGGTTGTGGACAGTGTCTGACCTGGAATCAAATTATCTTACTTGATGCTACACTTCATTTCCTCCAGTAGATTGAATTAAGTAAATCTGGATTCAAACCACCTAAAAATGGAGACTGCTTGTTAATTTATAATTACAATTATACACCAGGTAGTGCAATTCTGATTTGAAATATGCATTAATAATCATATATATTTGCTGCACTTAAAATGACTCTTCACTAATATTTGATTAAATACTTAATCTTGTGGTTATAATTAAGGGGGAAAAGTTAGATTCCATATGAAGCAAGCATCGTATCTTAAGTGTGTCGGCTGAAAGCAAATAAAAATGAATTAAATAATCTTTCATCAAGAGAAAATCTTAAATACCTTAATAAGTTTGGATAAGATATAATTTTATTACACATTTCTTAAAATATTCATTGCTAAGACCATTCTTGCAATATTGATTTCTAAAGGTGATATTTCAGACAGGGTGAATTCTCCGCTGACTTAGCTGCGTGTTCCTCAGCGGTACGCCGTCGCCGGCAGTGGGATTCTCCATTCCCGCTGCCTGCCAATGGGATTCCCCATTGTAGCCCCCCCCCCCCACCCCCCACGCCACCAGGAAACCCACGGGCAATGGAGGATCCCACCAGTGGTGATTTCCCAAGTTCAACTTTCACAGTACCACAGTGAAATCCTAGCATAATAGAATTTCTTCTAGAATTTCAAATTCGAGCACGATTACATTTTTTTTAATGCAACAAAACTCTTATTTTAATACTTTTTTTTGATGTGGCAAAATAATGCTTTAGTACAAAATAGCTGCTCTACTTGGATTTGATTTGACCTAAAAGTAATATCCATCAAAAAGCCTCCGTTTTTCATGGAGAACTGGAGAGGTTTGACCCCTTTGAATATATATTTGTGAAACCTTTGCCTTTGTGCAAATAAAACTATTGCATTTGTGTTAATACTGAAGGAGACAAAACACTATGAGCAACTGTTTTGATGATTCTAAATTATGAAATAGTGCACTCATTTTCATTTAGGTTGCAACCAATCCCCACCGCCCCACATCAGTAAAGCTCAGGCCCAGCTGCAACACAACCTATTCTCTCTTTCAACTCCCAACTCCTCGTCATCACATTTGTATGAGCATATATACTAATGTGGGTTGAACAAGGACATGTGGCATGAGGACCTTTTGACTGGAAGCTGATCCTGATCCTCTCATATTTGTCAAAGCCTGGTGATCCCGTGTGACAAGAAGACCCACATCTGCAGCTGTTCTCAATTTCCAATTAGTGTGTTTGTTTATAGCTTCCTCACATACTGGCATTTGCCACAAGCTCTCAGGGACAAAAGGGGGTGACACATTTTCCCATTGTTCTAAGGAGGTGCCTCAGCAATTGTTTCCTTTGATGCCACTTTGCCAGTGTTCCCATGCTACAATATATCTCAGGATACAGTTACACTGTGTTCAATGTGTGGTCGAGTGTGGTCACTTCAAAGGTTTAGCAAAGTATTTTATGGACCTGGAAAAGGGCGCTTATTGATTAAAGTTGAAGGAATGACTCCTGTCAGTTTTACCTGTGGGGGATACATGATTAAATATCCTGCTGTACAAATGACAGCAGCATATCACATTGAAAATTATGTGTGTTTTGAAATGACCTCAGAGCAACCACAGGCAAGAGAACAATAACCTTCTGTTACTGCTCCGACTTTCTAGAATTTGGTCACAAAAAATTGACATTACAATGTGTTTAAATGTTATTAGAAATATTTTTACCCTTTTATTCACATTAAATACTATTGTGATGTGGTATACCAAGACTGGCATTTTGAATAAAGGTCAAACTCATTTCATTTCTTTTAAGCTTTCCTCTTACTGCTAGATAAAATAAATGTTTCAGTGCAGAATACATGGCAGTGTGGTGAATGCACTCCATATTACCATTACAAGATCGATTCTCACAATACAGGAGCCTTTTTCAACTATACATTGGTTAGCTGACATCTGTCGTGGTTGTCATGGTAGCATCCTCCCCAGCACCACAAGAGGTCAGCCTGGAGAGTATTCTGACAGAGCGGGTCTTGCTTGCTTTACCCTAGTCACATCAAGGTTAACAGCCAATGGACCATAGAAATAGGCAATTATAGTAGTTGAAGGAAAATGATTTTTTTTAAAATAGTACATTTTGTGTCCATGATATTGTTGTTGCTATGGTGACATTTCTCGGATACACAGAATGCTTTCAAATTTTAATCATGGAAAACCTTCGTAGTTTCATTCTTCTGACCTTTCTTATGTAGCAGAGAATGTGAACCATGTTCTTTCACTTTGATGAAACCAAATGAATAGATGGAGCATACTGCAGCTTTTCCTCCATGATCTATTTTCAAACAGAACAGATTTGTCTCTGTATGGACATTTTCACACTTAAAATTACTCATTATATTTCTCTTCCTGTCATGGTTGGAATGAAATTATCGTTGAAATACTGTACACATGTAAATTCATAGAGATACCATTTGTTTTATTACTGATGCCACTGCACCATTGTATGCAGGAAATTTGCAAGGGACTAATAAGCTACATATGTTCCTATTTTCTGTCTGTTCCATTAGTATTCACAAGCAGCTTCCCTTAATCACACTGGTTTTCAGCACATTTCTCTATTCGTATGGACGATTACACCCCAGTGATTGTAATCACCTTTTTCTTTTACTGAAGGTTCCAGAAAGAACCAGAATGTCACCCTTTGCTAGCCGTCATCCCTTATTGCTTATTTTCTCTATATCAGCATGTTAAATGGAATCTAAAATGAATGCTGTTGAGCTTTCCTTAGTTTTGAAGGTGTTCGAAATAGGTGTATACACCAAAGGTCAATTCCTAATCCTTTATTTTAGTCCTCCTCCTTTCCTTTATGTGCATTTTGCTAGCGGACTTACTTTTCCAAATTTTGGGGAGTTAATTACGGGAAATCCCTTTCTCCATGATCCCTTTCAATAAAATTTCGGAATCAGACCAATAGATGGCGCCATGCTTGCAAAGGGAAATACCCACCCTTGACCTGTTCTTCCAAATTTCCAAGATGGAGAAGCTCACAACAGTGCCAAGCCTCATCTAACACTGCACTAAACAGCCTGGTTCCACACAAATACACGGTCACATGTGCTGCATATCCCCCAAAGAGCCTGCAGAGGTCAGAGGGGATTTCCACAGAATCATGGGTGGAATTCTCTGATCCTGAGTTTCCCGACGGCGTCAACATAGCCTCAGGATCAGCAATTCTGGTCCCTACAGGGGGCCAGCACGGCACTGGAGTGACCCTCACCGCTCCAGCTACAGATCCCGGCATCAACTGGGCGCCGCGGGGTCCACGCATGCACAGTGGCTCCCTTCTCCGCGCTGGCCCCGACGCAACATGGCGTAGGGCTACAGGGGCCGGCACGGAAGAAAGGAGGCCCCCAGCCCGAGAGGCCGGCCTGCCGATCGGTGGGCCCTGATCGCGGGCCAGGCCACAGCGGAGGCCCCCTCCGGGGTAGGACCCACCCTCCCCCCTGCCCACAGGCCGCCCCGGACACTTCCACGCCGAGGTCCCGCCGGGAAAGACCAGATTAGAATGGCGCTGGCGGGACTCAGGTTTTTTGGTACGGCCGCTCAGCCCATCCCGGGCGGAGAATCGCCAGCGTCAACATAGCCTCAGGATCAGCAAGTAGAGCGGCCCCCGGCCGGCGCCGCGCCGACCATGCCGGCGCCAATGGCGCTGATTCTCCGCTCTCCGGAGAATCGTGTCCCGGCGTCGGGGCGGCGTGGCACGATTCACGCCGGTCGCAGCGATTCTCCAGCCCGGCCCCAGGCTGAGAGAATCCCGCCCCATATATTTGTTTGGAGGCCTGACTATTCACCCACCTATGGGTCACTGTCCGTGTGGAGTTTGCACATTCTCCCCATGTCTGCATGGGTTTCACCCCCACAACCCAAAGATGTGCAAGGTAGGTGGATTGGCCACGCTAAATTGTCCCTTAATTAGAAAAAAAATAATTGGGTACTCTATATTTAAAACAAAAAAAGTTAAATAAAGTAAACTGCAATTGATTTTAAACTCAATGCAGATGATGAAGTTGAGAAACACACAATGGGAGAATGCGCTACAGCTTGTCAAAATGCCAAGCTTTGGGAGCTGAATGGCCTCCTTTAAATTCCTGTATTCTTACATTCATTCTGCCACTCTATCTATGTCGGAAAGCAAAATACACATGACAAACAGTTTCTACGGGAAATTTGGACTTCTACTAAAATTGTAAATTTGTGCATTTTAAAATGTACTGAACGGTGCCGAACATAAACGATATTGTCCAGAGTTTTCAGATTGTAAGGATCATCACATTGTGATATTTCAGGTATCATAATGGTTTGATTTGTCAGTATATTATGCAAAATGAATTGAAACAATGTGCACTTAGATCTAACTTCAGGGTCCAGGGATTGTAGTCTTAGGTTACAGTTTTATGTGTTTATATGCTCTCAGCAGTTTCCTTCACACCGTCAGTTCTAGTTAGCTTAATTCATTCCAGCTTGGCAATTTCGCCTTCAGACCACTTTCAATCTTAGTTAAATACTGGGCTGGATTCTCCGATTGGGAGACATGTGTTCCTGCAGGAACTGAATAGTGTGCAATTTTCCATCGGGGGCGCTATTCGTTCCACGATTCAGGGGGCGCGGTTCTCCGAAATGGAGACAGAGTGTTCACGCCGTCGTGAACGCCGTTGCATTTCACGACGGTGCAAAACGGGCACGGGCACTACCGATTCTGGCCCCCATAGGGGGCCAGCACGGCGCTGGAGCTCCAGCCTCCCTTCCCGGCGCCAAATGGGCGCCTCGCCAACCCGCGCATGTGCAGTTGGGCCGCGCCAACCCACGAATCCACGGGGGACTTCCTCAGCGCGCCAGCCCCGACGCAACATGGTGTGGGGGTTCAGGGGCCGGCCGCATAATAAAATAGGGCCGGGGCTGGAGAGGCTGGCCCGCCAATCGGTCAGCCCCGATCGCGGGCCAGACCCCATCGGAGGTCCCCCCCCCCACTGGTGAAGGAGCGCTTTTCCCCGCCCCACAGGCCGCCCCCCCGACCCTACACGCAGAGTTCCCGCCGGCTGCGAGGAGGTGTGAACGGTGCCGGCGGGACTCTGCCATTTCCGCAAGGCCAGAGAATCAGCGGCCCGCGACCGGCGCCGCCCCAAACGCGCGGGCGCAAATGGTGTCGATTCTCCGCTCCTCGGAGAATCGCCTGCCGCGTCGGACCGGCGCTGTGGGACAAAATGGCGCGAACGGCGATTCTCCCATACGGCACGGCATGGGAGAATCGCGCCCAGGACGTGTAAATAGGCCAGGACTCTGCTGGTGTGAATTGGAAGCAATTCCCGGCCCAGTGGGCGGTGTAACTGCTGGGGTCGGAATTAGCGCTAAAGAGCCTGACAGCTGGACCTGTTTTTAGGTGCTCCGCTTACCACACACTCATTGCTGCGACAACAATGGCTCAGAGAAGACCTGCCCCCCAATTTCAGGAGTCTGGGGCGAAATTCTCCCCCAACGGCGCGATGTCCACCGACTGGCGCCCAAATCGGCGCCAATCAGACGGGCATCGCGCCGGCCCAAAGGTGCGGAATGCTCCGGATCTTTGGGGGCCGAGCCTCAACATTGAGGGGCTAGGCCGACGTTGGAGGGATTTCCGCCCCGCCAGCTGGCGGAAATGGCGTTTGTTGCCCTGCCAGCTGGCGCGGAAAGGCGGCGCATGCGCGGGAGCGTCAGCGGCTGCTGACAGTTTCCCGGTGCATGCGCGGGAGCGTCAGCGGCCGCTGTCAGTTTCCCGCGCATGCGCAGTGGGGAGAGTCTCTTCCGCCTCCGCCATGGTGGAGGCCGTGGCGGACGCGGAAGGGAAAGGGTGCCCCCATGGCACAGGCCCGCCCGTGGATCGGTGGGCCCCGGTCGCGGGCCAGGCCACCGTGGGGGCATCCCCCGGGGCCAGATCGCCCCGCGCCCCCCCCCAGGACCCCGGAGCCCGCCCACGCCGCCTGGTCCCGCCGGTAAATACCAGGTTTAATTTACGCCGGCGGGACAGTCAATTTCTGGGCGGGTCTTCGGCCCATCCGGGCCAGAGAATTGAGCGGGGGGTCCCGCCAACCGGCGTGGCCCGATTCCCGCCCCCGCCCAATCTCCGGTACTGGAGACTTCGGCGGGGGCAGGGGCGAGATTCACGGCGGCCAACGGCCATTCTCCGACCCGGCGGGGGGTCGGAGAATGACGCCCCTGAAGTGGACCCACTGCTCAATACCAATGAGGAGAGGAAGGCTACCCTCTTCCCCAGGGTGGGCCACAAACACAAGTCTGCCTCCTGAACAACACCTGGGACTTGTGGGCAGAGGCAGTCAGCACTGCCAGGAGCCGACAGCATGTGTTCCTAAGGGCCGGGGCTCACTGCTGAGGCTTCTGCCCCGAGAGCAGCAGAGAACCATGGGGGCTTCCAAAGGCCACAGTGCAGGTGTCCATTGTTTGGGGTGAGCGCTGCTAAACCTCTGCTTCCTCTGCAGCGGGGCTGCGCTTCTGAGGAGTGCCAACACCTGGTAGCCCACTGATTGAGCTTGGCCACACCCATTCCCTTGATAATACCACTGGAGTATGAGAGTTTCTAGAGGGGCAGCCTGGGTGGGCTCACACAGCACCAGAGGCTCACTGAGTATTCACAGGACACAGTGGGCAGTCAGCAGTGTGAGCAACCAGGATTTTTTTAAGTAGCCCCAAATGGGTATGTTTAAATTACAGACTGCAGCAATGGCAGTCATGCCAGACCTCCCGGATCCCAAGGGGGACACCCCCAGTCCATGGACCAGGCACAAAGTTGATTTCCGCAACTCACCTTTGTTCGCACAACCACCCTCAAGCAAACCTGACAATTTCTGAGAATTTTTTAGCTTCTCGCTCCCCCTCTCAACAGTAATGGCACCCAGGCCCTGCTTGTAAATACTGCACAAATTCGTGCCCATGTGACCTCCACCTGAGAGGGCCGAACATTTGTGGAGGTGTGGGGCGCAATATGCCCAACCCACTAATGTTATTTAAATCCATTCAAATGAAAGTTTTGTATGGACCCGCTGGTGCGGGTGCAAACTTTGATAATCCTGCCAGGAAGGGACCAGAGCATGGCGTCAGAATCGGTACCGGGTGCAAATCGCAATTTTTGTATACTGTACTATTCTCTGCCCAATCGCAATTCTCGACCGTGTCCGCGTGGGTTTCCTCCGGGTGCTCCAGTTTCCTCCCACAGTCCAAAGATATGCAGATTAGGTGGGTTGGCCATAATAAATTGTCCTTAGTGTCAAAAGGTTCGGTGGGGTTATTGGGTAACGGGGATAATAATAATAATCGCTTATTGTCACAAGTAGGCTTCAGTGAAGTTACAGTGAAAAGCCCCTAGTCGCCACATTCCGACGCCCGTTCGGAGAGGCCATTACGGGAATTGAACCCCCGCTGCTGGCCTTGTTCTGCATTACAAGCCAGCTGTTTAGCCCACTGTGCTAATAGGGTGGGGACGTGGGCCTAGGAGGGTGCTGTTTCTGACGGCTGGTGCAGACTCGATGGGCCAAATTACCTCCTTCTGCACAGTAATGAGTCTATGATTCTATGAGAATCCTGTCATTGGGCGGGATTCTCCATTGCCTGACGCCGATATCATAATCGCTCATCGGGCAGAGAATCCCTGTTTACGACCGAATCGGGGACAACGCCTGTTTTCGGATGCTCCTCCCTCTCCAAAATGGCATCTTCAAGGGGTACACCGCACGCCGTTGGCCTCAGGACATCAACCTGAAGGCCCTCCCCTGGTGCTCCGCCACTGATGGGCCGAGTTCCAGACGATGCGGGACACGTGTGCTCGCAATTTTTGTGAACCTGACGTGGCGGCTGCGGACTGTGTCCAGTGCCGCCACTCCGTCTGTAACTCGGTCCATCGGTGACGGAGCATCAGGGAGGACGGGGGCCTTCCTCGAGGGCCAGGGGGGTGGCTGGAGGATGACCCAGGGGTGGCAAGGGGGTGTCCAGGGGGCACTATCTAGCAGGTCAATACGTGTATGCCGCAACCGCTGCAGGTCGTCGCCATGCACATTCGCGGCCACGGACCCGGTAATTCTCCAGGCGTTTATATCGGGAAGACCGTGCATTTTACATGGTGCGGCTGCTAGCCCCTCACTGGTCGGAGGATTGGTGCTGGGGCCTCGTCGATTTTATTGTCGTAAAACTAGACACTTCCTCCGGCCATAGCCTCAAAATCATAGAATCCAGCCTATTGTCCTTTTGCAGCAAATCATTGTAACCACCTAAATCTGACTGCACTCTGAGAAGGATGCAGAACTAAAATTCTGACAGCCTTTATCATTTCAAGTCAGCTTTAGGAACCTGTCAGATAGATTTTTTATTTATTTAAAAGGTTACGGTACCGGAACTGAGTTTTCTTCTTCTTCTTAGGCAGGCGCTCAAGATTGAGAAGAATTGCTTCCACTCTGGGTTGATGGGTTCAGAGATGGTTGATGAGCCCAATGTACAGACTCTGCCACATATGGAGCAGGTGGTGCTAGGAGGGTTTTGGTAGAAGGGTTGTTGGAGGTTTGCGCAATCTCACTGACGCCTCAACTTCTCCTCTGCACATTCCCGATTAAGTCACTCGTGTGTTCGGTACCTTCCCAGATGAGTCTTCCCATTTTGGTCGACCACAAACCAGGATCTCTCAGGAGTTGCCGCGTATGTTTGACCTCTTCAAGGATACTATGAGGACATTGCAAAAGCATTTCCACTGTACTTCTGGGAGTCTCCTGCTGCAATCAAGCTGAGTATAGCCATTGCTTCAGGAGTCTAGTGTCAGGCATACAAACAACATGTCCCGGCCAGCAGAGCTGGTTTTAAGTGATTAGCATCTTGATGCTGCGTTACTGTTGTTGAACCATCTTTCTTGCTGTTGGATTTAGAAGGTCTTGTGAAGGCAGTGCTAGTGATACTTCTTCAGTACTTTGAGGTGCCTGCTGTAGGTTGTCCAATTCCTTGAAGCATATGGGAGTAAGGGGCTCACTGCAGCCTTTTATATCATTATCATAGTCTCAGTTTTGAGATCCTGGTCCTCAAATACTCTTTTCCCCGATTGGCCAAGGGCGAGTTAGCATTTTGGATCAATTTTCTTGTCTAATTCTGCTTTCGAGAGGAGACTCCCAAAATAAGAAAAAGGTCCATTTTTTTCCAGAAGCTCACCATTGGTCCTAATTGATTGTTGAAGGATAGGATAGATAATGGAGGATGTTTCCACTTGTGGGAGAGAGTAGGGGCATAATCTACCGACCACATTGCACCTGAAGGTCAGTGCACCACGGCACAACGTGGTGGTAGATGTTGGGATACCTCGCTCCTCGGATCTTCCTGTCTCACTGTATCTTGTGAGATCTAATGTGATCCCACGAGATGTCGTGAATTGAATCCCGCCCATTGTGGGCGGGTCACCCTTTGGCGAATCTGCATATGAGAGCTAGTCTCACTCTAATATACAGTTCCTTGAGGTAACCAAGGCACTAGTATCTATCCCCTTCACCTTAGAGACCTCGGCTGAACGGCGTTCAGTTCTGGTCCCAACAAATAGGATTTTTTTACTGACAGGGATCAGGACCTGGGATTCCACATGCACATGAGGTGGATTGCGCCCCCAAGGACCCCCTTATAGGTAAGTTAGGGCTTTGGGGTGGTTCGTGGGTCACATCGGGGGCTCAAGGAACCCTTCCAGTGAGCAGGCTCCTCAGTGCAGGAAAGGGGACTAAGTGAGGCCCCGTGTCTAACCGGAGTTGAGTTAGATGTGTTTCTCGGTGCTGTGATTCCGGGACACGCGGTGCTAAACGCAATAGCTATGGGACTCTGTTCCCATTTGGTTAGATAGGGCCCTAGAACTAGGAGTCAGAGTTTAAGGATCAGAGGTCTACCATTTAAGACTGAAATTAAGGGAATTTCCTTCTCTCAGAGGGTCATTCGTCTGTGGGATTCTCTTCTCCAGAAAGCAGTGGAGGCTAGATCATTGAATTTATTCATGGTTAATGTCATGATATTCAAACACACACATCATGCTAGACACACCAACAGACAAATCAGAACACACAACACCACAACCAATCACAGACAAAGACAGGGACAGTATAAAAGGACAAACACGACACCTGGTGAGCAGTAGATCTGGGGACAAGGACAACGACAAGACCTGTTTTAACATCACAGACAGTGAGTCCCCACGTGCAGAGTATCAAGACAAAACTGTAGATAGTAAGTTTGAATAAAACAGCGTTGTACCAAACACAACTGTGTTGGCTCATCTGTGTGTCAGAACGCCCAACACCACATGGTACAGGAGTGGATCGATACCTGCCGACTAACCTGCCATTCTGGACATGGACCTCACCAATAAACCGCAGCCGTTGCAAGTCGCGGGGAACCTTGGTACCAATTGGAAGCTCTTCAAGCAGCGATTCGACCTGTACATCCGAGCCAACGAGAAACAGAGTGCCTCGGACGAAACAAAGATTGCAATGCTCCTCTCCTACGCAGGTCAGCACGCCATAGATGTCTTCAACTCACTGGTGTTCGAAGAAGGCGAAAACCAATCCAAGTATGACACAGTCATCCTCAAGCTAGACCAGCACTTTAATGTTGAAGTGAATGAAAGTTTTGAAAGATATCTCTTTCAGCAACGCCTGCAAGGTAAGGAGGAGCTTTTTCAACCCTTTTTGACGCATCTCCGAATTCTAGCGCAGTCCTGCGGTTACGGCAGCACCACAGATTCCATGATCAGGGACCAGATTGTTTTGGGCGTTGCCTCCAGTGGCCCACGCCAGCAGCTTCTTAAAATCAAAAGCCTCACCTTAGCGTCTGCAGTGGAAGCCTGTGTCCTCCACGAGAATGCAACCAGCCGTTTTGCCCGATTTCAGGCGTCCGAATTGGCACGGAGGGGGTCCCCAGCCGTTGAATCGGCAAGCCAGGCCGCCCACGACGCCAAACGCATCCAGGCCATCGATTATCTCCCGACCCGTGGCCCCGACGAGAGCGGCCGCTTCCCGCGCTTTTCGCGGTCTCCCGCGCTTGTGCGCGCCAAAACCAACGACAACATCGAGGGACGCACCGCGCAGGCGTGCCCAATGCAAGATCACACTGCGCATGCGCAGTGGCGCAACGAACGCCATGACGTCATGACGTGCGGCAACTGTGGAGCTGTACACTTAAAAGGGCAATGTCCTGCTAAAAACCGACAGTGCCTCCGATGTGGCAAGATGGGCCACTATGCTGCCTACTGTCGTGCGGCTCAACCCATGGATCCTGCACATCCCCGACAATCTCGCAGACACGTCAGGACCGTCCAGCCCACGCATCAAGACTTCCAGCTAAATGATGCAGATGACCAGGATGCCTTCCGGGTTTCCGTCATCGATGTAAACAGGGTCAACGCCATCAATCCGGCCGATGAGTGGAGTGCCACCCTAACGGTCAACCGAGCGCGTGTCACCTTCCTTCTGGACACCGGCGCATCCGCCAACCTGATTGCATATTCTGAATTCCAGGCCATGAAGGTCAAACCACCCATCACGCCATCCCGGCTCAAGATGGTTGATTATAATGGGAACGTCATCCCGTCCATGGGTTCTTGCCAGCTACAGGTAACTCACAAAACGCACACGGCCACACTCCCCTTCGAAGTTGTTGGCTCATCAAAAGATTCATTACTGGGCGCACAGGCGTGTAAGGTCCTTCACCTGGTACAGCGCATTATGTCTCTCTCTCCAGATGAGATATCCGACTTCCCGGATGCTGAGTTCCACACAAATCTCCATTCCCTCCTTGCTCACAACCAGGAGGTATTTGAAGGCATGGGGACATTGCCATACACTTACAAGATTCGCCTCAAACCGGACGCCATCCCGGTCGTTCACGCACCTCGCAGGGTTCCTGCGCCACTCAAAGACCGGCTCAAGTTGCAGCTGCAGGCTCTTAATGACCAAGGGGTCCTATCCAGGGTCACGGAGCCCACGCCATGGGTCAGCTCCATGGTCTGTGTAAAAAAGCCCTCTGGCGAGATCCGCATATGCATAGATCCTAAAGATCTAAATAACAACATTATGCGGGAACACTATCCCATCCCCAAACGAGAGGAAATCACCAGCGAGATGGCCCAAGCCAAAATATTTACCAAACTGGATGTGTCCAAAGGATTTTGGCAGATCCAATTGGACCCGGCCAGCCGAAGGCTATGCACGTTTAACACCCCTTTCGGCAGATTCTGCTACAACCGGATGCCATTTGGCATCATCTCGGCATCTGAGGTTTTCCACCGAATCATGGAGCAGATGATGGAAGGCATCGAAGGGGTACGTGTATATGTGGCTGATATCATCATTTGGTCCACCACTCCGCAGGAGCACATGCTAAGACATGCTAAGACACGTCTTTGCCTGCATACGACAAAATGGCCTGCGTCTCAACCGCGCCAAGTGTGCTTTTGGCCAGATTGAGCTGAAGTTCCTCGGGGACCACATCTCACAATCAGGGGTCCGTCCCGATGCAGACAAAATTAGCGCCATCACAGCCATGCCACGGCCGGCTGACAAGAAGGCTGTCCTAAGATTCTTGGGCATGGTCAACTTCCTTGGGAAGTTCATTCCCAACCTTGCTTCTCATACAACGGCTATGCGCCATCTCGTGAAGAAATCAACAGAATTCCAATGGCAACAATCGCACCAGCTGGAATGGGAGGAGATCAAGCACAAACTGGTCACGGCACCAGTGTTGCCGTTCTTCGACACGGCTCGCCCCACAAAAATCTCAACGGATGCCAGCCAATCTGGTATTGGAGCAGTACTCTTGCAGAAAGATAGCACGTCGTCATGGGCCCCGGTTGCATATGCCTCACGAGCCATGACCCCTACGGAACAGCGCTACGCGCAAATAGAAAAAGAATGCCTGGGCTTGGTATCTGGATTGGACAAGTTCCACGATTATGTGTATGGTCTTCAACGATTCATGGTCGAAACTGACCACCGCCCCCTGGTCAACATAATAAACAAGGACCTGAACGACATGACCCCTCGCCTCCAGCGCATCTTACTTAAACTCAGGAGGTATGATTTTGAACTGATCTACACTCCGGGGAAGGATCTCATTGTGGCGGACACGCTCTCCTGAGCAGTGAGTACACCACCAGATGCGGAGGGGTTCGTATGTCAAATTGAGGCACACGTTACTCTGACAGCAGCAAATCTGCCGGCTGATGACCCAAGTCTGGCCCACATACGCGCGGAGACAGCGACTGACCCCCTTCTACAGCGAGTGATGCGCACATGGCGGAAGGGTGGCTCAAAGGGCAGTGCCCGCAGTTTTATAATGTGCGAGATGACCTTACCAACATTGACGGGGTCCTTATGAAGTTAGACAGGATTGTCATTCCGCACAGCATGCGCCAGATGATTCTTAATCAACTGCACGAAGGCCACTTGGGAGTCGAGAAATGCAGACGGAGGGCCCGAGAGGCGGTATATTGGCCGGGTATTAATGAAGACATAGCCAACATGGTGCTCAATTGCACAACCTGTCAGAGGTTTCAGCCGGCGCAACCTCCGGAGACGCTCCTACCACACGAGATGGTGACGTCCCCCTGGGCGAAGGTGGGTGTTGACCTATTTCACGCGCTCGGCAGAGATTACATCATTATTATAGATTACTTTTCCAATTACCCGGAAGTCCTACCTCTCCATGATCTGACGTCGTCCGCAAGGGGCCTGCAAGGAAACATTTGCTCGCCATGGCATTCCAATGACTGTCATGTCGGACAATGGACCCTGTTTCGCCAGCCGTGAATGGTCGTCCTTTGCCGCAGCATATGGTTTCACTTATGTGACGTCCAGCCCTCTACATCCACAGTCGAATGGGAAGGCAGAGAAGGGCGTTCACATTGCCAAGCGGCTCCTCTGCAAGGCGGCTGCTGCCGGATCGGACTTTAACCTCGCCTTGCTGGCCTATCGATCGGCCCCGCTAGCCACGGGTCTCTCGCCAGCACAGCTCCTGATGGGTCGCTCCCTCAGGACGACGGTGCCATCCATCCTGGCACCAACAACGGACCATGATACGGTTCTTCGTAAGATGCAAATGCAGCGTGATCGCCAGAAGAGTC
Source organism: Scyliorhinus torazame (assembly GCF_047496885.1). Lineage (NCBI taxonomy): Eukaryota > Metazoa > Chordata > Chondrichthyes > Carcharhiniformes > Scyliorhinidae > Scyliorhinus > Scyliorhinus torazame. The sequence goes on from NC_092712.1 coordinate 220,009,182, forward strand.
TGTACGACACACGGGCGACGGACCTTCCCCCCCTGTCCTCCGGAGACAAAGTACGCATCCATCTACCGCATGGTGGCTGGTCAGTACCGGCCGAAGTTCTCCGACGTGTGGCTCCCCGCTCGTTCCTGATACGCATGCCGGATGGTTCAGTGCGTCGCCGCAATCGGCGCGCCCTTCGGCGACTTCCACGCTCGCAGCCACACTGTACACACACGCCGGATCCTCAACAGGCTTCCGAGGATGACTTCGTGGAGCTGCCGCAGATCACGCCCCTTCCATCGCCACCCATGACCAGGCTTGCACATCAGCCGGTGGTTCTTGACCCACCCTTGAGGCGGTCAACCCGAATTCATCGCACACCCATTAGACTGGACTTATAACACTGTTCATACGTTTAAGAAGTTAAACACTACTGTATTATAACCTGTTGTTGTTTATCGTTCCAGATATCGTTTGACCGGACCACTATTCAAAGTTTCTTTTCGCATTCATGTTTTGTTATGGTACAACCTCGTTAGCATGATGCACCCGACATCGCCCCATGTAAATAGTTACGTCATATGCACATGCTGTACACAACACACACACACACTCTTAGATGCACTCACGACACAATTATATTTATAACCACGTAGGCACATATCTTTGTAAAAAGGGGGGATGTCATGATATTCAAACACACACATCATGATAGACACACCAACAGACAAATCAGAACACACAACACCACAACCAATCACAGACAAAGACAGGGACAGTATAAAAGGACAAACACAACACCTGGTGGGCAGTAGATCTGGGGACAAGGACAACAACAAGACCTGTTTTAACATCACAGACAGGGAGTCCCCACGTGCAGAGTATCAAGACAAAACTGTAGATAGTAAGTTTGAATAAAACAGCGTTGTACCAAATACAACTGTGTTGGCTCATCTGTGTGTCAGAACGCCCAACACCACAGTTAAGTGAGACAGATATTGGGAATCGAAGGTCATGGGGGAGCGGATTGGAAAGTGGAGTTGAGGCCACAACCTGCTCTGATTTTATTGAATGGTGGATTAGGCTCGAAGGGCTGAATTGTCTACTCCTGTTCATATGTCCAGTGCTCCTATGTGATTTGTTGTGGGAGCTGATTGGAAAAGGACCTTAGTTTTCTGGGTGTTTTGTGAAAGCCCAATTTTCTCATATGCTTCAGGGAAGGAGTCGACAATGACCTGGAGCTCAGTTTTGTGTTAGTGCACACACAAGTTGGAACTGGGTAATGTATTAAGTTAGCACAATATCCTTTCATCCCGAGTACCTTGGTTTGAATTCAGCCAGGACTGATGAAATGAAATTCTTCATTGTCTTTAACCAAAAGGGTGCCCAATCTCAACCCAAACCCTAATGGCTTTTGGGAAGCACAGAATGGAACTTTTATACAGCAAACCTGACCTGGGAGTACTTCATCTCCTAACTGGTTGTCTGAAGGATGCATTGTTAAATATCATTAAAATCCCTTATATTGAGGCTTTTTTAAAAAATAAGATGATAACTCATCTTCACTTTTCTTTTTCCCATCCCACTACACCAGCCCCCACCCCCTCCATCAACACAATGTGTTAGCGGTTTAAAGGCATACTTTAAGTAATATGTTCTGCTAAAACAAGAAAAATACAGCTTTATGGATAAAGAGCAAGAGAGTGAGACCAATTGGACAGTTCTTTCAAATGGTCAGTGTATGTACAGTAGGTTGAATGGCTTCCTTCTGTATTGTTTGATGCCAGGTAACTCATGCTTAAAATAAAAAATATTTATCTTACAAGTTGTTTTGAACAATTATGGGTCATTTTGTTTCGTAAAAGTGTTTTAAATTTACCCGTAGCATTCATTAATATTTTGAATAGATGGCAGCACATTTTCAGCAGAATGGGAATTTTTTAAAAATTTGTTCACGGGACGTCGCTGGCTGGACATTTATTGCCCATCCCTCGATGGGGCAGTTAAGTGTCAACCACATCACTGTCGGTCTGGAGTCACATATCAGCCAGACCTGGTAAAGATGGGAGATTCCCGTCCCTAAAGGACATTAGTGAACTAGATATGTTTTTCTTTGTGACAATCGACAACGGTTTCATGGTCATCATTAGACTTTTAATTCCAGATTTTTATTGAATTCAAATTTCACCATCTGCAGTGGTGGGATTTGAACCCGGGACCCCAAAGCAGGTTTCCTTCCACAAGTCCTGAAAGACATGCTTGTTAGGTGAATTGGACATTCCGAATTCTCCCTCTGTGTACCCGAACAGGCGCCGGAATGTGGCGACTAGGGGCTTTTCACGGTAATTTCATTGCAGTGTTAATGTAGCCTACTTGTGACAATAACGATTATTATTATTAATCCAATGACAATATCACTACGCCACCGCCTCCCCCTGCCTCATCTATGTGCTGGATGGAATTAGAGATATGTTCAGAAATAAAAGCGTAATGTTTCCTTAAATCCATCGCAAAAAGCAAGCACCACCTCTTGATAACAATATGCTTAACTATTGCGAATCAAAACATCTAAGAGTAAAAATCTATCTTTCTTTTTGCCAGTAAAGATGACTATTGAATGATCTAAACTTACATAGAACACATTAAATAATGAAATACAGCTTTAATATCTGGTTCTTTGCCTTAATTATTTATAATTTAATTTATACAGTTTTAAAAACTATTTGTTTTTGCACACCAGATAATGTGCATTGTTTGCGCCACCCCCTTCCCCCGCCTCTCCATTCCAACTTTGAATTCAAATGCTTTGTCAACTAGACATTTCAAAAATGAAATCAAGCATTCAAATTGTTTGTTTAAAATAAAAACAAACTTGCATTTTTTTCCACATATTAATGATACAGGGACACGAGTTACTGAAGGCCTTCATGAATTTTGATCCGCATAAAAACTGACATTGCTATTTGGACCATCCATGCCAGCCTCTGGTCTTTTTCTGGGATTTCTGAAAGGTGGCAACGCCAGTCTCAACAAATATATACTGAGAAGGGTTAATTTGGCAGCAGAATGTAGAGATTCAATGGGTGTGTGACAGAGCAAAATTAATTGAGGTCTGAGGTGTCAGTAAGCTGCCACTGCTGGGTTGTGCCTTAGCATCTGTGCTTGCTGTGTATTCTGGGTACTCTCACAATGGCATTTTCCATCTGTAATTACTGAAACAAACAAAGAAACAGCCTTTGGTATTACCAAAAAACATCCTCATTCCCAATTACCCTTCACCTTTATCACACTCAGGCTGATGCTTAATAGGGTGATTGCTATTTACTTTGAACTAACAGCTAATCTGTTAATGATTGATTTTAAATTTTTTAAACCATTTGTCTCTGGCAAGGGTGTAGGACAGTGAGCAGCAGTCCTAACCCTGCTGATGAATTGGCACGGTAAAGAGGTAAGATTTGATTCCCCTATTCAAGTCTGCTGATAGAAATCACAAAGTCATCATTGTTAGCACCAGATGACAAAACATGGATAAATATTTTAGTTAAAAAGCAGGACAATTCAGTGGTGCGGGAGCAGAGAGGGGCAGTCAGGCACAGGCTGACTTGTTCCATTAATATTTCAGGAGCTGAAGCTGCAGTCCCACTTGGCCCTGCAAGACACCCCGGCTCCATCTGCTGTCAGCCATGGCAGGCAGAGCAGTAAGCCAGCTGGGGGCAGCAACCATGAGGCCCCACAATGGTCCATTGACCTTTCTGTGAGACAGATATCATGTGACAAAGATTAGCAATCCCAGCAGATGCATTGGAAACGGGAGAAAGTGTTAAATATAACCAGGTGGACATTGATGAATTGACACTGCAAAAATCGAACGCTTCAGTAATCAGCCGATAGATCTGATATTACCAACATTTTTCAGTTTTGTCCAAACCCATTGAGAGTGGCACTTCAGCCACATCAGTTCCCATTGGCTGGCCTTTTCATCTTTTCACAGATTTCTTGATTGAAATCTTTATTTCCTCACTGATTTTTGTTATTCTTTATACAGGAAGGTGTTCAAAACAGAAACCAGTTTGGAATAAATATCGTCACGGATTTCCAACGACCATGTGTGAACCAAAATACAAGCACATACTCACATTCAACACAAAGATGTTTTATATACATATAGAGATGAGAGTGTGCATGACTCAGCTACACTCATTAGCAGTCAATGAATTAATTGTGCTGTAGCATTAAGATCCCGGGGCGGACATATTGTCGCCTACCTAGAAACAAAGCTGCAGTTGCTGCGCATAATTGGATCATTCAGTTGGTAATACAGGGGCTTACAGATCAGCTGGGGACGCTCCATTTGAATATCAGTTCTGCCATACTGAGGCAGCACTGACAACTTCATTACCTTCACATATAAAAATGACTGCAGGGTAATGCAAATGGCTCTCAGTCATACACGCAGTTTGCATGCAGGCAGAGGGCATCTTGAGACATCACCAGGAGCGAGACAGCTTTTGTCCAATTTAATAAGCAATCTTCTAAAAGTATTCCTCCTACTCTCAATTTATTATGAAGTCCGATGCCCCAGCTTTTCAGAATTTTCGAGGGGGGTGACATCCCCAGGTGGCACATGCTGACAGTCAGTGAGAAGTGGCGTTATTGTTTCTATACTCAGAATTTATAATGAATGTTAAACAAATTTCCTACTGCCTGACAAGCGAATACAATTACTATTACAGAAATGTCAAGTGAATATCAGTATAGAGATAATATTTATCACCTTTGCACTTGTGGATCGATGATAGGGGAAGAAGCACTGTCTTTGTGACTGTTGTTGATTAAATGAGACTCCCAGTATCAATATTTTACTTATTTCAGAGCAAAGACTTCATACAATTGCATTTCACTCAATCACTTAACACGTCTCTGAAAAGAATGTACAGACTTCCCGTACATTCTGATTTATATACAGATTGAGGCTGAATATGTATTTTGCATGTATGATTCTCTTTTCATGTTGCAAATGGATGTTGCTGTCAGCCTTCTTCCATTCAAAGAGCCCTATAGAGCCCCCAGCTGGTAATAGTCCTAGTACATCACTTTTATATGATGTATTGGTTCGAATCCAGCATACCTATTTTATCTTTTAAAGAGACCATGTCCTTTCTAGGGACATATAATATGCCACTATTTTTGCTTCACATCTAAATATTTACAAAGGACCAAAGAAATGGTGAGACAACAAAAGGAAACACATGAGCATGATGAGTCACCTAAAAGGAAATCTCTACCATTAAATTCAGGGTAATTTATAAATAAAGATCCCATTAAGAAATAACAGTGTTGCAGTAGCATTGGCATGCTCTCATTCAGTGAGGGCCTTTCTCTCCAGAAACAGAAAATTGTTCAAAATTCTTATCTCAAGTAGACCATCTACACGCAGGGTATCTGTTATATCTCTGTTACTCTATTCACTGTTAATGGGGAAATTACCATTCAGATCATTATCTTTCAATGTGTGTGGCAAAATTGTAAGTAATTGATGCAATTGTGTGCATTTTTAAAAACTTTCCCAGACCAAAAGCTTCTGTGATGTTGATTTAAGTAGTTACACATCACAATCACACAATTATGTGTACTGCTGAAGGGTTAATACTGCAAAGCTTAATCCACAAATTGTTACATTGGCACTAGAAAAGTGAAGATAGCCGATCATCTCACAGAAACACAGTTAATGATAAAAAATAAACAAGAAATAAATTGCTTATGCCCTATATTTCTATTTGCCCTAAGGTTACTGTTTTAGCTGTTACAAAATGGTAGTTGTGTCCACGAGAAGCAGAAAGGCCAATTCAAAGCAAAGATGGCAACCTGGTATAGAGGATGTCTAATCAAGTCATGGGCCCCAGAGCTGGAGAGGGTGTAACTTAGGTTCATGTCCAGCAATGGGTGGACGATGAACCGGTTTCTGGCCCTCCCAGGATTGCACCTCAACCTCATTTGAGCTGCAAAGAGATGGGTTGGGGTGGTTCTTCAACCTGTTTTTCACCCCTCTTCTCCCTCCCCATATAAAGGCAGCATGTCAGGGCAGTTCTGGGTTTCCTGGGGCATTTGAACCCCTTATGCCTCAAGAAGAAGCAGTGGATCACTCACCATTTGGCATGAACCCTTTTGAGGTTTCCTAAAGGTATCAAACCATCACTAGAGTATGTTAATACATCCTTTGCCCTCTGCAATTGAAATGGTTCCAATGGTTATCAACTCTGCTCCACCTTACAAGGCTGGTCTGCTAGGGTAAGGACAGGTGTTCCTGATACAAATGACTTCGGAATTTTGAACAGGGTCTCCCACCTTTGGTGAAGTCACTTAGGTTAATGGATCAGGCCCCAGGAATTTCCAGACCATAGTACTGTAATTGATGCCACCATCAATCCCCCAGGATAGCATCTGTCAAATAGAAGCTCTCCTCTTCACACAGTACAGTAAATGATAGACCATGTGGTCTTATTTCAGTTGTTCATAAACAATTGGAGTCATTAAGATTAAATCACTAAGTAGGTTGGGTTATGCCCAGTTAGTATGGATTTCTAAAAGGCTTGACCAACGTTATATAATGCTTTGAAGAAATACCAGAGGATATGTATGAGAAAAACAGCGGATGGTTCTTCAAAAAGCATTTGATGAGGTGCATCCGTCAATCCTGTACTACCCCAGGGCAGGTCACAGCTCAGGTTTCACACATGAGATTCTTGAACAAATTAGTCAAGAAGAATAGCTGAGGTGTTTTCCCTCTGCCTTTCTCAAGTTGGACGATAAGTACCATATCACAACTGCAGAGTACTTGCCTAATATAGAGCATGTAGCACTACACGTTTAGAGCGGTAAGTAGGGGTCAGTGCTACAAACACCTCTTCAATCAGGGCTGACAGATCATGGCCAGAGATTACAGTCATGTAGAATGGAAGGTTTTGCAGACGTTTGAGTTTCCATTAATCTGCGTCATCAAAAATGAATATGAGTGCCTACAGGAACACCTTTGGACAAAACATAAGACGTATTCCAATAATGTGTAATTTGGAAATAGCTTCTTTAAGTATACCTACCAAAGTAAAATCACAAGGATCACATTTAGGAATGTATCAGCAATTGGTGGTAAGAATGAAGTTTCATTAACTAAAATATATAAAGGCAACAGGACTCATGCATAGTGATATGTTCTACAAACATTATGCATCGGTTTCATTTATTTAATTTTTTGATTACACTTGTCCATAATATGTGAAAAGAGAAAACTTATTGCAGTTTAGTTCGTCAAACATTAGAGAGCAAATGGCACACCCCGTTAATAACTATCTTGGCAGAAAGAGAAAGAAAGTCCAGCATGGACTGGAAGCTTAAAACTCAAGGGCAACTTACTGATTTCTAATTGACCTCAGCTACAGTTATCTAGATAGGGACATTAAACATGGATGGCTATATGTTTGGTAAAAGATGGTTTGGAACAAAAGCATTATATTGCACTTCAATTAAGGGAACAATGGGCATGACACTGCTTCTACCTATGGATAGTCTTCTGAGTTTACATCCTCAAGTTTTTTCTATCACCGAGACTGTCTAATTCTACTTCTCCTGTTTCCGTTGCTTGCCATTGAAACCCTAATTAATGTATTTGTCACCTACAGACTTAATTCGACACTGCTTCCTTATCTGCCGTCCCTTCAGCTTATCAAAATCTAAATTAATTGTATCATCTCCAACCCAAGTCATGCTCATCCATCACTCATCTTCACTTTGGCTCCCGATTTCTCCATCACCTCAAATTGCAACTTGAATGACTTAGACTACCTGAGTTTTCCTTGCACATTGCAAGCGACTTCCCGCACAGTGAAGCAAAGTGGGTGCTTGCATCCGAGCATCATTGACTGTGCAGTATCTTGACGTGGAGATGCCAGCTTTGGACTGGAGTGGGCACAGTAAGAAGTCTTACAACACCAGGTTAAAGTCCAACAGGTTTATTTGGAATCACTAGCTTTCGGGGCATATAGGTGACTCACCACATGAAGGAGCAGCGCTCCGAAAGCTAGTGACTCCAAACAAACCTGTTGGACTTTAACCTGGTGTTGTAAGACTTCTTACTGTATCCTGAAATAATTGACCCAAAAGGGCTGATATAACACCAGGATGTCAAATTTAGTCAACATATGTGCAGACAGCATCTTGTTATTCACCCCTGAAACAAGAAGAGTTATGAAGCAACAGATACTGGTCTGGGATTATTTAAAAGGCTACACAGCGAGATGCAGCTGAGGCCAAAAGAGAAAAGGCTGGAAAATCTTAGCAGGCCTGGCAACATCTGTAAGGAGAGAAAAGAGCTCACGTTTCGACTCCAGATGACCGTTGGTCAAAGCGAAAAGACAGAGAAAGTGGGAGATATTTACACGGTAGGGTAGGGGAATGAAAGATGAGTCACAGCCACAAACACCAAGGGAAAAGAGTGCTAATAGCCACAGAAACCCCCAAAAGAGTGCCAGAGAGAACAAAAGGCGTGACAGAACAAACAGCAGAGAAACTAAGACCAGAGGGTAAACTGTGACAGATGTATGGGGAAGGGGGAAGCAAGGGGGAGAAAATGTAAGGAGAGGGGGGATAAGGTAGAGGGGGGGAAATACATATATAAATAGGGGGATGGGGGGTTTGGGAGGGGTAGTGGTGGTGGTGATGGGGAAATGGGCTGTGTGGCTGGGGTGATCCCCAAAGGACAGGGGTGGTACTCAGGAACGGACCGCCATTTCCACGGCCTGCAGGGCAGCTATCTTGCTGCGCAACCCACTGACCACCCACCTTGCCCCCTGGTTCTTCAGAGTGACACTGGCTGTACGGATGCCCCACTTTACCACCCCTGCAACCCACAGAACACCCTACCACTCCCCACCCTCCACCCCCACCACCTTGCACCTCACCTTCCGCCTTACCCTGCCATCCGGCCGCCAGGGGGCACACACAGGGCAACACCCAGTATAGCCCCTGCACCCAGGGCAGCGCCAGCCAACGGTATCCCTGGCAACAGGAGTGGGCGACAGGGCCAGAGTCCCCCATGGTGCTGGGCATCAATGGGGCCAGGGGTGCGGGACAGGGGGTGGCAACATGCAGGGGCAGGATCTGCAGTGCCAACTAGGTCACCTGTTGGATCTGGTTTTGCAACGGCTATGTACCATGCTAACATGTCGGACTTTCACCCCCAGACAATGTATGTGAGAATTCAACCAGCAATGGTGGCCTTCCTCCTATTTGCTACAGCCGTGGGGGATGCCCTGCAGCTGTGCGAGCTGGAGCTGCTCGAAGAGGAGGATGTCGCAGCGGCAGAGCGTGCAGCAGTGTTGCGTGCAGCAGCAGAACAGGAGGCACCACTGAGGATGGCGAGCTAGCTGCCCAACCGGTCAAGGAGAAGGAGGATGTGCTGCAAATGATGCGCCGCACGAAGCCGCTTGTGTACCAGCAGCGCCTGCCATTTGAGGACCTGCATGCTGCTGAAAACTCCGGCTGAGCAGGGGGACAGTGCAACATATCTGCCAGATCATAGTGCACCTGGCACCACGGGGGAATGGCGGAGGACACCTGCTTCCAGTGGCCAACAAGGTGACGGTCACCCTGACATTTACGCAAAGCGATCCTTCCAGGCACCGAGTGGGGACCAGTCTGGGATGTCACAGAGCTCAGTGCACAGGCTTCCGTGCCCTCACAGAGGCCCTATCTGCCCAGTGGACACAATACATCATTTTCAATGTGGACCGAGCCCACCAGGATGCCCGGGCAGCGGGATCACCGCCATCGCCAACATGTCCTGAGTCCAGGGGGTGACCGACGGGATGCATGACCCCTACGATCACCTGCAGATGACAGGCCGCTCTACACAAACTGAAAGGGGTTCCACTTGAAGAACATGCGGCTGATATGTGACCATCAAATCATGCACGACTGCGCCCGATACTGCGTCACAACACCTTCATCCTGGCACACTCAACGATTGCTGGCCTCTTCGAGATGCTCCCACCTCCCAGCTTGGGGGTTGGCTCCTGGACAACAGGGGTTATCCACTGCGGTCATGACTGATGAAGCTGATCCGAAGGCCACAGACCGACATGGACAGACCCGCTCAAATGACGCACATGCAGTGACCTAAGAGCATGATTGAGTGTTGCTTCGGCATCCTGAAAATGAGGTTGAGGTGCCTGGACCGCTCTGGAGTGGCCCTGCAGCATGACCCTGGGAAGGTCACCCGCATCGTGACAGCCTGCTGTGTCTCCCACAACATCGCGCAGCAGAGGGGTGATGTGCTGGAGGAGGAGGATGAGCGCAGGACATGGGGCCAGGCAGGCATAGGAGGCCGCACAATGTGTGCGCCAGGGCCAACGTGCACGGGATGCTCTTATCGCCTCCAGGTTCATTGATTAGTAGGGGGCATTGGCCAGGGACATGGACACCATACCCCACCCCCACACCCCCCACCCCTTCCCCCCCCCCCCACCGCACGCCCACCTGCAACCCCCTCTGAGATACCTACCTGCCGTACTACGGGGGTGTTGGCCCTGGGTTGGCAGTAACAGCGGGTCTGGTCCATGGGTTGGAGGATGATGACAACCCTCTCTGCTATGAGCTTTGGTGTCCGGATTCTTTGAAATCTGACTCTTGCCCACTGTAACAATTCCCACCGTCCACCTGAGTGATCCCTGCACGCGAGCTGGCCATTCTATCACAAGGTCCCATCGAATCCCTGGGGTGGCAGGGATGGGGACGGTTGGGGGGGGGGGGGGGGGAGTAATGTGGGCAGCCCAGCACACTCACAACGTCCACCCATTTCCTCCCCCACCACGTCCCCTCTCTCGCCAGCCCAGACCAGCCCACCCCTCACACCCATCGGACAGAGCACCGAGGCAGGTTGTAACAGTGTGAACAGGTGTTTAATGTGAACAAATATAATACATATACGTGCCCTAGTCCCTATAACTAGACTGTGCCCTGCACCCATGCCAATGTAACTGGTGTCTAACTATCTGGCCTTAAGAACCCTAACTCTACGAGAACGTGAACACAGCCCAGTCCATCACACAAACCCGCCTCACATCCATTGACTCTATCCACACCTCCCGCTGCCTGGGGAAAGCGGGCAGCATAATCAAAGACCCCTCCCACCCGGCTTACTCACTCTCCCAACTTCTTCCATCGGGCAGGAGATACTAAAGTCTGAGAACGCGCACGAACAGACTCAAAAACAGCTTCTTCCCCGCTGTTACCAGACTCCTAAACGACCCACTTACGGACTGACCTCATTAACACTACACCCCTGTGTGCTTTAGCCTAGCCGGTGTCTATGTATTTGCATTGTGTACCTTGTGTTGCCCTTTTACATGTTTTCTTTTCCTGTACTAAATGATCTGTTTGAGCTGCTCGCAGATAAATACTTTTCACTGTACCTCGCTACATGTGACAATAAACAAATCCAATCCGATCTAATCGCCAGATAGTACATCAGGAGTGGAGGTGTCCAACTGCGATTTCCGCCCTACGACCTGGGTCCCCATTGACGGCCGTATTCTGGATAGGCCGGCTGCTTCTCAGGGTCATAGGTAGCATGGTGCCGCCCTGTCCTGCCCGCTGCCCACCAGATTCGCCAGGGACAGGAGGGGAGAGTCCGAAGTGCTGCGGTGTTCTGGCCCTCCCCTGCGGGTGTCACCAGTACGGTCCCCAGCACCTTCTCTTCCCTCAGGGTGCCCAATGGCCCCCAAGCTTCTCGTTGGACATGGTTGCGATCAGAGCTATCTCCTGAGGCTCCCCGCCACTTGGCATGCATGGTTGGCACCACCTCCTGCTCCTCCTGTAAGCGGCTGGACTCCTCCAAGTGCTGGATGCTCGCCGACAACCCCTCATGTGGTCCCTGGCTCTGCAACTGCATCTCCACAATCAATGGGACCATCCGTTCCAGAAGCACGAAGCCCGTCAGGACGGCAGCTAGTCCCTGGGGTTGGCCCGCCCTCCGATTATCTGCCTCCTCGGGTGTTCCTACCCCCACTTGACGTACCAGAGCAGCTGGTGAGCACTAAAGAATATCCCAGGAGGCTCTTCACTAAAGTACCCAGCCAAGGTGAGTGTCTTTGGGGTGGTGGAGGGTTTTGAAGCATCTGTGACAGGAAATCTGTGTCCACATCGGAATCGAGCTCCACGGTGTCCTGGGTTTCAGGCATATGCGTCAGCTCGGTGTTGGTGTTGGCGCTGCTGCTCGGCTCACGGGGGGGGGTCTCTGGCTGTGGCACTGGCTGGGGGTGGGGGACACCATCCCATCACCAGCAGCCCCTGCAAGACACAAGACAAGACATATGACTAGGCCGCGGGCCGGGGAGAGTGGGGATGTTGGAGGTGAGGGTTGTGGGGGGGGTGAGGGTGGGGGTGCGGGTGGCGGTGAGGGTGGTGTGAGGGTGGTGTGGGGGTGGTGCAGGGGTGAGGGTGGTCTGGTGGCGAGGACGGTGTGAGGTTGGTGGGGGTGGTGGTGAGGGTGGGGTGAGAGTGGTGTGGGGGGTGAGGGTTGGGATAGGGGACGGTTAGTGTGAGGGTGGTGTGGGGTTGAGGGTTGGGAAAGGGGACAGGTAGTGTGAGGGTGGTGTGGGGGTGAAGGTTGGGATAGGGGACGGGTAGTGTGAGGGTGGCGTGGGGGTTAGGGTTGGGATAGGGGACGGGTAGTGTGAGGGTGGTGTGGGGGTGAGGGTTGGGATAGGGGACGGGTAGTGTGAGGGTGGTGTGGGGGTGAGGGTTGGGATAGGGAACGGGTAGTGTGAGTGTGGTGTGGGGGTGAGGGTTGGGATAGGGGACGGGTAGTGTGAGGGTGGTGTGGGGGTAAGGGTTGGGATAGGGGACGGGTAGTGTGAGGGTAGTGTGTGAGGGTTGGGATAGGGGACGGGTAGTGTGAGGGTAGTGTGGGGGTGAGGGTTGGAATAGGGGATGGGTAGTGTGAGGGTAGTGTGGGGGTGAGGGTTGGGATAGGGGACGGGTAGTGTGAGGGTGGTGGGGGGGTGAGGGTTGGGATAGGGGACAGGTAGTGTGAGGGTAGTGTGGGGGTGAGGGTTGGGATAGGGGACGGGTAGTGTGAGGGTAGTGTGGGGGTGAGGGTTGGGATAGGGGACGGGTAATGTGAGGGTGGTGTGGGGGTGAGGGTTGGGATAGGGGACGGATAGTGTGAGGGTGGTGTGGGGGTGATGGTTGGGATAGGGGACGGGTAGTGTGAGGGTGGTGTGGGTGTGAGGGTGGTGTGGGGGTGAGGGTTGGGATAGGGGATGGGTAGTGTGAGGGTGGTGTGGGGGGGGATTTACACATGAGACACAGGGAGCCACAACCCAGCAGGGTCTAAAGCCATAGGAGGGACTGATGGCAATCCTGCAGATCCTGAAAGAGTTCGGAACCTTTTCGGGCTATAAACTTAACCAGGGCAAAAGTGAGACATTCCGGACTTCCAGTGGCGGCCATGGAGTAGGAGGTCGCACATTTGGTTGCTCCCACTTGTGACGGAGCTTTTGGACCTTTTCTCCCAATTTTGTCGGAATTTTATTGGAATAATCAGTGGAGAGTGAGATAGTGGGGAGACCGCGTGTGAACGAGCCGCCGAGGGCGATGGTGGTGTGAATGCACCGGTTCCTGGACAAGGAACAGATTTTACGGTGGGCCAAGCAGACACGGAGCTGCAAGTGGGAGAACTGTGAGCTGCGCATTTACCAGGACCTGGGCGCGGAACTGGCCAAAAGGTGAGCCGGATTTAATAGGGCAAAATTGGCCCACTTGAAGAAGGGGTTGAAGTTCGGGATGTTATATCCAGCGCGTCTGTGGGTCACTTTTGAGGGCCAGGAACTTTAATTTGAATTGCAGAAAAAGCAATGAACTTTATCAAGGACAGAAAGCTGGCAGGGGTCTAAGGACACTGAACCTTGGGCGAGGGCATTGCAGGGTCGATTTAGTGTAAAGTTATTTATGTTAGGTTCTGGATACCCAGTGCTCTCTGCAACAAGAGATTATTCTTGTTTTATGCCCCTTCCTTTTTCTTTGGTTTTCGTTTTGTTAAGATGTTTGAGCAGTTGCTCAGAAATGTAATTTAACTCTGTTCTGGTGGGGGATGGGTGGAGGGATTTTTCTGCTGTTTGTTTTCTGGGGACTGTGATGCTCTGAATATGTATGTCCGAGCGGGTGGGGGAGGAGGGAGAACGATAGGGAGAGAGGTGGTCTGGCGCCATGGGAGGGAACTACCAGACTAGCTAGGTGAGCTAGTTCACAGAAGCACGGGGGGGGGGTAAACAGGTGATAAGCTTAGTATGGGGGGTTGGGATTGTGGTGCCGCTAATGTTGGGGGGGGGGGGGTAGCTGCTCTGCTGACATGGGAGGAACTGTTGCTAGGATACAAAAAGGAGGTTGAGGACGGCGGATACCCGAGAGCGGGCCGAGGAGGCGAGGGACGCGAGCTGGAGGCTGGCCAAAGAAGGGTGTTGGCTGATTGGCATGGGGGAGGGGGGGGGCGTGGGGGGGGGGGGGGGGCGGGAAGCCCCCCGACTAGGCTGATCACTTGGAACGTCAGAGGGCTAAATGGGCCAGTTAAGAGGGCTCGCGTGTTCGCGCATCTGAGGGTACTGAAGGCGAACGTGGCAATGTTACAAGAGTCACACTTGAGGTTATAGACCAGACCAGAATGAGGAAGGGATGGGTCGGCCAGGTATTAAATTCAGGGCTGGACTTTAAGACCAGGGGGTCGCGATCCTGATCAACAAAGGGGTGGCATTTGAGGCAGGGAAAATGTGTCGGATGAGGGGGGCAGGTACATTATGGTGAGTGGGAAGCTTGACGGGATGTGGGTGGCACTTGTGAATATATATGCACCAAATTGGGCCGATGTAGAATTTATGAGGCGGGTGTTAGTAAGATCCTGGACCTAGGGCGTCATTCTCCGCCGGCGGGAGTCTCCATTTTGCCGGCGCCCGGGGGTTTCCCGACGGCGTGGGGCTGCCCCACAATGGGAAACCCCATTGACCGGCCGGTGTTACGGAGACTCCCGCCGGCCGGTCGGGGCAGAAATGTGGCGGGGCGGGTAGGAGAATTTCGCCCTTAGAGTCACATAAACTGCTCATGGAGGTTTGGACAGCCAAGAGTGAAGGAGTTTTCTTTTTTCTACCATGTCCACAAAGTGTATTCTCGGATCAACTTTTTTACCCTGAGCAGGGCGTTATTGGCGGGGGTGGGTGATACCGAGTATTCAGCGAGCACTGTGTCAGACCATGCCCCACATTGGGTGGATTTATGGGTGAGTAAGGAGAGAGGGCAGCGCCCACTATGGAGGTTGGATGTGGGACTATTAGCAGATGAGGGGGTATGAGGGCGGGTGAGCAAGTCCATCCAGAACTATTTGGAAATGAATGACAGGGGGGGAAGTCTCGGCAGCAACACTATGAGAAGCTCTGAAGGCAGTGGTTAGAGGGGAGTTAATCTCGATACGGGCCCATAGGGAAAAGATGGAACGAGCAGAGATGGATAGGCTGGTTGGGGAGATACTCCAGGTGGATAGGAGATATTCGGAGGCCCTGGAGGCAGGATTACTGAAGGAGCAGCGGAGGCTACAGATGGAATTTGAACTGTTATCTACATCAAAGTCAGTGGAGCAATTAAGGAAGGCTAGGGGGACGGCATATGAGTATGGGGAGAAGGCCAGTAGGATGCTAGCACACCAACTGTGATGAAGGGAGGCTGCCAGGGAAATAGGAAGAGTAAAGGACAGAAGTCGGAACACGGTCTTGGAACCAGTAGGGGTGAATGGGGTGTTTAAGGAGTTTTATAGCAAGCTATATGAGTCGGAACCCCCAGCTGGGGTAGAGGGGATGAGGCAGTTCCTGGGTGAGTTGATGTTTCCGAAGGTGGAGGAAGGATGAGATTAAGGAAATAATGGAGAGGCTGATGGCCATGCAGTCGGGTAAGGCCCCGGGACCGGACGGCTACCCAGTGGAATTTTGCAAGACGTTCTCTGGGTGCTGGGCCCGCTGCTGGTGAGGGCATTTAAGCATTTAATAAGGAAAGCAAGCGAGGTGTCCTTCCCCCAACAATGTCGCAGGCCTTGATCTCATTGATTCTCAAGCGAGAGAAGGACCCTGAGCTCTGCAGGTCATACAGGCCAATCTCTCTATTGAATGTGGACGCCAAACTGCTGGCTAAAATATTGGCCACAAGGATAGAGGACTGTGTTCCGGAGGTGAAAGGGGAAGACCAGACGGGGTTTGTGAAGGGCAGGCAACTCATGGCCAATGTTAGAAGGCTTCTAAACGTTATCATGATGCCCTCAGCGGCGGGGGGGGGCAGGGGGGGGGGGGAGGGGGGATGGAGGTGGTGGTTGCGATGGACGCGGAGAAGGCCTTTGATCGGGTGGAGTAGAATTATTTGTGGGAGATGTTAGGAAGGTTCGGGTGTGGACATGGCTTCATTGATTGGGTGCTGTTGCTGCATCAGGCACCAGTAACAAGCGTGCGAACAAATCTGCTGATGTCGGGCTATTTTAAGCTGCACCGAGGGACAAGGCAAGGGTGTCCCCTCTCCCCGCTGTTGCTTTCTCTGGCCATAAAGCCATTGGCGATGGCGTTAAGAGCTTCTAGGAACTAGAACGGGCTGGTCCGGGGGAGTGGAACACCGGGCCTCGCTTTACGCAGACAACCTGCTCCTGTATATTTCTAACCCGTTAGAGGGGATGAGGGAGATTATGCGGATCTTAGGGGAATTTGGCAGGTTTTCGGGGTATAAATTGAATATGGGAGAAATTAGATGTTCGTGATCCAGTCGAGGGGGCAGGAGAGGAGACTGGGAGAGCTGCCGTTTAGAATGGTAGGAAGGAGCTTTCTCTATCTGGGAATCCAGGTGGCACGGGAATGGGAGGCATTGCACAAGTTAAACTTGTCCCGGCTTGTAGAACTTTCGGAGATGGGACATGCTCCCGCTGTCACTGGCGAGGAGGGTACAGACCGTGAAAATTACAGTCCTCCCCAGATTTCTGTTTGTCTTTTAGTGCCTCCCCATCTTTATCCCGAGGGCCTTTTTTAAATGGGTAAATAGCGGGATTTGGGGCTTTGTGTGGGCGGGTAAAACCCCGCGAGTGAAGAAAGTGTTGCTGGAGCGTAGCCGGGGAGAGTGTGGGTTGGCACTGCTGAACTTTTGTAACTACTACTGGGCGACAAATATAGCCATGATTAGGGAGTGGGTAGTGGGGGAGGGGCTCAGCCTGATACAATTTAAGGAAGTCCACCGGCACATATGACAGTGGCCCGAATAAGCAAGTTTTTTGGGGTAGAGGACAGATGTGTGAGGTGCGCGGGAGGTCCAGCAAACCATGTCCATATGTTTTGGGCATGCCCGAAGCTTAGAGGGTTTTGGCAGGGTTTCGCTGATGTCATGTCCATGGTACTTAAAACAAGTGTGGTGCCGAGTCCAGAGTTTGCGATCTTTGGAGTGTCGGAAGAGCCGGGAGTCCAGGGGGCGAGAGAGGCCGACGTCTTGGCCTTCGCCTCCCTGGTAGCCCGGAGACGGATCTTGTTAATGTGGAGGGACTCGAAGCCCCCGAGTGTAGAGACCTGGGTTAGTGACATGGCTGCGTTTCTCAATCTCGAGAAAATAAAGTTCGCCTTAAGAGGGTCAATGGTCGGGTTCACCTGGAGGTGGCAGCCGTTCGTCGACTTTTCCTGGGAAAATTAAAATGTCAGCAGATGCAGAAATCTAGGGGGGGGGGTTAGGCTATTGTTTCATTGATTGGGGGTGTGAGGAACGTGTCAGGGATGGGAATGGCTTATATACTATGTTCATGTTGTTGTTATTGTTATTATTATAAAAACTATAAATACCCTAATAAAATGCTTTTTTTTTAAAAAGGGAGGCATTCCCAGTGAACCCAAATGGGGGAGGGGCAGAGCTGGAAAGCTCCTGTTTAAAACGGCCCAGAACAGATTCCGTTATCTGGGGATCCAAATAGCCAGAGACTGGACACAGATCCACAAGTGGAACCTGACCAGCCTGGTGGAGGAAGTAAAAAAGGACCTACAGAGGTGTGGCTCACTCCCACACTCCCTGGCGGGGAGAGTGCAGACGATCAAGATGAACGTACTGCCAAGGTTCCTCTTCCTGTTTAGATCCATCCCGATCTTCATCCCCAAGGCCTTTTTCCAAAATGTAGACAGTCTAATCAGGGCATTTGTGTGTGTGTGTGTGGGGACCCAAGAATTCCCAAACCGACACTGCAAAGAAGGAAAATCAAAGGGGGCTTTTTCTTACCAAACCTGCAATACTACCACTGGGCAGCAACGGCAGAAAGAGTGAGGGGAAGGGCACAAGAACACAACACAGATTGGGTACAAATGGAGGAAGCATCTGAAAAGGAACGACCCTCCTGGCCCTGGCTGCAGCAGCACTCCCATCCCCCTCAACAAGATACACAACGAGCCCAGTGGTAACAGCCATGCTGAGAACGTGGACCCGCCGAGCTAACTAAAATGTCCCCCATGCCCCCCATCTGTGCAATCACAGATTCCCCAACCTTCAAAGGATGCAGGCGGGACGGGAGCACACTGATGGTCGGGGACTTTTACGTAGGGCACAGACTGGCGACACTGGACAAACTGACGAGGATGTGGAAACTAGCAAAAGGACAGGAAATGAAACACATCCAAATAAAACACTTCCTCCGCAAAGATACTGTAGGGTACCCCGGGGCCCCAGAAAGCACACTACTAGAGGATCTGATAGGCACAAGCAACAAGAAGGGGGGTCTATGTGGGAAAATATACGGACAGTTACTGGACAGAGCTCGAACACCGCCGGACGAGACCAAGCAAAAATGGGAGGACGAACTGGGGACAGAGGTAGGGTGGGTCTCTGGAGCAAAGCACTGAGCAGGGCTAACTCCACCTCCTCCTGCGCACCTGACCAGAACCCGAATGAGCAGGTTCTTCCCGGAGGTGGAGGATAAATGGGAATGGTGCCAGAGGGGCCGGGCCAACCACACCCACATGTTGTCGGCTTGCCCAAACTTGCTGGGTTCTGGACGGCCTTCACCGAGGCAATGGCCAAGGTTGTGGGGGTGAGGGTGAAGCCATACCCAATAATGGCAATCTTCGGGGTATCGGAGCAGCCAGAGCTACACATGGAGGAGGGGGCTAACGCCCTTGCTTCCGCTTCCCTAATCGCACGGCTGCCGATCGGCAGCAACACCCACAGCTGCAGACTGGCTCGCTGACCTTTCGCAATTTCTCCACCTGGAGAAGATTAAGTACGCCATCCGAGGGTCAGAGGAAGGCTCCCTGGATACTTGGGAGCAGTTTGTCGGACTACATAGCGATTCAGAGGACAGCGAAATGTATATAGGGTCAATTAAATGAAAGACACGATAAACCTCTCTGTACAATAAAGTAAATTAACGCGGGGAAGAAAAATGTGATGTATGTATACAATTGTTTCTAAGTATGAGAAATGCCAATAAAATGATTGCAAAAAAAAAACTCAGCGGGATCTCACTTCCTCACCCATGGCCAATCTCCACCCCGGTAATGTCGCTTTCCTCAGGCCCGCCAAACACTTCTCGGGCCCGCTGCTCTGCCATGGTGAGGGCCTTCCCTGGCCGAGGTACTAGGTCAACCGTCTCGCCTCCACCGCGGCCAGGAAGGTCTCCAGCTCGGCATCGGTTAATCTTGGGACCACTCTACTTGCTGCCATCTTGTTGGCTGGGATGGTGTGTGTGGGGAGTGCAGTGTGTACATGTGGCTGCAGATTGTCAGCCTCCTGAGTCTCAATCGCAAAACTGGCGAATCCTGCACCGTTTCTCAATGGAATCGATTGTGTTCCATGTGGCGCTGGTGCTCGCCCCTTCACAGTAACTGAATGGTACAGGTGCCAATTTTGCTGTTGTAGAAGTCCATGAATCTTGAAAAGAGTGGGTGGAGGAGAACAGATTTCCGTAGAAGCCCCACACACAGGATCATCTGCCCCTACTTAGCAATGAGTCTGGAGAAGTGCTGAGGAGGCTACAATTCACAAAGGAGCTACCGAAGAGAGTTGAGGGCTGAAGACTGACCAAATACTTTGCTGTGAAGTTCTCTCAGCTGTTGAGTGGTGGTGAGGTATTTGGTGCGCCGGGGCTGGACAGGACGCACAGGGCCTTGAGGCAGAAGCCTTGATCTAATGAGCCACCTCAAGCGGGGACCATTCAGTTTCACAGCTTCCAAAGGAAGGAGCAGGTCCTGGAATGGGTCAAGAAAACTCGAAACATCAACTGGGATGGTAGCTTGGTGAGAATTTACACCAGACATCGGCACAGAACAATAAGGTGAAGACGGTCCTGTTCAATTGAAGAGTGCAATATGGGGTGGTGTACTCAGCAAAGCTAGGAGTCCTGTTTGACTCAAAGGACTTTTATTTCGAAACTCTGGAGCAGGCTGAGAACTTTATCAGAGATCAAGGACTGGACACTGTTTGAGAGATGCAGCTGGGCTGTTGGATGTTTTTGTTCATGTTGATACAAGTTGCGTTGCAGCAATGGTAGAGATGTTTGGATTGAGGATGTTTCCTCTCTTTTGTTTTCATGATTATCCTTCTGTACGGGCTTAGTAGTTGTTGGGACGATGGTGGGATTGGGTGGTGCCTTCCCTAAGTTTAAGGCTTTTGCTCAATATGGGTAGGGAAGAGGATTAGTTGGGAGGGACGACCTTGGGGCAGAAACAAAGATGATGGTTAAGGAATAGGTGGGACCTGGGGGTTAATGGAAGTCAAGTGGGGGATGGGACTGCAATTTGTCATACCAGTTAGGTTAAACTCAATGGGTCTAGAAGGAGGGGGGGGGGGCTGCGGAGGGGGGGGGGGGGGGGGGGGGGGGGGGATGAGAGGAGATTGCAGGTTATCTGCTGCTGACTGGGGGGTGGGGGGGGGGTGAGAACTGACAGTGAGCAGGTATTTTTCTCTATTCCATCATTTAGGTGCGACAGATCGCCATTTTTGGCTGGGAATCATCGGCGAACCTATGGCCTATGGTGGTGGTAATAGCTGACTCAAAGCTGAGGGAGGGTGTGCGAGCCCCGATAAGTGTGTTCGCCTGGAATGTGCGGGGTTTGGGGGCCCAGTTAAAAGAGCGCAGGTTTTTGCTGATTTAAATAACTTAGGGGCCGATGTGATGTTTCTCCAGGAGACCCACATGCATGAACGGGACCAGGTGCACCTTCAGAAGGCTTGGGTGAACTAAGTTTTCCATTCAGGATTCAATAGCAGGGCCCGGGAGTTTCTGCTCTGCGATTCTGAGTTGTCGCGCATCCTGAAGGCCGCCTTGGAGAACGCTTACCCGATGATCAGAGGCTGAATGCCCTCGACTGCTGAAGTGCTCCCCGACTGGAAGGGAACATTCCTGCCTGCCGATTGTAGCGCGACAACGCAGAATCGCCGAGCAGAAACCTATAGCCAAGTTCCGCACACATGAGTACGGCCTCAACCAGGACCTGGGATTCATGTCACATTACATTCACCCCCCACCATCTCGCCTGGGCTTGCGAAATCCTACCAACTGTCCTGGCTTGAGACAATTCACACCTCTTTAACCTGGGGTTACCCCTATCTCTGGCTCTGTAAAGACTTAATTACCTGCAAATGCTCGCATTCAAAGTATTTTCTTGCATATTTGACTTTGTCTATATAAATGTTTCTGGAACCTACCTCTCCATTCACCTGAGGAAGGAGCAGTGCTCCGAAAGCTAGTGATTTGAAACAAACCTGTTTGAATTTAACATGGTGTTGTAAGACTTCTTACTGTGCTCACCCCAGTCCAACGCCGGCATCTCCACTTCATGAATAGTGTTCTTACAGGGAACAGATCAGTCTGCGGGGGAGTCGTTGAGGAGTCTTGTAGCTGTGGGGAAGAAGCTGTTCCTATGTCTGGATGTGCGCGTCTTCAAACTTCTGTATCTTCTACCTGATGGAAGGGTCTGGAAGAAGACAACGCCTGGGGGGGGGGTGCCTCTGACAATGCTGTCTGCCTTCCTGAGACAGCAAAGGGTGGGAGGGTGGCAAGCTTGTGTGATGCGTTAGGATGAGTTCACCACACTCTGCAGTTTCTTGTGACCTTGGGCCAAGCAGGCACATCTGTAGAAGTTTGTGAGGGTCAATGCAGACATGCTGAATTTCTTTAGTTTCCGTAGAAAGTAGAGACTCTGTTGGGCTTTCTTGGCTGTTCCATCAATGGGAGTGGACCAGGACAGACTGTTGGTGACGGTGACCCCCCCAAGAACTTAAAGCTATCGACCATCTCTACTTCGGAGCCATTGGTGCAGGGGGGGGGGGGGGTGATATTTGTGTGTGTGTGTGGGGGGGGGGGGGGGGGGGGGTATCGTATTACACTTCCTGAAGTCGATGATCAGTTCCTTGCTCTTTCCCACATTTAGAGAGAGATTGTTCTCGGTACACCATGCAACCAAGTCATTTATCTTCCTTCTGTAGTCTGATTCGTCGCTTTTTGCCTCAGTTGCTGAGACAGACATTGATTTCCTTACTCCGAAAAAAGGATAAAGATCCCATAGACTGTGGGTCGTATCGTCCAGTCTCCCTGTTAAACGTGGGCGTTAATCTTCTAGCATAGTTGTTGCCGTTAAAATTGGAACCCCATCTTCCAGAGGTGGTGGGGAAAGACCAAACAGGATTATCCAAGGGTCAGAGGTTGACGTGAGGTTGTTGAATGTGGTGCTTACTCCGGGGGAGGGTCAGGTTCCAGGGATCATAATTTTGTTTGATGCGGGGCAGGCATTCGACCAGGTAGAGTGGGACTATCTGTTCACGGTATAAGAAAAAATTAGGTTTTTACCGGGCTTCGTAGTGTGTGAGCAACTGGTGTATGCGGCCCTATTTGCCAGTGTTTCCACTAACAAAGTGATTTCTGAGCCCTGTCATCTATAATGGGGCACTAGGCAGGAATATGTGTGTCCCCTTTGTTATTTGCATTGGCAATGGAGCCACGAGCCACAGCGCTGAGGGCTTCAAAAGCTGGGGAGGGGATAGCTGGAGAAGGGGTGGAGCACAAGGTCTCACTATATGTGAGGGATCGGAGACGTCAGTAGGTAACATTATGGGGACCTTGCAGCATTTTGGGGCCTTTTCTGGCTTTAAGCTAAATATAGGAAAGAGTGAATACATTGTGGTTGGGGTACCAAGGTGGAGAGGGGGTCTTAGGGGAGTACCGTTCTGGTTAGCTGGAAGTTATTGTCGGTATTTGGGGGTCCAGACAGCAAGGAACTGGGGGAAACTCCGGAGGTTGAATTATACAAATCTGCTGGCGAAGATCAAGACGGACCTGCAAAGATGGGATGGTCTCCCACTATCCCTGACAGGCCAAGTACAATCGGTTAAGATGAAAAGCTTGCTGAGACTTTTCTTTTTATTCCAGTGCTTTCCGCCCCATATTCTTGCCGAAGGCATTTCTTAGGGAGATTGGCCGGCTAGTGACTGGATTTATTTGGTTGGGGAAGGGCCTGAGGAGGATGGTGCTTCAGAGGGAGAGACAAGCATGGGGCTTGGCCTTGCCTAACTGGGCAGTTAATGCTGAAAAGGTGCTAGAGTGTTGCAGAGATTCGGAAGAGCTTTTAGTCCATGTGGAAGCAGAGCCTGTGAGGGGAGCAAGCCAAGGAATGGTGGTAACAGCTCCGTCACCGATGGTGCCATAGAAATACTTGACTAACCTGGTGGTCGTGGCCACGTTAAAAATGTGGAGACAACTGTATCAACATTTTAAGTTGAAGGCTACCTCAGGCTAACCCCATCTATGGGAACGAGCTATTCGAGGCTGCTAGGCTGGACACGAGTTTTAGGAAGTGGAAGGAAAAGAGTTTGGAGAAGGTGGAAGTTTTATTTTTATACGGTGAGTTTGCTGGCCTGGGGACCTGAAGGAAATATATGGGCTTACAGACGCTGATGGGTACAGGTATCTCCAGGTGCGTAGCTGGGTCAAAAACTACACCTCTGCCTTTCCAGTGAAGCAGTCTTCTACCTTGCTCAAGATGATCTTATCCTGCTCGGGCTTGGAGGTAGCCAATACGTTGGGTACATACCAGCGGATAGTGGGGGAGGAGACAGGCTCTGTTGAGGGTATGAAGGCAAAGTGGGTGGAGGAACTGGGACAATCTGCTACCGAGCCCCCGCACACACCCCCCCCCCCCTCCCCTCCCTTACACCTGGGTAATTTCTCAGGTTCCGCCTGCTGCTTCAACTGGCATGCCAGCAAACGGCTGGACTTGGACTTCTCCCCGTACTCATAAACTGCCCCCTTCGCCCGTCTCAACTGTCGCACCACTTTATGCATGGACACCAGGTCAAACTGTGTCTGCAACAGCTTTCTACTGGCCACACGCTCTGGTGAGGGGCCCTCCAAATATTTCCCTTCCACCTCCAATATCTCATTCACCAACCGCTCACGTTCCTCCACTGCTTCCCTATCCACCTGAACCTTTTATGCAATTCTTTCCCGCCCTCACCACCACCTTCAGAGCCTCCCATATTACTGAGGGCGAAACCTCCCCATTCTTGTTAAACCCTATGTATTCATCCACCACCTTGGCCACCCTTACACAAAAACCCAAATCCGCTAGCAGGCCCGCATCCAAACTCCACGCTGGCCAATGGGCCGGCCCCCTATCTCCCCTGATCATATCTACCAGGAAAGGAGTATAATCGGAAATCACAATCGCTGAATATTCCACTTTCCTCACCCCCACCAACAACGACCTTGACATTACAAAAAGATTGATTTGGGAGTAGACGTTGTGCACGGCAAAAAATAAGAGGTCCCTACCCTCCGGGTGCATAAATCACCATGGACCCGCTCCCCCCCCCCCCCCCCCCCCCCCTCTCTTTCATAAATGCTGCCAGTAGTCTGGGCACCCCATCCCCCATAGGGGTCAATGACTTTGGCTTGGGTAGATCCACTTTCGGGTACAAGACCGTATTCAGGTCCCCCCACCCCCTCTCATCCAAGATCAACTGATACGTGTTCGGGCTTGGGATTGCTGCTACCATCCTCTTCACAAAATCTACATCATCCCAATATGACGCATATATATTTGCCAAAACCAAAACCACCGATTTACCCTCCAACACCCCCTGAATCATAATGTACCACCCCCACTGGTCTGTCACCACCTGCTTCATCTGGAACCGGATTCTTTTATTGACCAAGACTGCCACCCCCCTCCGGGCCCTACTATCAAATCCCGAGGGGAACACTCGACTTATCCAACCTTACAAAGCCTTAGCTGGTCCTTCACTCGCAAATGGGTCTCCTGCAACAGCACCACATTGACCTTCAGATTCTATAAATGCGCAAAATCTCTTGCCCGATTCACCAGATCTCCCAACCCACAGACATTCCATGTCACCAGCTAGATGGGGGGGGGGGGGGGCTCTCACCCCCTCTCCTCCTGCTCTCAGCCACCCTGCCTCCGGAGGATGTTCCCATCCCCCCCTGAATTCCGCAGCCCAAAGTCCACTCAAGATGGCGCTGAGCCCCACCCAACGGATGGACCCATCCCTTGCCCCCAGTCACCATCCCCCTCCCCCTACTCAAACAAAAGAGTCGAAACCTCCCCACCCCACCCTGCCGCCTCAAAGCACCTCACCAAATCAGAGCTCCCCCCCCACTCTTCCTCCCCCACCAAGTGCCCATATTCAAAGTAAAGACACTTAGATTAACAACAAAAAAACACAGGGAAATGCAACATTATGCAACATTTGTCCCAACCAACCCCGACATTCAACAGCAACAAGGTCTTTCATACTCTCCACCATACTCAATCCAGTCCCAGTCCTGCTTTAATGATCGCCTCCGCCGCCTTCGCCACCTCAAAGAAATGGTCCCCCGAGTTGTGCGTGACCCATAATTTCTCCAGATGGACCACTCCGAAGCACACTCTGTTCTTGTACAATGCCGCCATAGCCCTGTTAAAGGCTGCCCGCCTCTTCACTAGGCCACCATGAGATCCTGGTATACACGAATACCGATGCCTTCCCACGTCAAATCTCGGGTCTGCCTGGCCCACTTCAGCACCTTCCCTCGGTGGCTCATTTGAATGTGATTTCGCCGAAGCAACCAGTGGGCCCTATCCAACTCCACAGTGGGGGGGGGGGGGGGGGGGGGTGGAAGGCGCCTCCCCTCCCCATCAGCTGCCTCAGCATCTTCACTAAAACTTCCATTGGCCTCAGACGCTCCAAGCCCTCGAGCAGCCCCACAATTCTCTAATTTTCCCGCCGCGACCTTTCGGAGATTTTCACAGCAACTTCATTGCAGTGTTAATGTAAGCCTACTTGTGACACTAATAAAGATTATTATTAATAATATTCTCAAGGTACTCCACCTTGGCTCTCCGGCCTTTATTTCTGTCCTCCACCCTGGCCAGTTCAACTACCAACGAGGCGAGCTGGTCACTGTGCCTCGTCAGTGCATCATCCACCCCCTTCAATATCTCAGCCTGCTCCCGGACTGTCTCTGATGGTCTTCCAAGTGTCTCCCTGACCTTCCACCGACTGCATGAGCGATTCCAGCATCTCCCTCCCATGCCTCTCGAAATGCTATTGAAATGTCATTCAAATTCCACTGCAATCCCCTCTGCCAGTGTCTCTGCCATTATAAAGGCAGCCCCACCCAGCAAGCTTGCCTTTGCCATCTTCCTGCCAATGCATCTTTCACTGTACTCGACCCTGCCAGCGGACTGGCATTTGTATCCTTCTTCCCAATATTCCTTCGCTGGCTCTTGGACATTCTTTGCCAACTAAGTCTCCCTTGGGACAAATTTTTCTTAGGATTTGTCCCACAAAAAAACGGGTGGAAAAGACCAAAAACCCAGGACTCTAACGGGAGCTATCCAACATGCTTTGGAACATGCTGGAACATATGTTCTATGTTCTATGCAACCTCCTCCTACATGTCAACACCGGAAGTCCCGGGTAACCCATCATAAGGAGTCAACTTCGGCAGGACCAAAAGATCCCACCAGCGGGAGGAGCCGGAGAATCCCACCCTATATTTTTAAGTGAAATATATTAGTGCCAGTAGGGTCTATTTTGAACTGTATGGTATTTTGAAATCATTAGCCTTTTGGATAACCACAATTTAATTATGTAATTATTTAATTATTTCATTCAAGCCTATTAAACCATGAATTCTGGGAAACTATTTACATCTAACTGTGGGATGGCATTTGGAGGATCACTGCTTTTCTTGATTTTTATTAAAATCTGGACAGGGCAAAATTTCTAAATCTGAAGATGATGCAAGCCTTGTAAGTATTGTGAACTGTGAGGAGGATAATGATCGATTACAAGAGGATATAGACAGGCTGGTTATTATGAAGGCCCCGCCTCCTCAATCGTGCCACTCGCCTTAGGTTAAATCACCACCAGTTTGCTCTCCTTCTCAAAACGGAAAGCAGCCTATGGTCACCTGGGACTATGGCAACTTTATAGACAGGCTGGTGGAATGGACAGACACATGGCAGAAAACCTTGACTTTCTTTTTTGTTCCCTTAAAACCTACAGGTTCTGTGGGGAGGGGGAGCAAAGGTAATCAGAAATGAGAAGGGATGGGGGGAGAAACCAAATGAGCTGAGAACAATAAGAGCTGCTCCCAGGGGTGAGCCACTACACTGGCTAGGAGGCTAGTAATAATAATAATAATCACTTATTGTCACAAGTCTTCAATGAAATTACTGTGAAAAGCCCCTGGTCGCCACATTCCGGCACCTGTTCGGGAGGCCAGTACGGGAGTTGAACCCGCGCTGCTGGCCTTGTTCTGCATTACAAGCCAGCTGTTTAGCCTGCTGTGCTAAACCAGCCCCTTAGGTACAGGAATTAAAATAGGGGGTGCGGGGGAGGGACTGTGACACATCTCCCAATAGTGAGGGAGCCCCTGGCAGAAGGGGGAGTGGACAAAACAGCAATCTGATGGGTGTGGGGCAAATAACCTGGGTGATTGGGGTGCAGGGAAACAAAAGGGGGTGTCGAGGGCAGATGGGCTCAAGGGGTCAGAGATTAAGTCGGGGGAAGGGGAGGCAGGGAGGGAAGAGTGGGCATTTAGGAGACATGGATAGAGCAGGGACAGGAATGGTTGTTGTAGGTGGGGGGGTTTAGATATTTCAGTAAGCTCAGGGAAGGTGGTAAAAGAGGGGGAGGGGTGGCATTGTTAGTCAAGGACAGTATTACAGGTATAG
Organism: Scyliorhinus torazame; assembly: GCF_047496885.1. Taxonomy (NCBI): domain Eukaryota; kingdom Metazoa; phylum Chordata; class Chondrichthyes; order Carcharhiniformes; family Scyliorhinidae; genus Scyliorhinus; species Scyliorhinus torazame. The sequence goes on from NC_092712.1 coordinate 220,037,432, forward strand.
AAAGGACGTTTGATGAGGACTCGTCTACTGAGGTAGTATGGGCTGAGGTTAGAAACAGGAAAGGAGAGGTCGCCCTGTTAGGGGTTTTCTATAGGCCTCTGAAAAGTTCCAGAGATGTAGAGGAAAGGATTGCAAAGATGATTCTGGATAGGAGCGAAAGCAACAGGGTAGTTGTTTTGGAGGACTTTAACTTTCCAAATATTGACTGGAAACACTATAGTTCGAGTACTTAAGATAGGTCCGTTTTTGTCCAATGTGTGCAGGAGGGTTTCCTGACACAGTATGTAGATAGGCCAACGAGAGGCGAGGCCATATTGGATTTGGTACTGGGTAATGAACCAGAACAGGTGTTAGATTTGGAGGTAGGTGAGCACTTTGGTGATAGTGACCACAATTCGATTACGTTTACTTTAGTAATGGAAAGGGATAGGTATATACCGCAGGGCAAGAGTTATATCTGGGGGAAAGGCAATTATGATGCAATGAGGCAAGACTTAGGATGCATCAGATGGAGAGGAAAACTGCAGGGGATGGGCACAATGGAAATGTGGAGCTTGTTCAAGGAACAGCTCCTGCGTGTCCTTGATAAGTATGTACCTGTCAGGCAGGGAGGAAGTGGTCGAGCAAGGGAACCGTGGTTTACTAAGCAGTTGAAACACTTATCAAGAGGAAGAAGGAGGCTTATGTAAAGATGAGACGTGAAGGTTCAGTTAGGGTGCTCGAGAGTTACAGGTTAGCTAGGAAGAACCTAAAGAGAGAGCTAAAAAGAGCCAGGAGGGGACATGAGAAGTCTTTGGCAGGTAGGATCAAGGATAACCCTAAAGCTTTCTATAGATATGTCAGGAATAAATGAATGACTAGGGTAAGAGTAGGGCCAGTCAAGGACAGTAGTGGGAAGTGGCGCTTGGAGTCCGAGGAGATAGGAGAGGTGCAAAATGAATATTTTTTGTCAGTATTCACACAGGAAAAAGACAATGTTGTCGAGGAGAATACTGAGATTCAGGCTACTAGACTAGAAGGACTTGAGGTTCATAAGGAGGAGGTGTTAGCAATTCTGGAAAGTGTGAAAATAGATAAGTCCCCTGGGCCGGATGGGATTTAACTAGGATTCTCTGGGAAGCTAGGGAGGAGATTGCTGAACCTTTGGCTTTGATCTTTAAGTCATCTTTGTCAACAGGAATAGTGCCAGAAGACTGGAGGATAGCAAATGTTGTCCCCTTGTTCAAGAAGGGGAGTAGAGCCAACCCCGGTAACTATAGACCAGTGAGCCTTACTTCTGTTGTGGGCAAAATCTTGGAAAGGTTTATAAGAGATAGGATGTATAACCATCTGGAAAGGAATAATTTGATTAGAGATAGTCAACACGGTTTTGTGAAGGGTAGGTCGTGCCTCACAAACCTTATAGAGTTCTTTGAGAAGGTGACCAAACAGGTGGATGAGGGTAAAGCAGTTGATGTGGTGTATATGGATTTCAGTAAAGCGTTTGATAAGGTTCTCCACGGTAGGCTACTGCAGAAAATATGGAGGCATGGGATTCAGGGTGATTTAGCAGTTTGGATCAGAAATTGGCTAGCTGGAAGAAGACAAAGGGTGGTGGTTGATGGGAAATGTTCAGACTGGAGTCCAGTTACTAATGGTGTACCACAAGGATCTGTTTTGGGGCCACTGCTGTTTGTCATTTTTATAAATGACCTGGAGGAGGGCGTAGAAGGATGGGTGAGTAAATTTGCAGATGACACTAAAGTCGGTGGAGTTGTAGACAGTGCAGAAGGATGTTACAAGTTACAGAAGGACATAGATAAGTTGCAGTGTGGGCTGAGAGGTGGCAAATGGAGTTTAATGCAGAAAAGTGTGAAGTGATTCATTTTGGAAGGAATAACAGGAAGACAGAGTACTGGGCTAATGGTAAGATTCTTGGCAGTGTGGATGAGCAGAGAGATTTCGGTGTCTATGTACATAGATCCCTGATAGTTGCCACCCAGGTTGAGAGGGTTGTTAAGAAGGCGTACAGTGTGTTAGCTTTTATTGGTAGAGGGATTGAGTTTCGGAGCCATGAGGTCATGTCGCAGCTGTACAAAACTCTGGTGCGGCCGCATTTGAAGTATTGCGTGCAATTCTGGTCGCCGCATTATAGGAAGGATGTGGAAGCATTGGAAAGGGTGCAGAGGAGATTTACCAGAATGTTGCCTGGTATGGAGGGAATATCTTATGAGGAAAGGCTGAGGGACTTGAAGCTGTTTTCGTTAAGAGAGAAGAAGGTTAAGAGGTGGCTTAATTGAGGCATACAAGATGATCAGAGGATTGGATAGGGTGGACAGTGAGAGCCTTTTTCCTCGAATGGTGATGTCTAGCACAAGGGGGACATAGCTTTAAATTGAGGGGAGATAGATATAAGACACAGATGTAGGTTCTTTACTCAGAGAGTAGTAAGGGCGTGGAATGCCCTGCCTGCAACAGTAGTGGACTCGCCAACACTAAGGGCATTCAAATGGTCATTGGATAGACATATGGACGATAAGGGAATAGTATAGATGGGTTTTAGAATGGTTTCACAGGTCGGCGCAACATCGAGGGCCGAAAGGCCTGTACTACGCTGTAATGTTCTATGTTCTATGAAACTTAATGTAGAGAAGTGTGAAGTGGTACATTTCAGTAAGAAGAATGAGGAGAGGTTACATAAATCAAAGGATACAATTCCACAGGAAATGCAAGAGCAGAGAGACCTGGTTATATATGTGCATAAATCAATGAAGTTGACAGGGCGAGTTGAGAAAGAAGTTAATAAATTACACTGAATCCTAGGTTTTAGAACTAGGGGCGCAGAATATAAAAACAAGTAAGTTATGAACCTTCATAAAACACTGATTCAGCCTCCATGGCATAGGATCAGAATATCTTCCAACTGGAAAATATATCAAACGCAGACCCATAGACATGTTTTGACCTCATGTTTTGTACCACACAATGCAAAAATCAAACTGTGGCCAACAGCACAGGGCTGTGCAGCAAGGGGTTAATTTGGAGATTTAGTAAAAGATTTAGTAAAAGCTCATCAAATGGGTTTGGACATGAATGATTGCTATCATGGAACAATGGTACCAGGGAAATGCCATTACCTGCCATTGGTTAATGCATTGAAGAGACTGATTACCTGATACAGTGGCACAAGGAACATGCCATCGATCTAATAGATAGAAGGAAAAATCACCGAGTGTGTCATGTGAATATGCTAACAAGATACTTTGAAAGGGGAGGAGAGAAAAAGGAGGAGGTTTTAATGATTCTAACTCAAAGTGACGAACCAAATCCAGATGACTGTGAATTTGACATACCTCAAATTAAATTGGAAAATGAGGATGTTCTTAAAAATTGGGATAAATTGTTGAGTTATCTTCTGGAAGAAAAATGAACTGACCTGAAAGAGTTATTGATATCACATGGGCAAGTTTGTGGAGATAAATTGTGAAGTACTAAAATGGCTATACATGATGTAGATGTGGGAAATGCTGTTCCAATCAAACAACATCCATATAGGCTTAATTCTTTAAAATTGGCACAAGTTAAAAAAGAGATTGAGAGTATGCTTAAAAATGGCATAATTGAAGTGGGTTGCAGCCAATGGAGCTCACCCATAGTGATGGTACCTAAACCAGACGGTACCCAACGGTTGTGTGTGGACGATAGAAAGGTTAATGCAGTTACAAGAATGGACTCTTATCCTATCCCATGTTTGGAGGATTGCATTGAGAAAGTGGGACAGTCTGCTTTTATTTCCAAATTGGATTTACTTAAAGGTTACTAGCAGGTACCTTTATCCGAAAGAACAAAGGAGATTTCAGCTTTTGTGACTCCAGATGGTATATACCAATTCAAAGTTATGCCATTTGGCATGAAAAACGCCCCAGCCACATTTCAACGGTTAACTCACAAAGTTGTTTTAAAATTACCCAGTTGTGCTGTGTGCATTGATGATCTGATAATTTTCAGCCAGACATGGAAAGACCATTTAAAACATCTGATGGAGTTATTCGATCGACTTCAGGAGGCGGGTTTGGTGATAAACCTAGCCAAAAGTGAATTTGGAATAGCCCAAGTCACTTTCCTTGGCCATACAATCTGACAGGGTTGGATGGTCACACGGGATGTGAAACCAACAGTTATTGAGAAGTTTTCAATACCCTCAAGACGATGGGAAATAATGCGATTTCTTGGCATGAGTGGATTTGATCGAACATTTGTGCAAAGGTTTTGTCGCGTGATTGCTCCACTGATGGACTTGCTGAAGAAACGTCAAAAATGTCAGTGGACAGCAGACTTTCGACAGGCATTTGACTGCCTGAAAGCTGTGATAACCAATGCTCTTGTGTTGGAGAATTGCAAGGGACTATGTGATCAGATTGAACTAAAGTATCTGACTTTAAAGAGAAATGCCGAGACATAGAGAAATGGACGGATCGTGCAGAGACCCTCTTGTTCAAAGAGACTGTCAATCGAGACGGAGTTTCAGTTGGAGGAAGAAGAACGGGAAAAAAATGGACTATATTATTATACCTGTTTGCGTGTGTTATTTTTTGAAACGATAAAGTATATTTACTGTGTGCATTTCTTAAAGGATGGTGAAAAGGTGAAAAATGAAACCATCTTGAAGTTGATGGTTTATTTTTTTGGGGGGGGGAGATGTCATGAGAATGTCGCTTTAAGAAATGTTTGGCTGCTCATGTTACTGCAGTGATGTCAGAGTGTGGGTGGAGCTGAGCTCTGGTTCTGCTTTTTAGTTTCATTTTGAGAAAAGCTTGGGTGTGTCTGCCTTTTGGGTTTTGTTTTTCAGTGTGTTGCAGCTGAAGTCAGACAAAGTAGCTGTACTGTTGATCTCTTCGCCATGAAGGACTATTTCTTGATCATTTGGTGAATTCAGAATTATAAATGTTTTCAGTATTGAATGTAAACCCTGATGTGCTTCTGTTTAAAGGTTTGTTAAGTCTTCTGGATGTTAAAAGGACAGCATACAGATTACTTAATGTTGTATTCTTTGGGGGGGTGTACTTGATTTACTAGTTGCTAAGATGTTCACTGTTTGTTTTAAAAAGGTTAACTTGAGTTCATAGAATAAACATTGTTTTGTTTTAAAAAAATACTTTTCCATTTCTGCTCAACCACACCTGTAGAGTGGGCCGTGTGCTCCCCATACCACAATCTATTAAAAGCTGTGGGTCAGGTGAACTCCATGATACACTTTGGGGTTCTCTAAACCCTGGGCCATAACATATGTTAATAGATTAGTGAAGCCGGGAGGAAATTTGTCAGATGTGTTAAAAATCATGAGGTGCCTCGAAAGCATAAATGGGGAGAAATTTTTCCCAAAAGAGATTAGCAATAGAACCAGAGGCAACATAAGGGAAGATTCTTTATGCAACAACTGGTTTGGATCTGGAATGCACAGCCTGAGGTTGCGGTGGAGACCGATTCAATTGCAATTTTCAAAGGGGAACTGGATACTTATCTGAAGAAAAAAGATTTCACTGGGCTACGGGGAAAAGGTGGAGGAGTGGGTCTAGCTGAGTTGTTATTGCAGAAAACCAACACAGAGACAGGGGCCTGGATTCTCCGAAATCCCGGCCAAGTGTTGACGCCAGCCTGAAAACCGGCACAAGCGACGTCAACGGGCCTCCAGGCCCAGACATTTACCCCTTCTTCAGGGGCTCGTACGGCGGCGGACTGCTGTGCGCTTGAGAGCTGGCGCGACACGGCCAGCGCAGGTCCGCACATGCGCGTCAGTTGGCGTCTCCGCGCCGGCCCCCGGGCAATATGGCAGAGCCCTACAGGAGCCGGGAGCGGAGGAACATAGGCACCCCCCCCCCCCCCGGAATCAGCCCACCCGCCAATCGGTAGACCCCGATTGCGGGCCTGGCTGCCATGGAGGGCCCCCCCGGAGTCGGATCCCCCCCCCACCCTCCCACCCTCGGCCCGTCGAGCGCGGAGAATCGCCGGGGGGCCGCTTTCAATGACCCCCGACCGGAGCGGCAGCGATCTCAACTCCCCTCCAAGATCCACCACACACTCAACCCCCATCAATGTAATCTCGATGGGCCGAATGGCCTCCTTCTGCACTGCAGAGATTCTATGATTCTTCTTCGAGGATTCTAATTGCTTTCTCCATCAATAATACAAAAGAGAAGTTATTCTCCCTTGCACATTCTCTTGTGGGTGACCTTGGTCTGCTACCTCACCGCTGAAGCATGGCAGCTAGAGGGTGCTGGCATTCATTGGGGAGGCTACAGATGTTCTCTCGAGTAGCTCCGGGTGTTGAGCCAGTGTAGACAATCTCACCTCAGCATGGATGGCAGCAGTCTTGTGTTGGGCTGGGCTGTGTTGGGCTGGCTGAGAGACAGCAGCATGCCATTGGTAAAGCAGTAGTGCCAGGGCACCAATATTGTCATCCTGAGGGATAAAGGCAGCTTAGCTCTCCTTCGTGCCGCTGGTAATTCCTCAGGGTGGCACCTCAGCAATCCTAGTAATATTCTGGGGAATAGACTGCTGTGAATAGCTGTGTGCTCTGTCAAACACTGAAATCTGCACCTACGATGGCAGCAGCCCAGTGGCAGTAGCCTGTGTCTACCTGCCTGTAACCGGGGACATTTTGTCTGAGCATTGCAGTCTATGCTGGTAGACCTGCCAAAGGCCCAAGCATCTTGATATTTATCATCACCAGCATTTTCCTGTTGTCTGCTCCAATGAGGTGCTCACCTGAGCCCCCACAACAGCAAACATTTTCAACCAAGCCCTCAGGGTGACATAGCTGTTCTAAGACCCTGGCCTGGCTGCAGCCCACTCATGCCCAGTGTCTCACCACGTGAAGACCCCAACTCTATACTAGCCTTCAATGTACACTGAGTGCACGTATCTCAACTGGTGGCTGTGGCTGTAGAGTCAAATGATGGGACAGCATTTTGCATACTCCCGCCGACATGTTTATAAGTGGGAGTGAATGTAAAATTTCTGGGCAGCCTTCCAGCCATGTTCCCGACCTACCCCAACCTTTCCATAATTTACTCTTGGACAAGCGCGACCGAGGCCAGCCCACTCGCCAATTATCGATCATTTAAAATGTTGTTTCCCACCCAGCCTCAACTTGCAGGCTGGTGGGAGAAGATCCAGGGCAGGAGGGGGAAGCCCAGAAATTAAACCGGGTTCAGGTCTTGGGTAGGATGTGGGGGGGGGCCTCCATGAGCAGCACCCTTTTAACATCATAACACGCTTGAGTGACTGGAATGCACTTAGTGCTTATAATGCACTTACCTCTCTTTGTTGTGGTCAATGTTTGTAAACATTGGGGTTTCAGCACTTAGAGTTACTGATCCATGACGGGAGATCAATGAATCAAGGTTGCAGCTGATTTGTGGAAGGTGTCAGGCTGCAGCTCATTTGTGGAAGCTGTCAATCACAACCCATGACTAGAAAGTTATAAATGACTTCCAGATAATGGATCTGGGGGTCAGAAACACAGATCACAGCTGTTCTCCTTTGAAGAATGGGCACGTGCAGCTTCCAGATAAGTGTTACAGTGGTAATCTTTTCACTGCCCCTGTCTGGACTGCTCTCTAGTTTACAGACAGGGGTCTCTTTTAAGACCATAAGATCATAAGACATAGGAGCAGAATTAGGCCACTCAGCCCATCAAATCTGCTCTGCCATTTAATCATGGCTGATATTTTCTCATCCCCATTCTCCTGCCTTCTCCCCATAACTCCTGATCCCCTTAATAATCAAGTACCTATCTGTCTCTGTCTTAAAGACACTCAGTGATTTGGCCTCCACAGCCTTCTGCGGCAAAGAGTTCCACAGATTCACCACCCTCTGGCTGAAGAAATTCCTCCTCATTTCTGTTTTAAAGGATCGTCCCTTTCGTCTGAGATGGTGTCCTCTGGTTCTAGTTTCTCCTACAAGTGGAAACATCCTCTTCACGTCCACTCTATCCAGGCCTCGCAGTAGCCTGTAAGTTTCAATAAGGTCCCCCCCTAAACTCCAACGAGTACAGACCCAGAGTTCGCACCTATTCTTTATACGACAAGCTCATCGTTCCAGGGATCATTCTTGTGAACGTCCTCTGCACCCTTTCCAAGGCCAGCACATCCTGCCTTAGATACGGGGCCCAAAACTGCCCACAATACTCCAAATGGGGTCTGACCAGAGCCTTATACAGCCTCAGAAGTACCTCCCTTGTCTTGTAATCTAGCCCTCTTGACATGAATGCTAACATTGCATTTGCCTTCTTAACTGCCGACTGAACCTGCACGTTAACCTTAAGAGAATCATGAACAAGGACTCTCAAGTCCCTTTGTGGTTCTGATTTCCTTAGCATTTCCCCATTTAGAAAATAGTCTATGTCTAAATTCCTCCTTCCAAAGTGCATAACCTCACACTTTTCCACATTGTATTTAATTTGCCACTTCATTGCCCATTCTCCTAGCTTGTCCGAATCCTTCTGCAGCCCCCTTGCTTCGTCAATACTACCTGTCCCTCTACAAATCTTTGTATCATCTGCAAACTTAGCAACAGTGCCTTCAGTTCCTTCTTCCAGATCATTAATGTATATTGTGAAAAGTTGTGGTCCCAGCACAGACCCCTGAGGCACATCACTAGTCACCACCTGCCATCCTGAAAAAGACCCCTTTATCCCCACTCTCTGTCTTCTGCCAGTCAGCCAATCCTATATCCATGCCAGGATCTTACCCTTAACACCATCGGCTTTTAATTCATTTAATAGTCTTCTGTGCGGCACCTTGTCAAAGGCCTTCTGGAAATCTAAATAAATCACGTCCACTGGTTCTCCTTTATCTAACTTCCTTGTTACTTCCTCAAAGAACTCTAACTGATTTGTCAGACACGACCTCCCTTTGACAAAGCCGTGCTGACTCAGTCTTATTTCACCATGCACTTCCAAGTGCTTCGCGATCTCATCTTTAATAGCAGACTCTAAAATCTTATCAATGACCGAAGTCAGGCTAACCAGCCTATAATTTCGCGTCATCTGCCTCCCTCCCTTCTTAAACAGTGGTGTTACATCAGCCACTTTCCAGTCCTCCGGGGCCCTTCCTGCCTCCAGTGATTCCTGAAAGATCATCACCAATGCCTCCACAATTTCCTCAGCTATCTCTTTTAGAACCCTAGGGTGTAGTCCATCCGGTCCAGGTGTCTTATCCACCTTCAGACCTTTCAGTTTCCCCGGAACCTTCTCCTTAGTAATGGTCACTGCCCTCACCTCTGCCCCCTAGTTCTCTTAGAGCTCTGGCAACCCACTGGTCTCTTCCACCGTGAAGACTGATGCAAAGTAACTATTCAATTCATCTGCCATTTCTTTGTTTCCTATTATTACTTCTGCAGCCACATTTTCCAGTGGTCCAATGTCTATTTTTGCCTCTCTCTTATCTTTTACATATTGAAAAAAACTCTTCCTATCTTCCTTTATATTACTAGCTAGCTTGCACTCATACTTCATCTTCTGTCCCCTTATTGCTTTTTTAGTTGTCCTCTGCTCGTTTTTAAAGGCTTCCCAACCCTCTGGCTTTCCACTAATTCTCGGCACTTTGTATGCTTTTTCTTTAGCTTTTATGCTGTCCTTGCCATCCCTCGTCAGCCATGGATGCCTTGTCCTCCCCTTCGCATGTTTCCTCCTCCCTGGGATGGATTTCTGTTGTGCCTCCCTAATAACCCCCAAAACCTCCTGCCATTGCTGTTCCCCTGTCTTCCCTGTTGGGCTCCTGTTCCAATCAACTCTGGCCAGCTCCTCCCTCATGTCTTTGTAGTTACCCTTATTTAATTGTAATACTGTTACATCTGATTGAGCTTCTCCCTCTCAAACTGCAGGGTAAATTCTATCATATTGTGGTCACTGCTCCCTGAGGGTTCCTTCACCTTAAGTTCCCTAATCAAGGCTGCCTCATTACACATCACCAAATCCAGAATTGCCTGTTCCCTAGTCGGCTCTGTCACAAGCTGCTCCAAACAAACATCTCTTAGACATTCCAAAAATTCCTTTTCTTGGGATCCACTACCAACCTGATTTTCCAAGTCCACCTGCATATTGAAGTCCCCCATGATTATTGTAACATTGCCTTTTTTATATGCCTTTTCTATCTCCTGATTTATTTTCTGCCCCACATCCTGACTACGGTGAGGGGGCCTGTACATAACTCCCATCAGGGTCTTTTTACCTTTGCGATTCCTCAACTCTACTCACAGAGATTCTATGCCTTCTGATCCTATTTCACTCCTTGCTATCGATTTAACTTCATTCCTTACTCACAATGCAACCCCATCCCCTTTTCACATCTGCTTGTCCTTTCGATAGGACATATATCCTTGGATATTTAGATCCCAGCCCTGATCCCCCTTGCAGCCACGTCTCTGTGATGCTCACAACATCATACTGGCCAATTTCAATGTGCGCAACAGGCTCTTTTACCTTGTTCCGTATACTGCGCGCATTTAGGTACAACACCCTCAATCCTACATTGACCACCTCCCCTTTTACACTCTCCTCAGTCACTGTACCCTGTACTGTGGCCCTCCCCTAAGAGGCAACTCCCCTAAGATGTTACCCCTTGGCACTCCAGGAGTCCCACCACGTCAGGGCTACGCTGGTAAATACCAGAAGTGATCACGGAGGGCTGGAAACTCTGGTGCTGGGTCCGCTAAATGGATGCATTTTAGGACCCATTTGCATTCATTTACATCCTCCCACTGGCTCGCAGTCCTGAGCCTTGATCCCGGTGCCAGTGGGGGGTCGGAGCAAGGCGCCAATTCCGATTTTCCCTCTATTCCCAATTCTCCATCCCATCCGAAAGCATGGGAATGGAGAATCCAGCCCTCAGAAATCTTTTCAGCAGTGGAGAGCTGAACTCACTGGCCGGACTGGCTCCTCAGAGATCGCAAGGCCATTTTAAAAGGGTGCCCCAATCTCTAAGTGAGCTTGAGGATCCCCTACACACGGAAAATGTCATTCCCCGCATACATGTGAGGACACCCCACTCTGGGGTCATTGTGGGGGGCCTCCATTTTCAGGCCTCACCACCACCAATCCCACTTTTGCACCCCCGTTTCAGGACCCCTACCCTCCAATGCCCTCCAACCTTTATGAGGCCCCTTCATAACTTCCCTTCATCCCCCTCACCCATCATACTCCCCTAATACCGCCTTTCATGGGCATGGCCTCCCTCAGGCCCCGGCCCTTTGCAGAGCCACCCGGGCACCCTGTCAGTGTCACCCGGACGCCCTGGCAATGCCAATGTGTCAGTGCTAAGGTGCCAGGCTGACAGTGCCAAGGTGCTCAGGTTCCAGCAGGGGTGCCAGGGTGTCACACTGCCCTGTCACCGACCACCCAGGGTCTCCAAAGGCCTAGGAGGTCCCCCAGGTGCTGGTACACATGTTGCACATTTCTGTGGACCATTATTAAACAGTGCCCTGGCGAAGACTCCCAGGCGAGGTCCTTCGAGCCCGGGCGAGATCCAGATTGCGACATCTTGTGAAGTTCTGTTGAATCTTACAAGACATTGCGAGTATCGCAAATCAAGAGAGAGGCCTCACAGGAGATTCAACGGCCTCAGCCCGATGCCAAGTCAAGCGCGACGAGGCCATTAAATCGCACCCGTGATATGCAGATTCTCTGACTTAGATCGAGCAGTGAGAGCTGCATTGTTCCCATGTCCTGGATCCGGCCTTCCAGTTATGAGCCATTCTTTCCACCTACTCCAGAGGGTGGATTCCTACCCACTGATAGAAACAAGGCTTCTTTCCTGGCTTCCATTAGCAGACCAGTGCATCCAGGTCATTGTGATTCAAGTGGTATGGTGTGGCATTATCCTTGTCCTTTATTGTTCTCAAACAATTAAAAAGCTTTTGTAGGGACTGCAGTTTTAAAAAGGAGTGGTTACCTGGGCATGTATTTTCTTCAGAACATTTTAGCTCACTTGGACAGAGAGCAGGTTTATGATGCAGAGTAAGGCCAGCAGCATGGGTTGAATTCCCGTACCGGCAGAGGGCATCCATGCAGGCCCCGCCTTCTCTACTTTGCCCCTTGCCTGAGGTGTGGTGATCGCCAGGTTAAATCAACACCAGTCAGCTCTCTCCCTCAAAGGGGAAAACAGCCAATGGTCATCTGGGACTATGACAACTTTACCTTTATTCAATCATGTGTGGTGCTCAGAGGTCACTGGCAGCACTACAGGTAGCAATTCCACATGGGAGCCACTCAAAACTATGCTACAGTCAATTTTACATGCTGTAGAACTATACGAGCAGATCGCAAATCATAACACATCCATCAGGGCCCAATTCTTCTATGTGCTTTGCTTGTTCTAACTGTATAAGCTTTTCCAACCCTATATGTATCCATCCATTCATGACACCATTGACACCCTCCATTCAACCACTTGGGTCTTATTCTCTGAAAATCCTTCCTTGAAACCCTTCACTTCCTCCTCTTCCCAAAATCTAGCACACTGGTTACACATTGGTTACCCTTTATTACGACCATGTATCTATCTGGATATCTGGATATCTCTGGTGAGTGGCTCTCTGGGCTAAATCGCTGGCTTTTAAAGCAGACCAAGGCAGGCCAGCAGCACAGTTCAATTCCCGTAACAGCCTCCCTGAACAGGCGCCGGAATGTGGCGACTAGGGGCTTTTCACAGTAACTTCATTGAAGCCTACTTGTGACAATAAGCGATTTTCATTTAAGGGGCTGTTTAGCACAGGGCTAAATCGCTGGCTTTGAAAGCAGACCAAGGCAGGCTAGCAGCACGGTTCAATTCGCGTAACAGCCTCCCCGAACAGGTGCCGGAATGTGGCGACTAGGGGCTTTTCACAGTAACTTCATTGAAGCCTACTTGTGACAATAAGCGATTTTCATTTCATTTCAAATCATCTTATACAGAGAGAAACTTTTATGATTGATACATTATCAGATTGCCTGATGGAACTCTCCACATTGATACAATCAGCAGACCTAGCATATTGAGACAACCAATGGTGAATCAAAGTTTTGCATTATATACAACCCTCTGAAGAGATAAGGCTACCACCTGTCCTGAAAAAGCTTCAGTCATTTGCAGAATACTGATGGGCTTGGGACCATGTATTACAGACCGAGGAGATATGATAGGCATAGCTCCTCTTCCTTTATCACCCATCCACTGATTGAAGACAGCACGTGTCAAAAAGATGTTTTAACTCCTGAATGTTTTAAATTCAGGAATAGACAAAGTGGCAGCTTTTTGTAGGTTTTAGAAAAAGAGAAATGTTTATTGGTCAATACCGGAATATACGCACACTCACACTCCTACACTCAGAAAGAGATTGCGATTATAAAAGTAGCATGCATGTTTTATGATTTTAAGAGTTCTTTCTTATGCTAGCTTTTTCCCAGAGTGAAGGTTTGAAATGCTGCAGGCCTGTAAACCATATAGTCAACTGAAGAAAAACTCTGGTGGTTTGGAAGAATGGATTCGCTGATGTTTGATGTTTACAGTAGCACATTTCTCTTATCGTACCCCAATCAACGTGCAATAGGCCCTCGTAAGGTTCCTCAGGTAGAGAGTTCAAGGCCAACTCAAGTCTCTGCCTATATGTGACTTATGAGCAGGGGTTGTTAGGCAGGGTCTTGTTCCTTCATGGCTGTCAATATTTTGCTTGCCTGACTCGAATATGCCTTATTAAAACCCTTGTTTCTGTCATGTGACCAGAACATCTCCTCCCAAGATCCTTATTAATAGTTTCTGATGGTTAGGCCTCAGTTAGAAAATGGAGCCTGGAAGGCATTCATCCAAAGACCATCCTAAACCCCTTTGCCTCTCCAGCACCCTTCTCTTTCTTTAAGACCTTCCATTCTGGGAAGACCCTCACCAATAAATTCTGGTGGAGAGGAAACCCGAGACGCTACACGTGTAGTGTCTCCCACCCGCCCTCCTCCTCTAACCTAATAATAAAACCCATTGGTGTGAGGTAAGTACCATATTTTATTATTAACACTAAGAAGGTAAGTAAGTGATTTTTACTCATTTTTACTTTTGTACCTTTTTCAAATTGTGTGTGTGTCGGGGGAAAACTGAAGTGACATCACAGAAAAGCTGTGGCCTGAGTGGCTGGTTGGGATTCTACATTAAATTAAAAAATTAAGCATTGGTAACTAATTAAACATAATTACTTAATTATAATTTAGAGGGATATCTAAGCCAGAGATCGGAGAGTACTATATTTAGCTTTCGCATTTCTATTAGAAATCTAGTGCCAGGAAACAGATAGTTAACAGTAACTTTGAAATTTAAAAAATATATTTTTTTTAAATTAAAAAAAATATTTAATTTTAATTTTAATTAATTGACGCAATGTCAGTTAGAGGGGTGCAGTGCTCTGACTGTGAGATGTGGCAGGTCCGGGAGGCTTCCAGCGTCCCGGATGGCTTCATCTGCAGAAAGTGCACCCAACTGGAGCTCCTCACAGACCGCATGGTTCGGTTGGAGCAGCAATTGGATGCACTTAGGAGCATGCAGGTGGCGGAAAGCGTCATAGATCACAGTTATGTAAATGTGGTCACACCCAAGGTGCAGGCAGAGAAATGGGTGACCACCAGAAAGGGCAGGCAGTCAGTGCAGGAATCCCCTGTGGTTGTCCCCCTCTCGAACAGATATACCCCTTTGGATACTGTCGGGGGGGATAGCCGATCAGGGGAAAACAGCAGCAGCCAGAGCAGTGGCACCACGGCTGGCTCTGATGTTCAGAAGGGAGGGTCAAAGCGCAGAAGAGTAATAGTAATAGTGGACTCTATAGTCAGGGGCACAGATAGGCGCTTCTGTGGACGTGAAAGAGACTCCAGGATGGTATGTTGCCTCCCTGGTGCCAGGGTCCAGGATGTCTCCGAACGGGTAGAGGGTATCCTGAAGGGGGAGGGCAAACAGGCAGAGGTCGTTGTACATATTGGTACTAACGACAAAGGCAGGAAGGGGCATGAGGTCCTGCAGCAGGAGTTCAGGGAGCTAGGCAGAAAGTTAAAAGACAGGACCTCGAGGGTTGTAATCTTGGGATTACTCCCTGTGCCACGTGCCAGTGAGGCTAGAAATAGGAAGATAGAGCAGCTAAACACGTGGCTAAACAGCTGGTGTAGGAGGGAGGGTTTCCATTATCTGGACCACTGGGAGCTCTTCCGGGGCAGGTGT
Source organism: Scyliorhinus torazame (assembly GCF_047496885.1). Taxonomy (NCBI): domain Eukaryota; kingdom Metazoa; phylum Chordata; class Chondrichthyes; order Carcharhiniformes; family Scyliorhinidae; genus Scyliorhinus; species Scyliorhinus torazame. Next base: position 220,052,641 of record NC_092712.1, read on the forward strand.
GACCTGTATAAGAAGGACGGGTTGCATCTAAACCGGAGAGGCATAAATATCCTGGCCGCGAGGTTTGCTAGTGTCGCACGGGAGGGTTTAAACTAGTATGGCAGGGGGGTGGGCACGGGAGCAATAGGTCAGAAGGTGAAAGCATTGAGGGAGAACTAGGGAATAGGGACAGTGTGGCTCTGAGGCAGAGCAGACAGGGAGAAGTTGCTGAACACAGCGGGTTCATATGTTCATATGCGAAGTGCATATGTTTTAATGCAAGAAGTATTACGGGTAAGGCAGATGAACTTAGAGCTTGGATTAGTACTTGGAACTATGATGTTGTTGCCATTACAGAGACCTGGTTGAGGGAAGGGCAGGATTGGCAGCGAAACGTTCCAGGATTTAGATGTTTCAGGCGGGATAGAGGGGGATGTAAAAGGGGAGGCGGAGTTGCGCTACTGGTTCGGGAGAATATCACAGCTGTACTGCGGGAGGACACCTCAGAGGGCAGTGAGGCTATATGGGTAGAGATCATGAATAAAAAGGGTGCAGTCACAATGTTGGGGGTTGACTACAGGCCTCCCAACAGCCAGAGGGAGATAGAGGAGCAGATAGGTAGACAAGTTTTGGAAAAGAGTAAAAACAACAGGGTTGTGGTGATGGGAGACTTCAACTTCCCCAATATTGACTGGGACTCACTTAGTGCCAGGGGCTTAGACGGGGCGGAGTTTGTAAGGAGCATCCAGGAGGGCTTCTTAAAACAATATGTAGACAGTCCAACTCGGGAAGGGGCGGTACTGGACCTGGTATTGGGGAATGAGCCCGGCCAGGTGGTAGATGTTTCAGTAGGGGAGCATTTCGGTAACAGTGACCACAATTCAGTAAGTTTTAAAGTACTGGTGGACAAGGATAAGAGTGGTCCTAGGATGAATGTGCTAAATTGGGGGAAGGCTAATTATAACAATATTAGGAGGGAACTGAAGAACATAGATTGGGGGCGGATGTTTGAGGGCAAATCAACATCTGACATGTGGGAGGCTTTCAACTGGCAATTGAAAGGAATTCAGGACCAGCATGTTCCTGTGAGGAAGAAGGATAAATACGGCAATTTTCGGGAACCTTGGATGACGAGAGATATTGTAGGCCTCGTCAAAAAGAAAAAGGGGGCATTTGTCAGGGCTAAAAGGCTGGGAACAGACGAAGCCTGCGTGGAATATAAGGAAAGTAGGAAGGAACTTAAGCAAGGAGTCAGGAGGGATAGAAGGGGTCACGAAAAGTCATTGGCAAATAGGGTTAAGGAAAATCCCAAGGCTTTTTACACGTACATAAAAAGCAAGAGGGTAGCCAGGGAAAAGGTTGGCCCACTGAAGTATAGGCAAGGGAATCTATGTGTGGAGCCAGAGGAAATGGGCGAGGTACTAAATGAATACTTTGCATCAGTATTCACCAAAGAGAAGAAATTGGTAGATGTTGAGTCTGGAGAAGGGTGTGTAGATAGCCTGGGTCACATTGAGATCCAAAAAGACGAGGTGTTGGGTGTCTTAAAAAATATTAAGGTAGATAAGTCGCCAGGGCCTGATGGGATCTACCCCAGAATACTGAAGGAGGCTGGAGAGGAAATTGCTGAGGCCTTGACAGAAATCGTTGGATCCTCGCTGTCTTCAGGGGATGTCCCGGAGGACTGGAGAATAGCCAATGTTGTTCCTCTGTTTAAGAAGGGTAGCAAGGATAATCCCGGGAACTACAGGCCAGTGAGCCTTACTTCAGTGGTAGGGAAATTACTGGAGAGAATTCTTCGAGACAGGATCTACTCCCATTTGGAAGCAAATGGACGTATTAGTGAGAGGCAGCACGGTTTTGTGAAGGGGAGGTCGTGTCTCACTAACTTGATAGAGTTTTTCGAGGAGGTCACTAAGATGATTGATGCAGGTAGGGCAGTGGATGTTGTCTATATGGACTTCAGTAAGGCCTTTGACAAGGTCCCTCATGGTAGACTAGTACAAAAGGTGAAGTCACACGGGATCAGGGGTGAGCTGGCAAGGTGGATACAGAACTGGCTAGGCCATAGAAGGCAGAGAGTAATTTGTCATCCTGTTTTTGTAATAAGGATTGGATTGGATTTGTTTATTGTCACGTGTACCAAGGTACAGTGAAAAGTATTTTTCTGCGAGCAGCTCAACAGATCATTAAGTACATGAGAAGAAAAGGGAATAAAAGAAAATACATAATAGGGCAACACAACATATACAATGTAACTACATAAGCATGAAGCATACAGGGTGTAGTGTTAATGAAGTCAGTCCATAAGAGGGTCATTTAGGAGTCTGGTGACAGTGGGGAAGAAGCTGTTTTTGAGTCTGTTTGTGCGTGTTCTCAGACTTCTGTATCTCCTGCCCGATGGAAGAAGTTGGAAGAGTGAATAAGCCGGGTGGGAGGGATCTTTGATTATACTGCCCGCTTTCCCTAGGCAGCGGGAGGTGTAGATGGAGTCAATGGATGGGAGGCAGGTTCGTGTGATGGACTGGGCGGTGTTCACGACTCTCTGAAGTTTCTTGCGGTCTTGGGCCGAGCAGTTGCCATAACAGGCTGTGATGCAGCCCGATAGGTTGCTTTCTCTGGTGCATCTGTAAAAGTTGGTGAGAGTTAATGTGGACATGCCAAATTTCCTTAGTTTCCTGAGGAAGTATAGGCGCTGTTGTGCTTTCTTGGTGGTAGTGTCGACGTGGGTGGACCAGGACAGATTTTTGGAGATGTGCACCCCTAGGAATTTGAAACTGCTAATTTACAAATGTGAGAAAAGGACTTCAGAGTTTGTATGACTTGTAAAGGGATCTTGTAATTTTAAGATAATAAGAAATACTAATCCATGGAACCTGGAACCCTTGACCTGAGAGCAGTACCAATAGGAAAGGAGCTAAAACAGAGGCAAGCAGCACAAACAAGAACAGAGACACAAAGAGGAAACAGGAGAGCTGGATGCTGCTTGCAGAGAAACAGCGAAGTCCTTGAAGGAAAAGAACTTGGGGCGGGATTCTCCGACCTTCCGCCTGGTCACACATTGGTGTGAATCGCGCAACGCCGCTCCGACACCGGGACGGCATTCTGCGATGCGTGCCAAAACGGGCGCCCGCGCATGGCGCCCGGCCGCACGGAGAATCGCCGAAAACAGCGATAAAACAGAGTCAAACGGTCGTGCAGGCTGACGCTGTGGGAGGATGTGGGTGATGGCGTGGAGTGGCGGGGGGGGGGGGGGGGTTGACGACGTTGGGGGTGGGGAGTCCGGGAGGGAGAGCGGCACGGCACCGGGGGTGGGGGTGGGGGTGTGGGTGGAGGGTAGGGGGGGTGGTCCCACACATCCAGGGATCACCCGGCTGTCCTGATGTGTGCCAGACCCCCCCCCCCCCCCACCAAACTGGTGGCACCCACCAGTGGGTAGATCCAGGGTGGCACACTCGGCAGCCCCCCGGTGAGGGCAGTGCCACCAGACAGTGGTCCTGGCAGGGAGGACGGCTGACAGGTCACAGGGCACCGAGGGGGCAGGGGTGGAGCGCGTGTTGGCAACCGGGCCGACCATGTCGCCCATGGCACTTGGCTGTGGAGGGGTGTATACAAATGCTGAAACCCTGTCTACTCCCACCCCCTACAGACAGTACAATGTTTAGCCACCTTCCAGCGTTGTTGGCTGCCGTGGCGGGGCTGCTGCCCTGCATGAGGCCCAGTGGGAGCTGGAGCACGGGCGTGGCAGGGAGGTGGTGGAGCCTGTTGTAGAGCAGCGGGCAGCAGTGGGGTACGTGCAAGCCGCCCAGGCCGCAGGGCCACACGCCCGAGAGACACAGGAGCAGCACCACGCCGTGCGGGAGCCACAGCACGGGGATGCCGGGGGGGGAGGAGGAGGAGGCTGTGCCACGGCCACGGAGGTGTCCGATGCGACAACGTGTGTACCGGCCCCGCATGTCCTTCGAGGACCTCCCGGACAGGGCGTGCAGGAGGAGACTGCGGATGAGCCAGGAGACCATCGCCCACATCTGCCACCTGATTGCACACCTGGCACCACGTGGGACCGGGGGTGGACATTCCATCCCAGTGGCCGTCAAGGTGACGGTCGCCCTCAACACCTTTGCGACGGGGTCGTTCCAGTTGCCGAGTGGGGACCTGTCCGGCATCTCCCAGCCATCAGTGCACAGGTGCATCCGGGCCGTCAGCGACGCCCTGTACGACATCGCGGACCAGTATATACAGTTCCCTGTGGACCGTGCCCACCAGGATGCCTGTGCAGCGGGTTTCACCGCTGTTGCCCGGATTCCCATGGTGCAGGGGGCAATCGATGGAGTGCACATCGCCATGCGGCCCACGTCGGAGGAAAGGGCCATGTGCCTGAACAGGAAAGGTACATAATCAATGAACATGCAGGTGGTCTGTGACCACAGGATGACAATCCTGCATGTCTGCGCTGGGTACCCTGGCCGTGTGCATGGCTCCTTTATACTGTCCCAATCGTTCATCCCTGCCATGTTCGAGGGGCACCCCTCCCCCTTGCCTGCGGGGCTGGTTGCTGGGGGACAGGGGTTATCCGTTGCGGTCGTGGCTGATGACGCCTGTCCGGAGGCCACAGACCGACGCGGAGTGCCTCTACAATGATGCCCATGCAGCAACCAGGAGTGTGTCGAGAGGTGCTTTGGGCTGCTGAAGATGTGCTTCAGGTGCCTGGACCGCTCTAGGGGGGCCCTCCAGTACCCGTCCGAGAGGGTCGGCCACATCGTCGTGGTCTGCTGCACACAGTCCCCGCCCCACCCCCATCGGGTGGGGCGGGGACTGTGTGCCAGTGTGTGTGAGGGGCGCTGCGATAGAAGTTGAGCTCCAGTACGTGTGACGTGCATCCCCGTGTGCCCCCCCCCCCTACGGTTCTCCCACGCCAACCCACCCCGAGCCATAGGCCAGGGCCATGGGATGCAGTGTCTGGGCCGAGTGAGGGGTCCACCCAGGTGGAGGGTCTTGATGTGGCCATGAGTTGGTGCCCATCGCAGGATGGGTTGGCATCATCCTCCATGCTTGTACCAGTCCCGCTTACACCATCAACCGTTTGCCCCATCGGACAGAGTACAGAGGCAGCTCACATAGGTGTGGAATATGTTTAATAACTGACGTCTGTACACGTGCCCTAGCCCATCTAACTATTCTGTGCCCTGCACCCGTGTCAACTCACTCACCCGTGTCTCCCTTTCTGGCCTTACGGGCCCTATGACTACGTCTCGGTGTTCCCCCAGACGGTCCAGCAGAGCTGGAGGTGGACTCCTGTGATTCCTGCCCTGTGACTAGGGTCCTCTTTGGCGTCCATTTCCTGGGGCGGCCTAGCCTGGATGGGCCAGGCTGCACCTCGGGCAATTCGGATGGCGTGGTGCCACCCTGTTCTGCCCGCTGCCCACTAGGTGCACCAGGGTCGGTAGGGGGGGGGGGGGGGGGGGGGGCAGTCCGAGGTGGTGCGAGGTTCCGGCACCCCTCCTGCAGGGGGAGCCAGAATGGGCCCCAGCACCTCCTCCTCCCTCAGGGTGCCTGGTGGCCCCCGGGGCTCTCCATGGGATGGGGGTACGAGCGGATCCAGCACCCGGAGCACCACCATCACCTGGCGCTGCCAGTCCTGGAGGCCCGCGCTGATATCGACCAGGGTCTGGTCGTTCGCAGCCATGAAGCTCAGGGAGTTTGCCACCTTGTCTGGCTCTGTACAACGCCATCACCCGGGCAATGGCATTGATGCTGTCAGCGATGGCCTGCTGGGACTGGGCCATGGACTGCTGAGACCGCGCCAGGTTGTTGAGCGCCTCTGCGATGTTCAGCTGGCTCTGGCCCATGGCTTCCTGTGCGACGGCAGCCCTGTCCCAGGCCGCGGAGGCCACGTGCCCGGATAGCCCCAGGCCTTCCAGGCTCAGTCCCATGCCCGACACCGTCGCCACCATTGTCTCCACCGCGGACGCCACCCGTGCGGTGTTGGCCTGTGTGGCACTCATGACCGGCACCATTTCCTGCTCCTGGACGCGGATGTACTCCTACACTTGCGTCTGCAGGTGCTGGAAACCGGCCGTCACGCTATCACGCCCCTGGATCCCCGACTGCATCGGGTCTATGGGTGGGCGGAGGAACTCCAGGAACCTGGGGCCCGTCTAGGCGGCAGGTGTTTGCCGGGTTGGGCTGCCGTCCGACCGTCTGGCCGCTCGGCTGCTCCTACCTCGACCTGCTGTACCGGAGCGGCTGTGTGGTGCGCACCAGTTAGTGTCCCAGAAGCCTCACCGCTAACATGGCCAACCAAGGGGAGAGTATCTGCAGTGGCGGAGGGTGCAGGGGACAGCTGTGACGCAACCTCGGTGTCTTCATCGGACCTGCCGTCGGGGGTACCCTGGGGTGCCATGTCCCGTATGTCCGTTCCCTCCGTGGTGGTGTTGTGTTGTGTTCTTTCATGTCTGTCTGTGCCCTGTGTGCTTGTGTCCTGTGTCTTCGTGTTGTGTCTGTCTGTCCCGTGTGCTGGTGTCCTGGGTCGTTGTGTCGTCACTGGACTGGGCCGGGGGGCTGTTGTTGGAGCTGCCCTCCCCATCGTTGCTGGAGTCCCTGTGGGCTGGCCGCACAGGTGCTGGCCGGCGGCGATGTAAGCCTGATGCGCCCGGTTGGTCTGCGTCGGCTGGCCGCCCAGGCGCTGGATGCGGGCGGTGTCTGCCGGGTGCTCCGGGTCGGTCACCGCGTGGCCCTGCGACACGCAATACACCATCGTGGTTAGGCGGGTGGAAGGGGGTGTGGGTCGCGGTATGGGGTGAGGGGGGAGTGCTGAGGGGAGAATGCTGAGGGGAGAGTGCTGAGGGGAAAGGGACCAGGCATGGGGGGATCTCACTTGGTGGTGCGCCCCCGATCTCGGCATGGGCAATCTCCCAGTCCTCGGGTGCACCAGCTATGTCCAGTGCCCTCTGCTCGTGCACAGTGAGGGGCCGCAAGTCAGGTTCACCCCCTCCGGTTCGGGCATGCTCTCGCTGGTTATGGGCGTTCTTCTCCTGGGGTGGCGGGGGAGGGGGGGGGGGGGATGACAGCATTGTTAGGCGGTCCGATGCATGCGGTAGGATCTATGTTGGCATGGGTGCACAGGGCACACGGCCAACACGGCTTGCATGGGTGACTGCAGCCATGCGGGTCACGGCTGTGGTTGTACCGTCCCCCTGGGGAAGAGGTCAGTGTCACACATGTGGGGGGGTAGGGGGGTTGGTGCCATGGGCACATTGCTGGGTACTCACCTGGCTGCCCTCAGTAGGTCGTTGAGCTTTTTGCGGCACTGCTCGCCAGTCCTGGATGTCAACAGGATGGCACTAACGGCCACGCCCACCCCCCTCCACAGATGGTGGGCCGCATTGGGTGGCCGGGTCCAGAGTACAGAGGCCCCCTCCTCTCCTCGAGGGTGTCCAGGAGCGTCTCCAAGTCGTGGTCGGTGAACCGGGGCGCTGCGCGGCATGGCGCCATGTTGCTCCATCGGCGGCCTGTTCGCTCGTGTCGCCTTCTGTGCGATGCTGCTCTGAGGCCGCGTCCCCGCGCCTCCCACCGCGTCCCTGCTAGCGCTCTTGTACAGCACAGAATTGGGTCCCAGAACGGGCGCCGACCGCCGAGTGAAACACTCCCGTTTTGACTCCGGCGCCAACACTCTGCCGTCGGAGCAGAGAATCGCGCCCCAAAAATTCTGTTTAGAAGGATGGTTTGACTGAAACTGGGGCTAAACTGGGAGCGTGGACTGTCTACTAATACCATACAAAAAACAAAGAACAAAGAAAAGTACAGCACAGGAACAGGCCCTTCAGCCCTCCAAGCCTGTGCCAACCATGCTGCCTGTCTAAACTAAAATCTTCTACACTTCCTGGGTCCGTATCCCTCTATTCCCATCCTATTCATTTTTTTTTCTTTGAAAATTACAGCACAGGATCAGGCCCTTCGGCCCTCCCTGCCTGCGCTGATCCAGATCCTTTATCTAAACCTGTCTTCTATTTTCCAAGGATCTACTTCCCTCTGTTCCCCGCCCGTTCATATATCGGCCTAGATGCATCTTAAATGATGCTATCGTGCCCGCCTCTACCACCTCCGCTGGCAAAGCGTTCCAGGCACCCACCACCCTCTGCGTAAAAAACTATCCACGCACATCTCCCTTAAACTTTCCCCCTCTCACCTTGAAATCGTGACCCCTTGTAATTGACACCCCCATTCTTGGAAAAAGCTTGTTGCTATCCACCATGTCCATACCTCTCATAATTTTGTAGACCTCAATCAGGTCCCCCCTCAACCTCCGTCTTTCCAACGAAAAACAATCCTAATCTACTCAACCTTTCTTCATAGCTAGCACCCTCCATACCAGACAACATCCTGGTGAACCTCCTCTGCACCCTCTCTAAAGCATCCACATCCTTCTGGTAATGTGGCGACCAGAACTGCACGCAGTATTCCAAATGTGGCCTAACCAAAGTCCTATACAACTGTAACATGACCTGCCGACTCTTGTACTCAATACCCTGTCCGATGAAGGCAAGCATGCTGTAGGCCTTCTTGATCACTCTATCGACCTGCGTTACCACCTTCAGTGTACAATGGGCCTGAACTCCCAGATCTCTGGGTTAGGTGGATTGGCCATGATAAATTGCCCTTAGTGTCCAAAATTGCCCTTAGTGTTGGGTGGGGTTACTGGGTTATGGGGATAGGGTGGACGTGTTGTCGTTGGGTAGGGTGCTCTTTCCAAGAGCCGGTGCAGACTCGATGGGCCGAATGGCCTCCTTCTGCACTGTAAATTCTATGATAATCTATGATAATCTCTCTGTACATCAATTTTCCCCAGGACTCTTCCATTAACCGTATAGTCCGCTCTTGAATTAGATCTTCCAAAATGCATCTCCTCGCATTTGCCTGGATTGAACTCCATCTGCCATTTCTCTGCCCAACTCTCCAATCTATCAATATTTTGCTGTATTCTCTGACAGTCCTCCTCGCTATCTGCAACTCCACCAATCTTAGTATCATCTGCAAACTTGCTAATAAGACCACCTATACCTTCGTCCAGATCATTTATGTATATCACAAACAACAGTGGTCCGAGCATAGATCCCTGTGGAACACCACTGGTCACCTTTCTCCATTTTGAGACACTCCCTTCCACCACTACTCTCTGTCTCCTGTTGCCCAGCCAGTTCTTTATCCATCTAGCTAGTACACCCTGAACCCCATACGACTTCACTTTTTCCATCAACCTGCCATGGGAAACCTTATCAAACGCCTTACTGAAGCCCATGTATATGACATCTACAGCCCTTCCCTCATCAATTAACGTTGTCACTTCTTCAAAGAATTCTATTAGGTTTGTAAGACATGACCTTCCCTGCACAAAACCATGCTGCCTATCACTGATAAGTCTATTTTCTTCCAAATGTGAAAAGATCCTATCCCTCAGTATCTTCTCCAACAATTTGCCTACCACTGACGTCAAGCTCACAGGTCTATAATTCTCTGGATTATCCCTGCTACCCTTCTTAAACAAAGGGACAATATTCGCAATTCTCCAGTCCTCCGGGACCTCACCCGTGCTCAAGGATGCTGCAAAGATATCTGTTAAGGCCCCAGCTATTTCTTCCCTTGCTTCCCTCAGTAGCCTGGGATAGATCCCATCCAGACCTGGGGACTTGTCCACCTTAATGCCTTTTAGAATACCCAAAACGTCCCCCTTCCTTATGCCGACTTGACCTAGAGTATTTAAACATCCATCCCTAGCCTCAACATCCGTCATGTCCCTCTCCTTGGTGAATACCGATGCAAAGTACTCATTAAGAATCTCACCCATTTCCTCTGACTCCACGCATAAATTCCCTCTTTTGTCTTTGAGTGGGCCAATCCTTTCTCTAGTTACCCTCTTGCTCCTTATGTACAAATAAAAGGCTTTGGGATTTTCCTTAACCCTGTTAGCCAAAGATATTTCATGATCCCTTTTAGCCCTCTTTATTGCACGGTTGAGATTTGTCCTACTTTCCCGATATTCCTCCAAAGCTTCATCATTTTTAAGTCGCCTAGATCTTATGTATGCTTCCTTTTTCATCTTAGCTAGTCTCACAATTCCACCCGTCATCCATGGTTCCCTAATCTTGCCATTTCTATCCCTCATTTTCACAGGGACATGTCTGTCCTGCACTCTAATCAACCTTTCCTTAAAAGACTCCCACATTTCAAATGTGGATTTACCCTTAAACAGCTGCTTCCAATCCACATTCCCTAGCTCCTGCCGAATTTTGTTATACTTGGCCTTGCCCCAATTTAGCACTCTTCCTTTAGGACCACCCTCGTCTTTGTCCATGAGTATTCTAAAACTTACAGAATTGTGATCGCTATTCCCAAAGTAATCACCGACTGAAACTTCAACCACCCTTACTGCACCCTTCCTATTTCTTAGCTCTACCCATATTGCCTCAGTGCTCGAATCCTCCATCGTGCCCTCCTTAATCACAGCTGTGATATCATCTCTGACCAGTAATGCAACTCTTGTATTTGTCAAGATGCACCCTAAATGTCACTATCATCCCTGCTTCCACCACCTCCTCCGGCAGTGAGTTCCAGGCACCCACTACCCTCTGTGTAAAAAACTTGCCTCGTACATCTCCTCTAAACCTTTCCCCTCGCACCTTAAACCTATGCCCCCTAGTAATTGACCCCTCTATCCTGGGAAAAAACCTTTGACTATCCACTCTGTCTATGCCCCTCATAATTTTCTAGACCTCTATCAGGTTGCCCCTCAACCTTCGTTGTTCCAGTGAGAACAAACCGAGTTTATTCAACCGCTCCTCATAGCTAATGCCCTCTATACCAGGCAACATCCTGGTAAATCTCTTCTGCACCCTCTCTAAAGCCTCCACATCCTTCTGGTAGTGTGGCGATCAGAATTGAACACTATACTTCAAGTGTGGCCTAATTAAGGTTCTATACCTTATGACATAATCTTTGTTATACCTGCTATTCCATGTGTAATTTATAGATTTTACCAGCTGTGTTTTACCTGTTAATTCATGTTTAATTTGCATTGGCTCTGATTTGTATTGAAGTAACAATTCCAAAAATTGAAACGAAATGTCTTAATTTGGGGGTTGTTCAATATATTTGGTTATTTTGGGTTAAGATCCCTGTGGAAACCATGACAGATAGTCAAACTGAGATGCTTATGTAGTGGTACAAAGTTGCCATCACTTGAGCAGAACACACTAAGCATCTCTTGGGCGAGCATTTGGGAATGGATTGGACCATGAGGCTGCTGGCCCTCTGCTCTCCCTGCCTGCTCTGTTCCTCTAGGCAATGTCAAGCTCAGTAAACGCCTGTCGCCAGCATTTAAAATCACCCTCCAGAACTAGTTACTGCCTCCAGGAAGCAACCCTGCACCACTTATTGAATGCTGAACCAGGAATGCCCCAACTGTCTAGTTCTTGCCAGTCGATTTAAATTGAACTATATCTCTGTGAAGCACCTGGGGAAATTTTACTACAGAACATCACTGTGTGAAAGAATGGTGCCGTTGTTACATTGGTAATATCTCAACTGAAGAAAATTCTGAATATGTAGTATTACTTCTGATAATTGGATACAATTCTGTTGCTCCCCAATTAATGAGGCCATTAGATGTTTATATTTCACCAGCAGTGATGATTTATCATTATCAAACCTACACCACTGCTCAAAGAACCCTTTACATCTTAACTCTCGTATTCCCATCTGCTGGCGAGTGATGAGAAACTGAATTTCTTCCTGTTTATGGTCACAGGAGGATTGAGGGGCAGGATGCCACAATAGGTTCAAAGAGTAAGTGGATAATGTAAGAAGAGACAATTTATCAGCATTTACATAGACAAAGGAAGTGAGATTAAGGACCGAAAAGGAAATCCTCTTCTGAAATCTGAGGCTATTGCTGAGGTACAGAGTGAATATTTTACATCTGTCTTCACACAAAAAAAAGAGAGGCTGTCACTATCACAGTAAAGAAGGACGTAGTAGGGCAATCGGGTAGGATAACAATAGATAAAGAGGAGGTCATGCAAAAGTTAGCGATGATTCAACGTAGAAAGGTCACCCAGTCCAGATGTGATGCACCCTAGGTTGCTGAGTAGGGATAGAAATAATGAAGGCCCTCGTCAGAACCAAATAGCCCAAACCATTGCGCAATTAGATTTTGAAGGCGAGAGAAGCTGGCGGGAGCCCTGGGAAGAGTTCTCTTTTTTTTGTGAAGGGCAGGACACCATGGAATCGGTTCGCCTCGAGAGAGAGGCCCGTGCCTTCGAAAGCGTCGCAGTTCCAGCGGCGTCCGGTGAGCTCTCGTTGGCCCTTGAAAATCCGGGGGAGATGGTGTAAATCTCGCACCGGGCCGTACCCATAGCCGCAGCAGGTCACCAAGGTGAACAGCCTCTGGCATGTTCGAGCGATGTAGGTAAGGGAAGTCGGCGAGTCAGATCCATAACTTCGGGATAAGGATTGGCTCCAAGGGCCGGGTCGGTCGGCCTGGGGCGCAGGTTGGGCATGTGCTGCGGCTGGATGAGGCGCCGCCCTCCGGGATCCTGTGGATCGCCCCAGCTACGGTGCCCGTCAGCCTCCTTGGCAGGCGAGTGGCCTCGGCCGGCGCCTAGCAGCTGATTTAGAACCGGTGTGGACCAGGGGAATCCGACTGTTCGATTAAAACAAAGCATCACGAAGGCCGCTGGCGGGTGTTGACGGGATGTGATTTCTGCCCTCTGAATGTCAAAGTGAAGAAATTCAATGAAGCGCGGGTAAGCGCGGAAGTAACTATCAGTCTCTTAACTGACCTGTACACTGGCAGCACCACTGTGGTCGAAGGTAACAGAACCAAGACCGGCGAAATAAACATTGAGAGGGGTGTCAAACAAGGAGACCCGCTCTCGCCAATACTCTTTAACATTGCTTTGAATCCATTGACATGCTCCCTGGAGGAGGTCAGCTCAGGGGTCTCCATGCCTCTGGGGAACAGACGAGTCAACTGTTCTGCTTTGGCCTTGGCGGATGACATAGCCCTTCTAAGCACCTCTCATACGGGGTTGGAAAGGAATCTGAAGCTTCTCCAGTCCTTTTGCAACTATACAGGGTTAACTATTAACACTGCAAAAATCAAAGGCTTCCACTTAACTCATAAGCGGAAGATCTCCCTATACAATCATTGTGAAAACTGGAACCTCAGGAAAGACGTAACCGCCTCCATCCCCCCAGGTGGCACAGAAAAGTACCTGGGAACCCGAATAGACCCATGGGCAGGAGTGACAGAAGGGGAATGGCTGGAGAAGCTCAAAACCTGGACTGAAGCTTTGCAGGCAGTGGCTCTCCGGCCAGCTCAGAAGGTCAAGATACTAAAAACGCAGGTCATCATATCTGAGGTATCGCAGAATACGCTCCGTGAAATGGATCAGATCATCTGGAACTCCACAAAAGAGTTCCGACAGCTCCCACCGTACGTGACCGGCGGCCTCCTATGCTCCAGCAACAGGAACGGCGGACTGGGTATGCCTACACTAGAAGTGCAAATTCCATCCGCGATTATTCTTAAGCGCGAAGCACTCGAAATAGCCACTGACATGGTCATAAGGGTGGCTTTCCAGTACTGGGACGAAAGCAATATTGGCACCATCGGAGAGCTGCGTATGCTCAAGGGCTAAAGGAAATCAAGGATTCCTTCCCAACACACCAGATTGCAACCCGGACGGAGTGGACCACAGAAACCTCGTAGAGGCGGCATTACCCATGTTGAGAGATCAAGCCCGGCCCAGAGGGAAGCAGGTAAACGGGTACGCTACATGGAGGGAGTGGGAGTTTGAGAAGTGGAGAAACCTATGCAGCCAGTGCGCTGGCATTACATACTATAATAATGATATATCCAGCACATGGATCAAATCCTTCTATCAAATAAAGTCACACCGGCTTATGAATAACTTATTGCTCCGTTCAAACTTTTATCCTAGACAACCCTATCAAGGTGACATCCACAGACAGTCAAAAGTTGTAGGAGGTGCGAGGCTCCAAACGGAATCCTCGCACACATTTCTGGTTGGTGCCCATTTGTAAAGAAAGCAAGAATTAAATGCCGCAACAATATTCTGGAACATCTTCGCCTGTTTGTTGCCAAGTATGCCTGGACATCATACCAGGAGCCGAGATTAAAGGCCAAGGACGGTTCCCTTTGGAAACCTGATACCATATTCAGGAAAGATCAGAGAGCAGCAGTGGTAGATGTCACAGTACGTTACGAGGACAACAACATGGTTCTTGAGAAGGTGTGGGAAGGAAAGAGGCTGTCATATGAACACCTGGGATCGGAGATCATGGAATTGACAGGAGGCTCTGAGCCAAAACATTTTGCATTTGTGCTGGGCAAGGGGAAAATGGCTCGAGTTGAACAACAGCCTGTTCAATTTCCTAAATATTCAAAGATACAAATCCTTCGTCCAGCAGGTATCCTGACTCACTGGAAATGATGCAAATCTTTAGTGACAGGTGAGTGAGATGGGTTCCATCTATATGGCCCAGCTATGAGCTGGTGATGACAAGCTAAACGTTGGTGCCGGGGTATGGCGTTCTGACCACTGAAGGCGAGTGGTGGCACTAACATGGGTGCAAAATGGTGATGGGAAAAAAATATATAAAACATACAAAAAAAAAATAAAAATGATAAAACACAAAACAATTAATGGTGACGGATAACACACAAACACGGGTGTGACAATTAAATATGCATGGTGGTATAACTGGTGATAGTATGCAACAACACACATCAAATGATGTCAAATAAAAATGGTAAATGTCTATGGACAGCTAACAAGAACGGTCCCACTCCTCGCTTTCCTTTGCTCGGAACATCACACTTGGTTACACGAAAGAGTCGGCCTAATGCCAGTGTCCCCCGGGACAAAGTGTGTGGTAACTTATACGAGTTCAGCCCTAACGGTATGACACAGTGACGCCCTACCTATTGTCCTTATTTAACATCAGTATGCCGCCCTGGCTGTGGCAATGCTAGAGGTTTTAACCACGTCGCCGAGCGACGTAAAGACTCGGAAAAGGCACTTGCGCGAGTGTAGTAAAATAGCTAAATGAAAAAAAGAAGATCTTGAAGAGGTGCCAGCGGACCGGAGGATTGCAAATGTTATATCCCTGTTTTAAAAGGGGGAGAGAGAAAAATGCGACAACCTTATGTCACAGAATCATAGAATCTAGTGTTTAGAAGGAGGCCATTCAGACCATCGAGTCTGCACCGGCTGTTGGAAAAACTACCCCACTTAAACCCACACCTCCAGTCTATACACGTAACCCAGTAACCCCACTTAACGCTTTTGGACACTGATGGCAATTTAGCATGGCCAATCCACCTAACCTGCACATCTTTGGACTGTGGGAGGAAACCGGAGCACCCGGAGGAAACCCACGCAGACACAGGGAGAACGTGCAGACTCCGCGCAGACAGTGAACAAAGCTGGGAATCGAACCTGGGACCTGGGAGCTGTAAAGCGACTATGCTAACCCCTGTGCTACCGTGCCATCAATCAGTTTAATGTTGATTGCCTTGGTTTTCTAGCGGGGTCACATTTTGAAATCTGCCCTCACCTATTCAAATTGAGGTGGACAGCATGCAATTCTCATCTACAAACCTCATTTGACATGGTGCCCATGCTGCCTCCAGCCTCTGTGCTCTGCAGGGGGTCCAGCAGTATTGTTTGGAAACCTTAGCCGGTTCCTCTTAAAAACTCACTGCCCATTAAAACACAGTTGGTACAAACTATAAATTACACATGGAATAGCACACCCAGAATCGGAAGTGGTGGAAAATCATTTTGCAAGAATAGTTGGAGCTTTAACGCAACTTAAAACAGGCAGTCAATCAGCCTGCAAAAAAAACCATTGAACCAGGGAGAAAAGAATGTGAAGGTACACACAACAAACTCTGATAAAATGCGCCATGCTCCCCCCAACACGTCCACCCTATCACTAACCAAACAACGCCCTTTGGCTGGAGTAGCAGTAGAGGATCCAGTTCTCATGAGTAAAGTCGTGAGAAATGATTTTGGTTCAGAAGGTCAAAATGTAGAATCAAGTTTCGGAGGCGATACATTTACAAAAAGAAAGAAGTCACTGGCAGGAGTAGTTTGTATGCCCCCTCACAGTAGCTACACAGTAGGACAGAGTACACATCAAGGAATAATGGGGCTTTCAAGAAAGGTTTTCAAGGTGAATTTAATCTTCACATCAATTAAACGAGGTTGTCAGCTTGCAGCCCAAACACCGAATGAAGCTCACGAAGACCCTCTGTGTGGCCCGGGCCCGGAGCCAGGTTTCAAAAAGCCAGTCAAACAGGCAAATTTGAATGGAAGAATCTGCATGGACCTGCAACTCCAATCACAGGCCATTTCTTCCCATTATTGCTGCCGATAGGCTCACTGGTGATTAGAGGAGCAGCAAACCATGGCTGTAGTGAGAACATAAGAACTAGGAGCAGGAGTAGGCCATCTGGCCCCGTGAGCCTGCTCCGCCATTCAATGAGATCATGGCTGATCTTTTGTGGATTCAGCTCCACTTTCCGGCCCGAACACCATAACCTTTAATCCCTTTATTCTTCAAAAAACTATCTATCGTTATCTTAAAAACATTTAATGAAGGAGCTCCAACTGCTTCACTGGGCAAGGAATTCCATAGATTCACAATCCTTTGGGTGAAGAAGTTCCTCCTAAGCTCAGTCCTAAACCTATTTCCCCTTATTTTGAGGCTATGCCCCCTAGTTCCGCTTTCACCCGCCAGTGGAAACAACCTGCCCGCATCTATCCTATCTATTCCCTTCATAATTTTATATGTTTCTATAAGATCCCCCCGCATCCTTCTAAATTCCAAAGAGTACAGTCCCAGTCTACTCAACCTCTCCTCGTAATCCAACCCCTTCAGTTCTGGGATTAACCTAGTGAATCTCCTCTGCACACCCTCCAGCGCCAGTACGTCCTTTCTCAGGTAAGGAGACCTAAACTGAACACAATACTCCAGGTAGGTGGTTGCGTCTGGCGGGGTCCAGGGCGCTGGCGGGGACCAGGGCGCTGTTTACGTATCTGGGGTCGCGTCTGGCAGGGTCCCGGGCACTGGTTGAGGTAGAGGGATTGCTAGGGGGGAATGTTTGCGGTAAAGCTGGTACAAGAGCTGACATCGGCCATCGGATCCCAGGATCATCCAGCAGCAGCTGCCGACCGAGGAAGCGAGGGAAACGCGGCGGTCTGCAGGTTAGACTGAACCAACGCGGTTTCAAGACCCCTCTCCCCAGCATACTCCTGGCAAACGTCCAAGCGATCAAAAACAAGCTGGATGAACTTAACGCCAGACTTACCTCTCAGAGGGAAGTAAGAGACTGCTGTGTGCTCTGTTTCACAGAGACATGGCTCACCCCTGCCTCACAGGACTGTGCCATAAAACCTGAAGGCTTCTCAATTCACCGGTGGACCGCACGGCATCATCAGGCAAAGCAAAGGGTGGAGGGGTTTGCCTCCTAATCAACTCCTCCTGGTGCTTGGATGTAGCGACTCTGGTGACCTACTGCTCCCCAGACCTGGAATACCTGACCGTGAAGTGCCGCCCATATTATCTTCCACGTGAGTTCACTTCAGCCATTATCACAGCGGTCTACATCCCACCCCAGGCAGTAGTGAGGAAGGCGCTGGACGAACTATACACAGTAATAAACAACTACGAAACAGAACACCCGGAGGCCTTGTTCATCGTGGCCGGAGACTTTAACAAGGCCAACCTCAAGAGTGTACTGCCAAAATTCCACCAGCACATCTCCTGTCCCACCAGGGGCGACAACACTCTTGACCACTGCTACTCAAAAATCAAGGGCGCCTACCGTTCCAGCCCCCGACCGCACTTTGGGAAATCAGACCATAAGACGGTGCTCCTTCTCCCGGCATACAGCAGAAACTCAGGCGGGAGAATCCAGCTAAGAAGGTTGTGCAGTGCTGGTCCGAGGAGACAGAAGAGCTCTTACGTGACTGCTTAGAGACAGTGGACTGGTCCATATTTAAGAACTCAGCGACCAACTTAAATGAGTATGCCACCACCATCACAGACTTCATCAGCAAATGTGTGGATGACTGCGTGCCAACCGGAAACCATGGCTCAATCGCGAGATTGACTCCCTACTGAAGGACAGATCTGAGGCGTTCAAGGCAGACGACCCTGACCTATACAAGAAATCCAGGTACGACCTCCGCAAAGCCATCCGGAATGCCAAGAGAGAATATCAAACCAAGCTAGAGTCACAGACAGACTCTCGGCAGTTGTGGCAAGGACTAAACAACATAACGGGCTACAAAGCGAAGCCGAACAGTATCTCTGGCAGCAGCGCACCCCTCCCCGATGAACTCAATGCATTCTATGCTCGGTTCGAGCAGGTAACCAACAATCCGCTGGCTAGTGCCCCAGCAGCCCATGATTCACCCATACCCACCATCACAGCTTCCGAAGTCAGATTGGCCTTCCTGAAAGTGAACCCTCGGAAGGCGACGGGCCCAGACGGGATCCCTGTTCGTGCACTCAGAGCCTGCGCGGACCAGCTGGCAGAGGTATTCACGGACATCTTTAACCTGTCCCTACTCCACTCCGAGGTCCCCACCTGCTTCAAGAAGATCACCATCATACCAGTACCAAAGAAGAACCAGGCAACGTGCCTCAATGACTACCGACCAGTGGCCCTGACTTCAGTCGTAATGAAGTGCTTCGAGAGGTTGACCATGAAGCGCATCACCTCCATACTCCCAGAACGCCTTGATCCACTGCAATTCGCATACCGCTGCAACCGGTCCACATCAGACACCATTTCCCTGGCCCTACACTCATCCCTAGAGCATCTCGAAAACAAGAACTCCTACATTAGACTCCTATTTATTGACTACAGCTCCGCCTTCAACACCATAATCCCAGCCAAGCTCATATCAAAGCTCCAAAATCTAGGACTTGGCTCCCCACTCTGCAACTGGATCCTCGATTTTCTGACCAACAGACCACAATCAGTAAGAATGAACAACAACACCTCCTCCACAATAGTCCTCAACACCGGCGCCCCGCAAGGCTGCGTACTTATCCCCCTACTCTACTCCCTGTACACACACGACTGCGTGGCAAAACTTGGTTCCAACTCCATCTACAGGTTTGCTGACGATACGACCATAGTGGGCCGGATCTCGAATAACGATGAGTCCGAATACAGGAGGGAGATAGAGAACCTAGTGGAGTGGTGTAGCGACAACAATCTCTCCCTCAATGCCAACAAAACTAAAGAGCTGGTAATTGACTTCAGGAAGCAAAGTACTGTACACACCCCTGTCAGCATCAATGGGGCCGAGGCGGAGATGGTTAGCAGTTTCAAATTCCTAGGGTTGCACATCTCCAAAAATCTGTCCTGGTCTACCCACGTCAACGCTACCACCAAGAAAGCACAACAGCGCCTATACTTCCTCAGGAAACTAAGGAAATTCGGCATGTCCACATTGACTCTTACCAGCTTTTACAGATGCACCATAGAAAGCATCCTATCGGGCTGCATCACAGCCTGGTATGGCAACTGCTCGGCCCAGGACCGCAAGAAACTTCAGAGAGTCGTGAACACCGCCCAGTCCATCACACGAACCTGCCTCCCATCCATTGACTCCATCTACACCTCCCGCTGCCTGGGGAAAGCAGGCAGTATAATCAAAGATCCCTCCCACCCGGCTTACTCACTCTTCCAACTTCTTCCATCGGGCAGGAGATACAGAAGTCTGAGAACACGCACAAACAGACTCAAAAACAGCTTCTTCCCCACTGTCACCAGACTCCTAAATGACCCTCTTATGGATTGATTTCATTAACACTACACCCTGTATGCTTCATCCAATGCCAGTGCTTATGTAGTTACATTGTATATGTTGTGTTGCCCTATTATGTATTTTCTTTTATTCTCTTTTCTTCTCATGTACTTAATGATCTGTTGAGCTGCTCGCAGAAAAATACTTTTCACTGTACCTTGGTACACGTGACAATAAACAAATCCAATTCAATCCAATCCAAGGTATGGCCTCACTAACACCTTATACAATTGCAGCATAACCTCCCTATCCCTCTACCAATGAAGGACAAAACTCCACTTGTCTTCTTAATCACCAGTTGCACCTGTAAACCAACTTTTTGCGACTCATGCACTAGCACACCCAGGTCTCTCCGCACAGCAGCATGTTTTAATATTTTATCATTTAATTAATAATCCCTTTTGCTGTTATTCCGACAAAAATGGATAACCTCACATTTGTCAACATTGTAGTCCATCTGCCAGACCCTAGCCCATTCACTTAACCTATCCAAATCCCTCTGCAGACTTCCGGTATCCTCTGCACTTTTTGCTTTCCCACTCATCTTAGTGTCATCTGCAAACTTGGACACATTGCACTTGGCCCCCAATTCCAAATCATCTATGTAAATTGTGAGCCCAACACTGATCCCTGAGGGATACCACGAGCTACTGATTGCCAACTAGAGAAACACCCATTAATCCCCACTCTTTGCTTTCTATTAATTAACCAATCCTCTACCCATGCTACTACTTTCCCCTTAATGCCATGCATCTTTATCTTATGCAGCAACCTTTTGTGTGGCACCTTGTCAAAAGCTTTCTGGAAATCCAGATATACCACATCCATTTGCTCCCCGTTATCTACCGCACTGGTAATGTCCTCAAAAAATTCCACTAAATTAGTTAGGCACGACCTGCCCTTTATGAACCCATGCTGCGTCTGCCCAATGAGACAATTTCCATCCAGATGCCTCGCTATTCCTTCCTTGATGATAAATTCCAGCACCTTCACTACTACCGAAGTTAAGCTAACTGGCCTATAATTACCCGCTTTCTGCCGACCTTTTTTAAACAGTGGTGTTATGTTTGCTCATTTCCAATCCACCGAGACCACCCCAGAGTTTAGTGAATTTTGGTAAATTATCACTAGTGCATTTCCAATTTCCCTAGCCATCTCTTTTAGCACTCTGGGATGCATTCCATCAGGGCCAGAAGACTTGTCTACCTTTAGCCCCATTAGCTTGCCCATCACTATCTCCTTCGTGATAACAATCCTCTCAAGGTCCTCACCTGTCATAGCCTCATTTCCATCAGTTACTGGAATGTTATTTGTGTCTTCCACTGTGCAGACTGACCCAAAAAATCTGTTCAGTTCCTCAGCCATTTCCTCATCTCCCATTATTAAATCTTCCTTCTCATCCTCTAAAGGACCAATATTTACCTTAGCCCTCTTTTTGGTTTTATATATTTGTAGAAACTTTTACTATCTCTTTTTATATTCTGAGCAAGTTTACTCTCATAATCTTTCTTACTCTTCTTTATAGCTTTTTTAGTAGCTTTCTGTTGCCCCCTAAAGATTTCCCAGTCCTCTAGTCTCCCACTAATCTTTGTCACTTTGTATGCTTTTTCCTTCAATTTGATACTCTCCCTTATTTCCTTAGATATCCACGGTCGACTTTCACTCTTTCTACCGTCTTTTCTTTTTGTTGGTATAAACCTTTGCTGAGCACTGTGTAAAATCACTTGGAAGGTTCTCCACTGTTCCTCAACTGTTTCATCATGAAGTCTTTGCTCCCAGTCTACCTTAGCTAGCTCTTCTCTCATCCCATTGTAATCTCCTTTGTTTAAGCACAAAGCTAGTGTTTGATTTTACCTTCTCGCCCTCCATCTGTATTTTAAATTCCACCATATTGTGATCGCTCCTTCCGAGAGGATCCCTAACTATGACATCATTAATCAATCCTGTCTCATTAAACTGGACCAGATCTAGGACCGCTTGTTCCCTCATAGGTTCCATTACATACTGTTCCAGGAAACTATCGCGGATACAGTCTATAAACTCCTCCTCAAGGCTGCCTTGACCGACCTGGTTAAACCAATCGACATGTAGATTAAAATCCCCCATGATAACTGCTCTCCCATTTCTACATGCATCAGTTATTTCTTTGTTTCTTGCCTGCCCCACCATAATATTACTATTCCTGATTTCCACCCAAATGGATTCAACCTTATCCTTCATAGCACTGATGTCATCCCTTACTATTGCCCAGATGTCATCCTTAAATAACAGAGCTACACCGCCTCCCTTACCATCCACTCTGTCCTTCTGAAAAGCTTGGACCCTGGTGAACTGAGGACCGGGAAACTGAGGAGGGGGGACCAGGGAGCCAAGGATCAGGGAGCCAAGGGCTGAGGAGCAGGGCCAAGGGAGCAGAGGTGCCAGGACACAGGGCCCAGGGTGCAGAGGTGCCAGGGAGCAGGTCCCAGGTGTCAGGAGCAGGGCCTGGGTGCCCAGCGTGAGGCCCAGGCACATCGGAGCAGAGTAAGGGGCAGCAGCAGTTGTCCCCATTGTCATCTGAGTGAGCGAGTGACAGGAGAATCTGTGAGAGTGAGGCAGAGTGAGGGGAGAGAGAGAGAGACAGAGAGTGATGGGGAGAGGAAGAAAATGTGAGGGGAAGGAGAGCGAGAGTGTGATGGGGAACGGAGAAGACTCAGATGGGGGAGGCAGTATGAGGGAGAGAGGGAGTGTGTGGCGAGAGAGAGTGAGGGGGAGAGAGTGTGAGGGCGAGAGACAATAGAGGGGCAGAGAGGGTGTGTGAGGGGGAGAGAGAGAGAATGTGAGGGAGAGAGGGTGTGGGGAAAAAGAGTGTGTGAGGAGGGTTTTGAGGAGAGATTGGAAATAGCGAGTGTCAGGGGGACTACAGAGTATGAGAGAGAGGAGAGCAGGCATTTTCAAAGTGGGGGTTGCGACCCGCGGAGCCATCCATCGCACCTTTCTCGATCACGGGAATTCAGGCGCAACGGCTGCAACAACCGGCTTTTGAAAATGCTGGCTGCGGCGGCTTTAAAAATGCGGGTACGCTGCGCATGCCTGCCCGCTCATCAGTGCGCATGCCCAGAGCTCAGAGAGAAACACCACCGCCTCCTGATGTTAATGCACTGACACAGGAGAAGATTTTTTTTCATTTTAATTCAGTCTTCCTGCATCAGTCTTGAATAAATGTTTTATTGAAAATTTTTCCCCAAACAACAATTTTTCCCCTCTTACAAAGCAAACGCAACAATAACAATACAGAAATTTTAAACAATACACAAGTAACAAAACCCCTTTATCTTTGACCTAAACTAAAACCCCCCTCCCCCCCCCCCCCCCCCCCCCCTCCCCCTGGGTTGCTGCTGCTGGTCATCTGTCTTCCCTCTAACGTTCTCCTAGGTAGTCGAGAAATGGCTGCCACCGCCTGGTGAACCCTTGAGCGCATCAGTCTTGAATATGCTCAATGGCAGAACTCTCTGTGAGGTGAATTACTCACTGCAGGATTCCTAGCCTCTAACCTGCTCTTGTAGCTACAGTATTTATATGGTTGGTCCAGTTCAGTTTCTGGTCAATGGTAAGCATCAGGATGTTGATTGTAGGGGATTTATTGATGGTAATGCCATTGAATGTCAAGGGGTGATGGTTTGATTCTTTGTTATTGGAGATGGTCGTTGCCTGGCACTTGTGTGGTGGGAATGTTACTTGCCACTTTTCAGCCCAAGCCCATGTTTGACATGAAGCCATGAGAGTCCATAGGGTCCAGAGTAGATTTTTGAGGACTCCCAGGGCAACTCACTCCCGACTGTGTACCATTGTTTTCATAGAATTTACAATGCAGAAGGAGGCCATTCGGCCCATCGAGTCTGCACCGGCTCTTGGAAAGAGCACCCTACCCAACCGCACACCTCCACCCTATCCCCATAACCCAGTAACCCCGCCCAACACTAAGGGCAATTTTGAACACTAAGGGCAATTTAGCATGGCCATTCCACCTAACCGGCACATCTTTGGACTGTGGGAGGAAACCGGAGCACCCGGAGGAAACCCACGCAGACACGGGGAGAACGTGCAGACTCCTCACAGACAGTGACCCAAGCCGGGAATCGAACCTGGGACCCTGGAGCTGTGAAGCAATTGTGCAAATCACTATGCTACCGTGCTGCCCTCATTGTGCCGCCACCTCTGCTGGGTCTGTCCTGCCTGTAACACCCAGGGATGGTGATCATCATGTCTGAAACGTTATCTGTAAGGTATGATTCTGTCAGTATGACTATGTCAGGCTGTTGCTTGACTAGTCTGTGAGACAGCCCAATTTTGGCACAAGCCCCCAAATGTTAGTAAGAAGAACTTTGCAGGGTCAACAGGGAAAATGTAGGGCCCATTTCGGATCAAAGGAGGAATCGATGGCTGGAGCCAGAGGACATTGGTAAGGTGTTAAATGAATATTTCACATCTGTCTTCACCCAAAAGAATGTTGTTGGTGTTGGCGGAGAAATCTCCAGGTCCGGACGAATTGTGTCCCAGGTTGCTGTGGGAGGCAAAGGAAGAGATTGCAGGGGCCCTAATCCAAGTTTTCATTCTTCTCTGGCCACGGAAGAAGTGCCAGAGGACTGGAGAACTGTGAATGTGGTCCCACTATTTAAGAAAGGCTGTAGGGATATGCCTGGGACTACAGGCCAGTGAGTCTCATGTCAGTGGCAAGGAAACTAATGGAGAAAATTCTGACGTTTGATCAGGGATAATCAGCATGGCTTTGTCAGAGGGAGGTCATGAAGAACAAATTTGATTGAATTTTTTGAGCATGTTACTAACTGTATTGATGAGGGTAGTGCAGTTGATGTAGTTTACAAGGATTTCCGCAAAGCATTTGACAAGATCCCACATGGGAGACTTATAAAGAAAACAAATGCACATGGGATGCAGAGAAACTTGATAAGGTGGATTCAAAGCTGGCTGAGCTGTAGGAAACAGAGGGTAATGACAAATTGCTGCTTTAGTGACTGGAAGCCTGATGTGACCATCAATTCATACGAGACGAAGAGTTGAAGTGAACAGTGGTTTTAATCAGCTAGATCTGTGCCTGCCTGCGACTGTTCTGTACTGAGTGCTGCCTACAGGCTGCAGATCTCTATACCTCCCCTGAGGGGGTGGTGCCATAGGAGGAGCCCACAAGGGCATCAACATAATACAATACAATGTAATGCAATACAATGGTGAATGGTAGCAGTAATACATTCACCACAAAGCCAGTGTCCAGTGACGTACCACAGGGATCTGTGCTCGGTCCCCTATTATTCGTCATTTATATAATGACTGTGATGACTATGTGGGGGATAGGATCAGGACGTTTGCAGATGACACAAACTTAGGCCAGATGGTTAACAGTGAGGCTGAGTGTCTTGGGTTACAGGAAGATATAGACAGGATGGTCAAATGGGCAGAAAAGTGGCAGATGGAATTTAATCCTGAAATGTGTGAGGTGTTACACATTGGAAGGAGTAATTTGACAAGGAAATATTCAATGAATGGCATCACTCTGGGAAGTCCTGAGGAACAACGAGACCTTGGCGTGTTTGTAAATAGATTTCTGAAGGCAGACGGGCAGGTTAATAGCGTGGTGAAAAAGGCATATGGCACACGTGCCTTTATCAATTGTGCATAGATTACAAAACCAGGAGGTCATATTGGAGTTGTATAGAACTTTGGTGAGGCCACAGCTGGAGTAGTGTGTGTAATTCTGGTAGCCACATTATAGGAAGGATGTGATTGCACTGGAGCAGGTGCAGAGGAGATTCATCAGGATGTTGCCTGGGATGCAACATTTAAGTTATGAAGAGAGGTTGGATAGGCTTGGGTAGTTTTCGCTTGAGTAGAGAAGACTGAGGGGCGACCTGATCGAGGTGTACAAGATTATGAGGGGCATGGACCAGTTGGATAGGGAGCAGCTATTCCCCTTAATTGAAGGGTCGGTTACGAAGGGACACAAGTTCAAGGTGCGGGGCGGGAGGTTCAGGGGGGATATGACGAAAACCCTTTTTACCCAGAGAGTGGTGATGGTCTGGAATACACTGCCTGACAGGGTGGCAGAGGTGGGTTGCCTCACATCCTTTAAAAGGTACCAGGATGAGCACTTTGCATGTCTTAACATTCGAGGCTATGGGCCAAGTGCTAGCAAATGGGATTAGGATTGGCAGATCAGGTGTCTTTCATGTGGCAGTGCGGACTGAATGGGCTGAAGGGCCTTATCTGCACTGTTTCTGGATTCTGTGACAGGACTGGGTTTACTGTTATTGTTTCCAGTGCCTCGGTCGTTGCCAGGTGGTACAAAGAACAAAGAACAAAGAAAAGTACAGCACAGGAACCGGCCCTTCGGCCCTCCAAGCCCGTGCCGGCCATGCTGCCCGACTAAACTACAATCTTCTACACTTCCTGGGTCCATATCCCTCTATTCCCATCCTATTCATGTATTTGTCAAGATGCCCCTTAAATGTCACTATCGTCCCTGCTTCCACCACCTCCTCCGGCAGCGAGTTCCAGGCACCCACTACCCTCTGTGTAAAAAACTTGCCTCGTACATCTACTCTAAACCTTGCCCTTCGCACCTTAAACCTATGCCCCCTAGTAATTTACCCCTCTACCCTGGGGAAAAGCCTCTGACTATCCACTCTGTCTATGCCCTTCATGATTTTGTAGACCTCTATCAGGTCACCCCTCAACCTCTGTCGTTCCAGTGAGAACAAACCAAGTTTATTCAACCGCTCCTCATAGCTAATGCCCTCCATACCAGGCAACATTCTGGTAAATCTCTTCTGCACCCTCTCTAAAGCCTCCACATCCTTCTGGTAGTGTGGTGACCAGAATTGAACACTATACTCCAAGTGTGGCCTAACTAAGGTTCTATAAAGCTGCAACATGACTTGCCAATTCTTATACTCAATGACCTGGCCAATGAACGCAAGCATGCCTTCTTGACTACCTTCTCCACCTGTGTTGCCCCTTTCAGTGACCAGTGGACCTGTACACCTAGATCTCTCTGACTTTCAATACTCTTGAGGGTTCTACCATTCACTGTATATTCTCTACCTGCATTAGACCTTCCAAAATGCATTACCTCACATTTGTCCGGATTAAACTCCATCTGCCATCTCTCCGTCCAAGTCTCCAAACAATCTAAATCCTTTTGTATCCTCTGACAGTCCTCATCGCTATCCGCAATTCCACCAACCTTGGTGTCGTTTGCAAACTTACTAATCAGACCAGTTACATATTCCTCTAAATCATTTATATGTACTACAAACAGCAAAGGTCCCAGCACTGATCCCTGCGTAACACCACTAGTCACAGCCCTCCAATTAGAAAAGCATCCTTCCATTGCCACTCTCTGCCTTCTATGACCTAGCCAGTTCTGTATCCACCTTGCCAGCTCACCCCTGATCCCGTATGACTTCACATTTTGTACCAGTCTACCATGAGGGACCTTGTCAAAGGCCTTACTGAAGTCCATATAGACAACATCCACTGACCTACCTGCATCAATCATCTTTGTGACCTCTTCGAAAAACTCCATGTTAAATTATTTCCGGGGACTTCCGGTGGCGGCCATGGACTGAGTGGTCGCACATTTGGTGGCTCCTGCTCGAGGTGGAATTGTTTGATTCGTTTTACCTGATATAGGGGTGTTTGCTGGTGCAAAGTGCATGAACAGTGAGAAATAGAAATTCTCCTTTGGTAGGGTCTCTTTATAGCGTATCAGACGATCAATGGGCAGCAGTCTGGCCAGGAGGACTATCGAAGTGTGTCAGAGGGAAAGCTGGCAGAGAGCTCTGGGGCATCGTTGCCGGTCCAGTGGTCTACTGAGCAATTGGTGGAGTTTCTGAATCCCAAGTTCCAATAGCAGAGAGAAGAGGCCTCTGAGGACCTGGCTAAGGTGGCAAAGCCGATCAGGATGGCTACTGAGTGAGTGGAGCAAAGGCTGGAGGCGCAGAGTTCAACACTCCAGGAGGTGGAGGAGGGGGTGGTAGATCACGAGGACCGGCTGGCCTCGTTGGAGGCAGAGATGGTGCTTGTGGCGAAAGACCAGAAGCAGCTCAAGGAGAAGGTAAGCAGGAGGCAGAATCTCCAGATTGTGGGACTGCTTGAAGGGATTGTGGGAACGCAGGCCACAAAGTATGTGGCGAATATGTTCAAGATGTTGGTGGGGGAGGGGGTCTTTGACCCACCTTCTGAGGTGGATCGGGCACGCAGGGCTTTGAGTAGGAGGCTGAAGACAGGGGAGCAGCCGAGGACGATGGTGGTGCAGTTGCATCGTTTTCTGGATAAAGAGAAGATTTTGTGGTGGGAGAGGAAGACAAGAGAGTGTACCTGGTAAGGAAACATGGTGCTTATCTACCAGGACTTGGGTGCGGAGTTGGCCAAGCGGCGGACTGGGTTCAATAGGGTCAAAGCGGCCCTCTACGAGAAAGGAGTGAATTTTGGGGTGTTATATCCTGCTCGTCTGTGGGTCGCGCACCAGAATCAGGAATTCTATTTTCATGTACCTGAGGAGGCAAGTGCATTTATGAAAGACCATGGACTGGAGGATTTCTGAGAACATAAGACATAGGAGCAAAATTAGGCCACTTGGCCCATTAAATCTGCTCCTCCAATCAATCGTGGCTGATATTTTTCTCATCCCCATTCTCCTGCCTTCTCCCCATAACTCCAGATCCCCTTATTAATCAAGAACCTATCTATCTCTGTCTTAAAGACGCTAAGTGATTTGGCCTGTGGACATTGAAGGTTCAAGATGCCTGTACGGGGAATGTGGACGTATATGCTGGGCGGATTGTTGTATTTAAGAGTTTGGCATGGATTGGGTAAGTGTGTTCTACTGTTTTTTGGGGAATTGTGGGTGAGGCGTGGCAGGGGGGAAGGGGAGGTAGGCAGTTGCCTCGAGTGGGGACCACCATGCTAGCAGGTAGGCTAGTTAACGAGAGTGAAGTGGGGGATCATCTCTGTCATGTGAGAGTACCTTTTAAAAATGGGTGTTTATAAATGGGTGTGTATAAATATCTGTAGTGAGAGTACCTTTAAGAAATCGGTGTTTATAAATGGCTGTGTATAAATATCTGTAGTGAGAGTACCTTTAAGAAATGGGTGTTTATTACTGCAGTGATGTCAGAGAGTGGGTGGAGCTGGGCTGTCTGTCAGCTTTTTACTTTCGTTTTAGACTGTTTGCTGCAGGGTGTGTTTTAGATTTGTTTTCAGAGCTGCATAGCTGCAGTCACCGCCAGAAGGTGTATTAGAGTCTCTCTCTGTAACCTAACGACAGTAAATCGGTCCTGGTGCTTTGAAACTCGTAACTGCTCTCAGTAGTGACTTTAACCTGATGTGCTTCTGTTAAAAGGTGTTTTAAGTCTTATGGATGTTAAAAGGAAAGTAAGAATTACTTAGTGTTGTTTTTTTGGGGGGGTATATTTGAATAGATGGTTGCTGAGATGTTCACTGTATGTTTTAAAAAGGTTAACTTGAGTTCATAGAATAAACATTGTTTTGCTTTAAAAAATACTTTTCCATTTCTGCTCTACCACACCTGTAAAGTGGGCCATGTGTTCCCCATACCACAGTCTAGTAAAAGTTGTGGGTCAGGTGAACTCCATGATACACTTTGGGGTTCTCTAAACCCTGGCCCATAACATCTCTCATCCTCTCAATCTCCCTCACCACCTGCCTCCTCCACTGATGTGCAAGCATCCTGCTGGCTTTCTCCCCATATTCATATACTGCCCCTCTCGCCCTGTGCAGCTGCCCCACCGCCTTTCCCATGGACACAAGTACAAAATCCATCTGGAGATTCTGTCTCTCCTTCAACGTTGCCTCCTCAGGAACCGCTGGGTACCTCAAGTCAACCCTCAGAATGACCTCCACCAACCTCAACCTCTCAGCCGGCTCTATCCTATCTTTGTGCGCCTATGTTGAGATAAAGTCCCCCCTTACCACCGCCTTCAGCACCTCCCACAATGTGGAGGCAGAGTCCTCCCCCATCTTATTCTACTCCACCTAGTTCTGGATAGCCATCCTGATCTTTTCGCAAGCCTCCTTATCCGCCAATAACCCCACATCCAATCTCAACTGCAGCTGTTGATGACTCCACTTTGCCATGCAGAAGTCCACCCAATGCGCCGCATGGTCAGACGCCATGATCGCCAAATATTCCAATCCAACCACCCCACCAACAGCGCCTTGTCCAGCACAAAGAAATCAATCTGGGAGCACACCCTGTGGACTTGTGAGAGATACAAAAATTCCTTTGCCCTCGGCCTCTCAAACCCCCAAGGGTCTGCCCCTCTCATGCGTTCCATAAATCCCAACAGTAAGTTTGTCATGGCCGACACCTTCAGGGACCTAGGACACGGCCGGCACAACCGAGGGTCCAGCACCGTATTAAAATCCCCCCTCCATAATCAGCAGGTGCGTGTCCATGTCTGGGATCCTTGCCAAAACTCACCTCAAAATCTTTACATGGTCCCAATTTGAGGCATACACATTCAACAGCACCACAGACATTCTACACCCACGCACCCCCCAGCTCTGTCACTATACCCCCCCATCTCAAACGCCACCCTCTTCATGATCAACACTGCCATCCCTCTCGTCTTCATATCCAACCCCAAATGAAATACCTGCCCCTCTCCAGTAAGTTTGCGTAGCACCTGTGTCCCTTAAAATAGCTATGGGTTTGGCTACAACATTGGACGAAAATGGAGTGATCTTCCCCGTAGACAAAAACACTATGGGTGCGATTCTCCGGCCTTGTTGCGTTCTCGCTCGAGCGAAACGATGCCGTGAATAGCAGAAGAGGTCAAAAACAAGAACCGCGCTAGGCTCCAGTTTGCGATGCAGCCGACCTGCTCCCATAGGCGAAATCGGGATCTCGCCATAGCCTGATGAGAAACCAACTATCACCACTTAAGCTCTATTTGCATACAATTAACAGGAGCGACCCCATATCCAACGGCCTCCCGTCATTCATCGGCCTCCCCAGCAAGTGGTCACACTGGCACCGATTAGTGCTCCTTTTGAAAAACGTGAACCTGGCAGAAGGGCTTCTGTGGGAGCCGAGGAGGTGAGTAGCCATCTTTGCTCACAGGAAATGAGCCCGGGGACGTGGGCTTGCCATCGCAATGCTCGGCTGGGGTTGGGGGCCCCTTGGCTGAGGGCGGGGGGGGGGAAACCATCCGGAGGGATTGGCCGCCATGGGATGGTGGGAGGGGGTCGCTGAACGGGGACAACCGTGCGCAAACCCTGGATCGTGGGTACCCATTCCGGGGGCAACCCTAGCCCCTCCTGCCTGCCCCACCGACCACCCACAACCCCCACCGACTGCTGAAGCCTCTGGCCATGCGGCTGAAGGCTATCACTAATAGGGAATTGGCAACCATGGTTAAGTGAGCACTTCACACAACCCAAGTGGATTCCTGTGGGTGGACGGGTCATGCAGCATGTGGGAGTCATTGCCTAGCATCCCAATCACACCTTGATGCCTGGACACTATGCTTGAAAACTGGGAGGCAACACCACAGACGCAGCAGCAATCAACCGAACACCCAGGGAATGGGGCACAGCTCTCCGGAGGGCCCCAGAAGTTCACCCAGCAACGCAAGGAGAATCTGGAGGACCTGGCCAGGGTGGTGAACTTGATTAAGGCGGTGATCGACCACGTGGAGACGAGGCTGGAGGCCCAGGGTCAGGCGATCCAGAAGATGGAGGAGGTGGCAAGAGAACACGAGGAGCAGATCGTCTCGATGGCAGCGGAGATGGGGCTGATGCGGGACCAGCAGAGGCGGCTGCAGGAGAAAGCTGAGGATCTGGAGAACCGGTCATGCAGGCAGAATATTAGGATTGTGGGCCATCCGGGGGGAAGCGAGGGAGCAGACGTCAGCGCGTATGTGGGGAAGATGCTGGAAAAGCTGCTAGGAGAGGATGCATCCGCACGGCCTTTGGAAGTGGATCTAGCGCATAGGGCGCTAATGGGGAAGCTCCAGGGGAACCAGCCGCCGAGGGCGATGGTGGTGCGATCTCGTTCAGCAGGCGCCTGATGTTCACTGTTAGTTGCCTGCCCTTGACAAAGCCCTTCTGATCTTCCGCGAGTCCCTGTGGTACGCAGCTCACCAGCCACCTTCCCAGAGCCTTTGCCAGGATCCTTGTGTCTGTGTTAAGGAGTGAGATGGGTCCGTGTGATGTGCACTCCGTTGGGTCTTTATCTTTTTTGGGGAGCAGCTATGTTGAGGCCTGAGACAGCGTTGGTGGCAGGGTTACCCTTGCTAATGAGTCGGCGACATCTCCCGCAAGTGCGGGGCCAGTGCTGGTGCGAATTTCTATCGAAGTCCACCGGGAATCCATCCGACCCTGGCGCCTTTCCTGTCTGTATGGATTTAATGCTCTCCATCACTTCCCCCAGTTATAGTGGTGCTTCCAGACTCTGTCTCCTATTGTCCTATGACCAGAATGCCCAGTCCGTCGAGGAACTGCTTCAGCTTCAAGTTCCCCTCCAGGGTCTCAAATGTGTCCAGCTCTCGGTAGTAGGTTGCAAAGGCTTCATTGATCTGTCCCTTACCTGGTGAACCAGCAGGTGGCTGGCTTTGTCTCCATTGCTCATAAAAGATCCCCATGCCTGAAATGAAATGAAAATCGCTTCTTGTCACAAATAGGCTTCAAATGAAGTTACTGTGAAAAGCCCCCAGTCACCACATTCCGGCGCCTGTTCGGGGAGACTGGTACGGGAATTGAACCTGCCTTGGTCTGCTTTAAAAGCCAGCTATTTAGCCCTATGCTAAACCAGCTCCGAAACCAGTTTGGCGGAGCTGGTTCACTGCTTTCCCTGTGGAGAGCAGGTCAAAGTCCATTTGTAGCTTTTTCCTCTCTGCCAGTAGTTCCACGGTTGGGGTCATGGAGTACCGCCGATCCACATCCAGTACGGAGTCGACCAGCTGTTGCCCAACTGTCCTCCCCTTCCTAACTTTGCGCACCTTGGACGTGATCATTTCCCTCCTGATCAGTGTCTCCCAGAACATGGACGGTGAGACCTCCCCATTTTAGTTGTTGGTAACGAACCCATCTGTGGCCTGTGATATCCGTTTGCAGAATGCCTTGTTGGCCAGGAGGGCTGTGTTCCGCCTCCACCTAGTGTGGAGCATGGTCGGAGATTACTATCGCGGAGTACTCCGCTCCCACTATCCCTAGAAACATCACTTACCCCACTAGGAAGACGTCAATCTTAGTGTAGACCCTGTGGACCAGGGACAAGAAGGAGAACTTCGCTTACCCAGAGAGTGTGAACTTCCAGGTGTCCACTGCCTCCATCAGTTGCATGAAGGCATTCAACTCTCTCGCCATATTTGATACTTTCCCCAGTGTGGGGCTGGATCTGTCCATCTGTGAGTCCTTTATGCAGTTAAAGCACCCCCCCCCCCCCCAACCCCACCCCCATAATGAGTTGGTAGGAGTCTATGTCGAGGATTTCTGCCATGGTTTTCTTTATAAATCCCATGTCACTCGAGTTAGGAGCATACACGTTTACCAGGACCTCTGGTGCCCCTTCCAGGACACCATTAGCATTGACATGCCGTCCCCCTGAGTCTGTAACCATCTTTGTTGCCATGAAACTGTCCTCTTGTTGAACAGTATGGACACTCCCCTAGCCCTTATCCCACAGCACGATTGGTAAGTTTGTCCCACCCAGCTCTTTCTTACCCTCAATCGGTCCTATTCCCTCAGGTTGTCTCTTGGAGGAAAATAACATTGGCCCTCAGACTTTTCAGGTAGACGAAGTCTCTCGATCCTTTCACTGGGCCATTAGGTTGCCTGACGTTCCAGGTGACTATCCTGATGGAGGGTTTGTGTCCCCATACTTACCTTGTGGATGTGCCCCTGCACTCCGGAGTTTCCCTTTGTTTGGGAGCCAGCCAAGATGGCCGTTCTTGATGCTCTTGATTCTGCTGTCGCCACATGTGCCCTGTCGTGCTGGCATTCTACCCACCCCCCAACCCTTGATTTCCCTCCCCGGGTCAGCCTACCCCTCATACGCCCACTGGCCCCATGCCCCCCATCCTCAAACCTCCCTTCTTTCTCCCCTTCTTCTCCCCATCTAGAGTTTTCTTCCCCTCCTCCCTTCTGCCAGACACTCTCCCCCCATCGGCAGCTGTGCCATGGCCCCCCTTCGCCTATACTTCCCTGTGCAAACTTGCTTGTGCGTCTGGTGCCCCCCCCCCCCCACCCCCACCCCCCAGGAACAATCTTACTTTCCCCTAACCATTCTGATCCTCTAACCCCCCCCCCAGTTACTGCACCTTACCGCACTCACCCCTTCCTTCCTGGACTCCCGACAGACTGAAAACTAGGCAGTTCTCCCACGCAATTGTCCTTTTTTTAAACGTTCGGGTACACTGCTGCCACTGTCGCTGCCCGTGCCTGTGCACAAATGTGTCCGTTTCGACCGGTGCGGCATGGTGAAGTAATGCTCCCTCCCCTGGAAGGTTATCCAGTGCTTGGCCGGGCGCAGCATTCCAAACCACACGTTGCACTTGTATAGAGACACCTTGGCTGTGTTGAATTCAGCTCGCCACTTGGCCAGGTCTGCCCCAATGTCTTGGTACTTACGGATTGAGTGTCCCTCCCACTTACAGGACCCTGTGTGCCTTGCCCAACTCAGGATCTTCTCCCTGCCCTGGTACCGGTTCAGCTTGACAATGAAGGCCCAGGGCTGCTCCCCTGTTTTGGACCTGTGGGCTCTGTGTATCTCTAGGGATTTGGGGACGTTCTCCCCCCTAACCAGCTTACCCAGCATCTGGAACATGTACTCCATGGGTTCCTGCCCTCGGTGCCCTCCGGTATTTTGTGGAGGTTCTGGTGGCGTGACCGGTTCTCCTGATCTTCAACCTTCTCTTTAATCGTTCCTTGGGTTTCCACCAATCTTGCCATTTCCATCGCCAAAGAGGCAATCCAGTCGCTCTGGTCAGTCATTGTTTTCTCCAGCTCCGATCATTGCTGCCTGCGCCTCCTGCCGTTGCTCCGTCTTTTCCAACGCCATCTTGAAGGGGACCAAGGTGTCCTCGACGGCTGCTGTCACCGTTGCCACCATCTCCAGAATCTCTGTGCTTTAGGAGCTCCATGCACAGGCTTATCAGCGGATAGATCTGACGTGTGCATCGGCGACCCGGCCTGTTCGGCTGTGACCGGTTCTGTCACACTCTGCGTGTTCGTCATCATCTCGTTTTTCCTTTCCGGACTCTTGCTGATCTTGCCGTCTCTTTGGCTCTTGGTATTATTTACCTTGTCTTGGTAGCTGTGGTGATCTTGGAGGAGGTGGGGAAATAGGTCTTTGCCGGTTTAGTGGCCTATTTCTGGGCTAAAAGATTCCTGCGTCCGATCAGTACATCCTCGTCACTGGAAGTGTCAATACCCTTTGTCATCTTATCTACCTCAATTAGATCTCCCCTCATTCCTCTAAACTCAAGAGAGTAGGTCTATACTGCTCAATCTATCTTCATAAGACAAACCCCTCATCTCTGGAATCAATCTAGTGAACCTCCTCTGAACTGTCCCTAATACAATCACTTCCCTCCTCAAAACTGTACACAGGTGTGGTCTTACCACTGCCTCATACAGTTCCCTACTTTTATAATCGATCAGTTGCCTTTCAATTTTTCTGACCAAAATGGATAGCCTCACACTTATCCACATTAAAGTCCATCTGCCAAATTTTGGCCCACTCAAGTAATCTATCTATAGCTCTATTTGGAAATTTCTTATTTCTCATTGCAACTTACTATCCCACCTATTTTAGTGTCAGCTGCAAATTTGGCTGGAGTACCTTTGATCTCTGCATCCAAGCCCTGGAGCCCGAGGATTGAACTCTGTGGCACCCCACAAGTTACATAGAATCATAGAATTTACAGTGCAGAAGGAGGCCATTCGGCCCATCGAGTCTGCACCGGCTCTTGGAAAGAGCACCCTACCCAAGGTCCACACTTCTACCCTATCCCCATAACCCAGTAACCCCACCCAACACTAAGGGCAATTTTGGACACTAAGGGCAATTTAGCTTGGGCTAATCCACCGAACCTGCACACCTTTGGACTGTGGGAGGAAACCGGAGCACCCGGAGGAAACCCACGCACACACGGGGGGAACACGCAGACTCCGCACAGGCAGTGACCCAAGCCGGGAATCAAACCTGGGACGCTGGAGCTGTGAAGCAATTGTGCTCACCACAATGCTACCGTGCTGCCCAACATCTTGCCAACCAGAAAAAGACCCATTCATCCCAATATTCTGCCTTCTGTCGGTTAGCCAGTCTTCCACCTTATCTTTTGTGTGGCACCTTATCAAATGCCTTCTGGAAGTCCAGATATACTACATCCACAGGATGCCCATTATCCACTTGGCTTGTTACATCTTTGGAGAACCCTAGCAAATTGGTCAAACATGATTTAATCTTCATAAAACCAGACTGACTTTGATGGATTGCATTTTGACTTTCTGTTATTAGTTCCTCAACAATGGATTCTAAATATTTCGCAACAACATATGTTAAACTAACAGCCCCATAGTTTCCTATTTTCTACGCACCTCCTATTTTGAATAAGGGCATTACATTAGCATTTTTCCAATCCACTGGAACCTTTACTGCTTCCAGGGAGTTTTGGAATAGTATAACCAATGGATCCACTATCTCTGCTGCCACCTCCTTTAAGACCCTAGGATGTAGGCCATCAGGCACTAGGGACTTGTCTGCTTCTATCCCAATAGTTTGTTCAGTACTATTTCCACATCGATGCTGATTGTTCTCAGTTCCTCCCTTTCTATTACCTCTGAATTAACCGTTGCTATAACGATGGTACCAGTGTCCTCCACCGTGAAAACTGAGGTAAAATATTGATTTAGCGTCTCCGCCATTTCTGTGTTCCCCACTATTAACACCCTGGTCTGACCCTCCAAGGGACCAACATTCACTTTATCTGCTCTCTTCCCTTTTATATACTTGCAGTTTTTGCTATCCTTTTTTATATTTTGCGCTAGTTTTCTTTCATAATTTTTCTTTGCTTTTTTATAACTTTTTTTGTAACCCTTTGTTGATTGTTAAAAGTTTCCCAATCTTCCAGCCGGTGTTTCCAATATGGTTTGCCTTTGTTTTTGTCTTTATGTTATCTTTAACTTCCTTGCTTAGATATGGATGTTTTCTCCCCTCTTACAATCTTCCTTCCTCTCTGGAATATATTTTAGTTGGGAGGAATTGAATATCTTCTTAAACAACTGCCACTGCTCAGCAACTGTCCTGCCTTTTAGTCTTCCTGCCCAGTCCACCTGGGCAAAATCTGTCCTCCTGCCTATGTAATTACCTTTGTTTAACTCCAGAACGTGAGTGTGGGACTCCAGTTTCTCGCCCTCAAAGTGAATTTGAAATTCTATCATGCTATGATCACTCTTCGCTAGAGGATCCTTAACCAAGAGGTCATTAATTAAACCCCCTCATCGCACAATTCCAAATCCAGATTAGCCAGATCCCTAGTTCATTCCACAACACATTGCTCCAAGAAACAATCTCAAATACATTGAATGAACTCTCCCTTGAGGCTATCCTTGCAAATTTGATTAATCCTATCTATATGGATATTAAAATCACCCAGGATTATTGTCGTACCCTTCTTACAAGCTTCCAATAGTTCCTGGTTTATACCGTGCCCCATTGTGGAACTACTCTGTGGGGACATATAGATTACTCTCACGAGGGACTTCTTTCCTTTGCTATTTCTTATTTCTGCCCAGATTGATTCCACGTCTTGATTTCAAGTGCCTATATCATTTCTCAGTACCGCACTGATCCCTTCCTTCACTACAAAGCAACACCACCTCTTTTACCTTTTTCTCTATCTTTCTGAAATGCTGAGTACCCTTGGATATTCGAATCCCAGACCTGATTTGATTGTAACCTGGTCTCAGTAATCACCACAAAATCATATCCCTTTGTCTCAACATGTGCTGTTAATTCATTAATTTTGTTCCAAAAGCTTCGTGCATTCAGACACAAAACCTCTAAGTTTGTTCTATTATCAAATTTCCCTACTCTTGTCTGATCCCTTGGTGCAATATTACTTTCACACGGTCTGATCCTTCCATTTATTTTCGGGTAACAATCCACCTCATCACAAATCTGCAATCCTACCTTCTCCTTTAACTTAGATTTCTAATTTTCCCTGCGACAGAACCCTCCCTCCCACTATTTAGTTTAAAGCCCAGCGTAATGCAATTCGCCACGATTCTGGACCAGCATAACTCAGGTGAAGACCGCCCCATCGGAACAGCTCCCTGCTTCCCCAGTACTGGTGCCAATGTCCCATCAATTCGAACCCATTTCTCCCACGCCAACCTTTGAGCCACACATTTACCTCTTTATTCTTATTGACCCTGTGCAAATTAGCTTTTAGCTCATTTGGTGCAGCTTTTGAGACAGGGTGCAGAGCGTGAGAGGGGGTGCAGAGTGCAAGCGGGGGTACAGGGTGTGAAAGGGGGTGCAGGGTGTGAGGGGGGTGCAGAGTGCAAGAGGGGGTGCAGGGTGTGAGAGGGGCTGCAGGGTGCAAGAAGAGGTGCAGAGTGCAAGAGGGGGTGCAGAGTGCGAGAGGGAGTGCAGAGTGCTAGAGGGGGTGCAGAGAGCAAGAGGAGGTGCAGAGTGCGAGAGGGTGTGCAGAGAACAAAAGGGGTTGCAGGATGCGAGAAGGGGTGCAGAGTGCGAGAGGGGGTGCAAAGTTCTAGAGGGGGTGCAGAGTGCAAGAGGGGTTGCAGAGTGCTAGAGGGGGTGCAGAGAGCAAGAGGAATTGCAGGATGCGAGAAGGGGTGCAGAGTGCAAGAGGGAATGCAGAATGCTAGAGGGGTTGCAGAGTGCTAGAGGGGGTGCAGAGAGCAAGAGGGGTGCAGGGTGCGAGAAGGGTTGCAGAGAGCAAGAGGGGTGCAGGGTGCGAGAGGGGTTGCAGAGTGCTAGAGGGGGTACAGGGTGTGAAAGGGGTTGCAGAGTGCTAGAGGGGGTGCATAGTGCTCGAGGGGGTTCAGAGAGCAAGAGGGGGTACAGGGTGCGAGAGGGGGTGCAGAGAGCAAGAGGGTTGCAGGATGCGAGATGGGGTGCAGGGTGTGAGAGGTGGTGCAGAGAGCAAGAGGGGGTACAGGGTGTGAGAGGGGTTGCAGAGTGCTAGAGGGGGTGCATAGTGCTCGAGGGGTTGCAGAGTGCTAGAGGGGGTGCATAGTGCTCGAGGGGGTTCAGAGAGCAAGAGGGGGTACAGGGTGGGAGAGGGGGTGCAGAGAGCAAGAGGGTTGCAGGATGCGAGATGGGGTGCAGGGTGTGAGAGGTGGTGCAGAGAGCAAGAGGGGGTACAGGGTGTGAGAGGGGTTGCAGAGTGCTAGAGGGGGTGCATAGTGCTCGAGGGGTTGCATAGTTCTCGAGGGGGTTCAGAGAGCAAGAGGGGGTACAGGGTGTGAGAGGGGTTGCAGTGTGCTAGAGGGGGTACAGGGTGCGAGAGGGGTTGCAGAGTGCTCGTTGGGGTGCAGAGAGCAAGAGGGGGTGCAGAGTGTGAGAGAGGGTGCAGAGTGCGAGAGGGGGTGCAGAGTGTGAGAGGGGTGCAGAGTGCAAGAGGGGGTGCAGAGTGCGAGAGGGGGTTGCAGGATGCGAGAGGGGGTCATGATGAATGTAGGAATTTCAGAGATATTGTATTATGTATTTGGTGCAGTAAAGGTTAAAAGCTTGGGTTAGTGTGTGTATATGATGAATGCAGTAATGTTTTAAATATCCTGGTTTACAAGACCAGCAGAGGTGCAATTAAAGCATCGTAAAAATGAAATCATTCATTCCAATCATGTATATTGTTTACCTGTAGTTGGGCGAATGGAATTTTGTTTATACAAAGAAGGTTCCCTGGGAGTAGATAATTAGAGACATTGGGCACAATCTAATGGCCCCATTGCACCAGGCGCGGATATGTGCCAGTCGGTTCAATCGCAAGAGAGGCTGAAATCAGGATCGGTGCCAGATGGGCAATCAACCTAGGGGCTCTGGAACTGCTTCCCAGCGCTCTCGGGGTGGGGGAACATCCGGGGGGGGAGGTTGCTCAGCGCCTGTGAGTCCAGCAGGCCACCCCCCCAGGTTGTATACCATGACAGGGGCAACTTCAGCTGCTGCCTGTCCATCCCACCAAATACCCCCAGGGCCGAATCTTGTCTGTGTAATATGGTGACAGTCACTTTAACTCACTCGGACAGTGGCAGACTCAGGCTGCACAGCTGAAGGCTATCACTGACAGTGAATAGGCTTTGTTAGTTACACAAGCACTTCACAGCTCTCAAGTGGATTTCTCCTCATCTGCTTCTGTGACCTGGAGTAAGGATCTAGAAGATGTGGGCTGACTTGCTTAGAGCGTTGGAGGTGGACTCGACTGAGCACCTTGATGGAGACATTGGAATAATACTTTTGAAGATCTGCTGGGAACAGCGAGTGGGGGAGAATGGTGTTTTCTGTCAGAAGGTCAGACGCTCCCTCTCCCCCCGAGAGGTGCGCCGCGCCCCCCCCCCCCCTTACTATCTGTCTTCCCGTGCTAGCCCTCCCTGCTAGTACGGTGGCCCCCCTCCCCGGGCTGGTTCAGTCCTGTATCTGTTCTGTCTGCCTGCCTATGTTCCTTCACCACCCCCACATCTACTTTCCCTGTCATTGTTCCCTTCTCTCTGTAATCCAACTCTTAACTGAAAACGAGGCAGTACCGTCCCACGCAAACACATAGTCTGCACAGTAGTCTCTGGTCTCCCGGTCTTTTCTTTTCCTGTGCAGTCTTTTTCCAGCATGTCTTCACTGCTGCTGAGCCTGGTCTCCCTCAAAGTCCAGTACTTCTCCGGAGCGGAGAAACTACTACATCTTCTTCGCAGCCTTCAACGTGTCATCGATGAAGACAAACATCTTGCCAAGGTCATCCCCACACCCCCACTACTTGCCTTCAAACAACCGCACAACCTCAAACACACCATTGTTTGCAGCAAACTAGCCAGCCTTCAGAACAGTGACCACAACACCACACAACCCTGCCATGGCAATCTCTGCAAGACGTGCCAGATTATCGACATGGATACCACCATTACACGTGAGAACACCACCCACCAGGTACGCAGTACATACTCGTGCGACTCGGCCAACGTTGTCTACCTCATACACTGCAGGAAAGGATGTCCCGAAGTGTGGTACATTGGCGAGACCATGCAGACGCTGCGACAATAGATAGACGGACATCGTACGCCAATCATCAGGCAGGAATGTTCCCTTCCAGTTGGGGAACATTTCAGCAGTCAAGGGCATTGAGCCTCTGATCTTCGGGTAAGCATTCTCCAAGGCAGCCTTCAGGACGTGCGACAACGCAGAATCGCCGAGCAGAAACATTTCGCCAAGTTCCGCACACGTGCGCACGGCCTCAACCGGGACCTTGGATTCATGTCGCATTACATTCACCCCCCACCATCTGACCTGGGCTTGCGTAATCTTACCAACTGTCCTGGCTTGAGACAATACGCACCTCTTTAACCTGGGGTTACTCCTATCTCTGGATCTGTAAAGACTTAATTACCTGCAAATGCTCGCATTCAAAGCACTGTCTTGCATCTTTGACTTTGTCTATATATATGTTTATGGAACCTACCTCTTCATTCATCTGATGAAGGAGCAGTGCTCCGAAAGCTAGTGATTTGAAACAAACCTGTTGAACTTTAACCTGGTGTTGTAAGACTTCTTACAGGCATCAGATGTGTAAGTGAAACAATACAACTGTTTATGTATAAAAATAGAGATAAAACATGCAATAATTATAATAGAATAACAGTCAGCTAATCTACTACTCCTCCCTTTTACCGTCCCACCCTCTACCCAAACACACACAAGATGGACACTCACAGAGGAAGGGAGGCAAAAATAAAAATGATTAATATGAAATGGAAGATGAGTGTCCTTGCTTCAGATGTTGATATCAGTGTAGCAGCCAGTCCTCCCAGGCTGCTTAAAGATCAAAGCCACCAATGTAAGATTGGAGATGTTCTCCTGGCAGAGGCATCAGTCAGTACTTTCTGGCTCTACGATTCCCTCTGGGGAGTCACTTTCACTTTCACTTTTACTAACCTGGGCCTTCATTCAGAAGATCCGCCTCAGGCCTGTGTAATACTTATTTGTTTCCAACTGCACCAGAATGCCCCCTAGCGTTACTGAGTTCCCCTCACAAGATTTTAAAGAGGGTTCTTTAAACAACTAGCCTGCCTACAGTTGTTGCTGAACTAAACTTCCTTGCATTCAATCTGACCGTAGAGAGAGAAAGGTCTTTACTTTGAACCTTTAG
This sequence comes from Scyliorhinus torazame, assembly GCF_047496885.1. NCBI lineage: Eukaryota > Metazoa > Chordata > Chondrichthyes > Carcharhiniformes > Scyliorhinidae > Scyliorhinus > Scyliorhinus torazame. The sequence goes on from NC_092712.1 coordinate 220,094,936, forward strand.
ACAGAGTCCATCAGACTCCTTTTTGGATTTTCAAACAGACTCTAGTTTCATCAGAACACCTCGTTTTTATAAAACCAGCAAAGTTACCAAGACTGTCTGGGTTTTAACTGTCCCGCCATTCAAATTTAAAAAGGAATCATGGGTCATTTAAAACAGAACCAATAGCACGTTTTGAATTACCCCTCTCACCAACTTGTAGTAGATATTTGGTGGACGTTTCCAACAATTGCTTTCACAGAAATTGAAGAATCACAGAAGTAGTGGCAATTAGTGGGGAGTCAGCCCTTGCAGAACATCCATGCCCACCCACCCTTAAGCTGAGCTGACGATCATCCCGTCAATGTCTCGCCTCATCTATGAACTTTAGAATTTTGAATGACGTCCAAAAGTGCTGTGACTTTCTGTGGATAGTATGCCAACGTGGTCCTTCAGGAAACGTTAAAAGAAAGAATTATTTACATCAAATGTGTGGAAGTAGTCATTTTTCCATTTTTTAAATATATTTTTCTGGGCTCCAAATTAACATTCATTATGGTAATAGAAGCTTCGGTCAATGTTTCTGAACAATCTCACAGCTAGGGGCCTGCACATTCACTGTCGGCGGCTGTCGTCTGCAATGTACTGACACAGAAAACTGTGAAGCCCATTTATCAAATAAATTGCCATTTTATCAAGTTCTAACTGTTTTATATTTGTTTTATTTTCCTAACAGTCATCCAATTTTAATTTAAATAATCAAATTTAGCTTCATGTCTAAAGTACTAAATCCCAAGAAATAGCAGAAACTATCTCAGAGGGAATTGTAGAAAATCTTTGCGCAGACTATTGGATTTGGATGAGCATAATTGAATTGAATGGACATTATTAAATGGGCTTGTTCTACGAAACAATTTTTGTGTCAAAGCTTGTTAATACATTAGAGGCCAGTGGCATAAATAAGAGCACGCAAGCATTTCAGTTTTTTCTATCTGATGGTACAATGCTGTTTCTTTATTGGGGCTCACAAGGGTATGAAACTAACTACTCCCTGTCTGTGTCGCATTGTATTTATAATATTTTAAAATAACTCAACTATTAAGAAAGTAATTAACTTGAAAATTGCTTTCAGCGCAGGTGTTACCGGTGTGTATATATATATATATTTGAAGTTACCACCTGCTTTAATTTGGGGTCAGCAGACTTAAGCAGACTTAAGCAGTAGCGCAGGCTGTGTGACAAACCGGAAAATTTACCACCTTTTAATTTTTATATGGGCCTCTCATACATTTAATTCCTCAGAAGAGGCATTCTTTTCCATTGGTGTGAGGGGGCAGAAATGGTGCCGGTTGCAGTAAACTCCACCCACCCACCATCATCATTTATTTGACTGCATGGCGACCAGTAATTATCACAGAATCCCTAAAGTGCAGAAGGAGATCATTCGGCCCATCGAGTCTGCAGCAGCCCTTAGAAAGAGCACCCTAGTTAAGCCCACATCTCCACCCTATCCCCGTAACCCAGTAACCTCAGTTAATCTTTGGACACTAAAGGGCAATTTAGCATGGCCAATCTACCTAAACTGCACTTCTTTAGACTGTGGGAGGAAGCCAGAGCACCCAGAGGAAACCCACGCAGACATGGGGCGAACATGCAGACTCCACGCAGACATTACGGCCACCCCTCTGTAAGCCTGAAGAAAACGGTAATCATTTTGGAGGCGGGATCAGACTTTAAGCTTCACTGTCTGATTTTCTTCCATTGGTCACCTTGGATACATATTTAAAAATGGACAACACAATGGAAGAAATCTAGTTTGTGAATACAAGTAATTACATAGAAAGTGGGCTTCTGGCTACCAACGTTGTTTCTTTTCTATTGGTAGGGAATAAAAATATATGAAAACTTGAACAGCAAGCGTTGAAGGCATAAGACTTACTATTAAAATGCACATAGCAGCACACCTCCCAGAATATTTTGGGGGGGGGGGACAAAAACAGAAGATACTGGACAATCTCAGCATCAATCAGTACCAATTCTTTTAGTTGAAAATTGCAGTGTAAAATAAAGATAATGACACAAGGGATGTTTTTTTTATTCATCATATATATTTTTTAAATTTAGAGTGCCCAGTTCTTTTTTTCCAATTAAGGGACAATTTAGCGTGGCCAATCCACCTAACCTGCACATCTTTGGGTTGTGGGGGTGAGACCCATGCAAACATGGGAAGAATGTGCAAACTCCACATGGACAGTGACCCAGAGCCGGGATCGAACCTGGGACCTCGGTGCTGTGAGGCAGCAGTGCTAACCATTGCGCCACCGTGCTGCCCTTCAAATAAATTCATAAGAATCAACTCTGTTGCATCCGCCGTAATTTGCTTTTATCTCAATTTTTGGCAATTCATTTGGAGCATTTTGGGGTAATTGAAAACTACAGTTAAGAATTACAGCATTTTTTCATCTAAAGAGGAAAGGATAGACGTTTAGTTTTATTGAAAAGTATTCTATTTGCCATTTATAATCATTATTTATTTGAAAATGTATTTTCCCAGTAACAACTGATGAATTGTACTGGGCAAACAATAGTTTGAATAGATTTTCTCCTAATAGTAAATAGAGGATTAAGTTCCGGTCATATTACTCATTAGATGATTCTAGTTTGCAACTGAAACTTGCATTTAAATACCACCTTTAAAGGCATAATTTTATATAAAATTACCTCCTTACTCATCTAGACCATAAAGATTGTCGTGTGGGAATTAGAAGAATTCACATATGCTTTTGAGAATCTTCCTCACCCAAGGTTTAAGGTACAGGTTACAACAAGGTAACTATCACTCTCTTCTCTCTTGGGCCGTCCGTCAGCGACTAGGATGACTTGCTTCCACTCCGGGGAGGTGGGTTCTGCGGGAGGCTGAAAATTCCAATCCTGAATCCGCGGACTCTGCCACAGGTTTGGTAGCTGGTGCTTGATGAGGTGAGTGGGTGGGATGCTCTGGATTCTGTGTTCTCCTTCTGCTGTTTACACTTGGCCTCCACGTGCTCCACCCAATGATGCGCGAGGCGATTGCCGCCTTCGCAGATGCTTGTGCTACAGCTTGTGTGTTATATTCATTATAGACCCCCATCTTACAGCAAATCTGGTCTCCAGTCTTCTCGGACCTCACTGCCATTAGGCCAAGACCTTGCTCCAGCAAGGTAGCTACACTCTATATTTGGCTGTACTCTTTCACTCCCAGGTATTCTTAATTTAGTGTTTGGAGGATTAAAAACAATGTTCCATTTTTAGCTCTAACCTCAATCAACTCAATGAATGCAAAAAATGTATCTAAAAATATTATTTTAAAATATAATAAAAACAAAATGGCCCCATTATGTACATTGAGATATCTAAATGGTCATTTGTCAGGTATGGATAGAGAAGGAATTATCCATGGTTCCTGACCATTAATGATAATAATAATCGTTATTGTCACAAGTAGGCATACATTAACACTGCAATGAAGTTGCTGTGAAAAGCCCCTAGTCGCCACATTCCGGTCTCTATTCGGGTACACAGAGGGAGAATTCAGAGTGTCAAAATTACGTAACAGCACGTCTTTCGGGACTTGTGGGAAAAACCGGAGGAAACCCATGCAGACACAGGGAGAACGTGCAGACTCCGCACAGACAGTGACCCAAGCCGGGGATCGAACCTGGGACCCTGGAGCTGTGAAGCAATGGTGCTAACCACTGTGCTACCATGTATTTGTGGGCATTAGATGAAAATAGAATTGGAATTGGCCATGATGGTTCACATAGCCAAATAACCAATGTTAATTTCTTTGATTATTTAGCCTCATGCAATGAATGACAACTGAATGAATGGCTGATGGTAAACGTGGATCTACATTCATATCTGTTACCTACATTCAAGAGGAGGGCACAAATGGCAGAAATATGTCACAGGGCCTGTTCAGCTAAATTATAACATTTTCTCGACATATTTTATGCATCGTTATTCTCTTACTTGTTCAATTTGTCCTATTCTCATTCAATGCTACAAATATTGTATATATCACTTTATCAACTATGAAGTTTTATTTTAAAGTGTTTAAGTATCTGAAAGTCAAACAGGAGCTGTATCTTTAGTTAGTAAGTGGATTAATTTGGTCTTCCAATACAAACCCGTTCATCGCAACCTATAACTAAAGTCAATAGCACATTTTATAACTCATTACTTCTACTTTTATTACTGTGGGAAAAATGTAAGGCAGTGCAAACTGAATCATTGAGAGGTTTTGTAAGTAAAGAGAGGATTTGCTTCACAAAGTTACCCTGTGGCTGATTGAAAAACACCCTCTGTCACAATGAGGAAACACCCAGAATGACAGAAAGAAGCTACCTCCCTTGATCAGTAAAATGTTCAGATATGATTAACATGGTAACTGGCTTTGTGACTTACATGTGTTACATTAATAATTTATGTGTGGATTAGTTGGGATCCCATGACAGTAGACAGACATTGGATAGGCCATTTTCTAAACAGCATGTGCTGCACAATAGGCCAGGTCTTGCATTGCTCTTCCACTCCCTTCTACATCTATTTAAAAAGGAAAAAAATCTGAGAGTCTCATTTCCAATGCTAATTAGCACCGGGATTGCTTGACTACATTTTCTCTCCAGCACTTTTATTTGGACACTTTACACCTTGAGCACCAGAAATCGGTACCAATTCTTTCTGTTGAAAATTATAGTCTAAAATAAAGATAATGACACAAGAGATTTTTTTAAAAAATTAATCGTATTTTCAAATAAACTGATAAGAATCAATTCTGTTGCATTTTTGAAATGGAGCACCAGGGGAGTCCCCAAGGTTGCATGTAATATTTATTTTTATGTACCCACAGTGTAGAAACAGAAATGCAGCAGAAGGAAACACTCATTACAAATAATAACCAATGTTTTACACAGAGAACTTCCAATATATTTTAACATGTTGACTACATATTCTTAACACGGATGGGTTAACTACAACCATTAGATGAAGATATTCTATGTGGAAGATGACTTTAAACCAGCGCCTCATGAAATGGCAAAGTTCACCCTGTCAGAAGTAATATTGTATTTTATTGACACAGAGACAATGAAATCAGAAGACACAGGCTTCTCTCAGTGGGAGTGTATTCTACAGTTTCCTCTCGGGAGTTTTACTGCACTTCCTTACAGGAAAGCTCTTCGAAGGAAGTGGCAGTTGGCCCCTCGGAGGTCTTATTAAAATGGTCTTTTGCCATTGTAAACTATAGGGTGTCAGGCAGACGACATTACCAACAGTGTTTTCTTTGTTATGCTGAGAAGAATTGGCAGAAGTAGTTATAACAGTAAGGTGGCAATGTTTCTGTCAACAGCTGTCAAAACTGCATGGTAAGCAGTTTAGGAGAGACAAAGAGCAGGACTCAAAGAGCAAAAGGAAAAGATAGAGAGAAAAGGGCAGTGAGAGAAGCATATAATAGCAGAAGCAGAGGAACAGAATTAATCAAATATACAGGCAGAAGAGAACAGCAACTGAACCATTCCTGGAGAAATCTCCGGTGTTTGATCATTTATTAAATATGCCGAGACAGCAGCATCATTGTCTGCCCCAAAAGAAAATAGAATTGCTATTATTGTTCTGAGAGTTGTCTCTTTTCGGTATATGAAGCAAAATGAAAAGTGTGCAAAAAGGCAGGTTAATACCAGGTAGGATTTTACTGAAATACATGATGAGAGAGAACTGAATTATCATGATAGAAGTGAATAGCACAGGGCACCTTTCTACCCCAAAGTCTGGCATCTTGTTAAGCAACAATAGGAGAAAATGGCACACGAGAAGCACAGAGAAGCACAGGTCTCATGGCCGACATTAGCCCACATTTGTTCCAACAACTCAAGCACGATGGAGAAGCAGGATGTAAATGGTCTCAGGCTCATCAGCAATCATTAACAGAGGTGTGCCCTCCCATCAAAGAGGACGTGAAGGGTGAGCATACCAACCACACTATGGGTTGGATTTCATAGGGGCAACTGGGGTCTCACCTGCTGACTGTAGAGAGTCAGTGAGAGCTCAAAATTGCCACTTTTTGAGAAGGCCTACCGAATGAAATGCAATGAATGCTGGCCTAGTCAGTGAGGTCCGTACCCCTTGAATGAATTTTGAAAAATTAAGATTAATTGCCACCCAGGCTCTTAATTGGGCAGCAGGGACGCTCCCTGGAATCAAGGACCCCAGGACGTATATCGCATTTACAGAGAGTTGCCAACCAATCAGAAGCTGGCAGCTCTATTGAACAGCAGCACCTTGGGGGAGGGAATGACTGCTGTCAGTGCTACACCCATCTAAGGCCTAGGTTTGCTTCTCTTGCTCCCTGCATGCCACCAGCCATTGGATTAATACCCAAGGTGCGATAAGGCCCTTAAATGTCCACTAATTGTCCATTTAATGGCCTCAATTGGCAGCAGGGCTGGCAGGCCATCTATTAGTTGTCCCAGCATGGCTTAATATAGGAATGCAGCCAGGGACACACCTGCCACACTCACGCCTGATTAAATACCCCCTCCACCAAACTCACCCCAAGGAAGAGCATTAAATTACAGCCTATGAAACAAGGGGCAGTGGAGAGCACTTCTCTCAACTTTAAAGCCACAGGATCCATTCATATACCCAGAAAAACATCTGAAGAGTCAGCTAATTTGTCTTTTACAACCCCAAACGGAATTAACCAAAGTCCCACAATAGCATGCATCCAGCTAAATATATTTCAAGATTATCAAGCAGCTGATTAGCGACTGCAGATCAGCTAAAAGGTAGATGGAAGTTCCTGCCCAGTCCTTCTAGTGAACTCAGCAATTGGACTTTATTACTTCCTGTTGGACATTTTTTACAATGGTAGTGCAATCTTTTGCTTTACCTGTACATGCCTGCAGAGCACATGTTCTTTTGAACTTACTTTTGAAAGGAAGACTCTTGAAAGGTAGATTTTACATTTGCGTAAGGTCCTTTACATTCCTGAGATACCCCAAAGTGCTTCGCAGCCAGTGGATCTGATTTTACAGTCAGCAACAAATGACCAACACTGTGGCAAGCACTGCTGCCTCATAGCGCCAGGGACCCGGGTTTGATTCCGGCCTTGGGTGGCATTGTGTGGAGTTTGCACATTCTCCCTGCATTTGTGTGGGTGTCCAGCAGGTGCTCCTGTTTCTTCTCAGTCCAAAGATGTGCAAGTTAGCTGGGTTTACAGGGGTAGGGTGGGGGAGTGAGTCTGGCTAGGGTGCTCTTTCGGAGGCTCAGTGCTGATTCAATGGGCCGAATGGCCTCCTTCTGCACTGTAGGAATTCTATGGATTTGTTGGACCACTGCTAGTCTTTCAGTACACTTACACTTGTGCACAGGTTTTCTGTGGGCTTTTGTACAGAGCATGCTGTAATTAGTAACCATTTCAGTGCAGTGCCCCCACAGGGCACCTGGAATCTGTGTGAACCGAGGAAAGAACTTTGTATCTCCTTAACCAGATTGAAGAATTGTTCATGAGGCACACAAAGTCTGAGCCAGGAGGTTCCATTTAGAATGCAATGTGAAGTCAGGTACGGAAAGCAAAATTCAGATAGGAGATGAAAGAAAAAGAGGAGAGAGAGATCAAGCAGAGAAAAAAAAAATATTCATTTTTGTAAATTTTTTTAAAGCTCCACCAATAATTTAAAATCTCAAGGAATAAGACTCCACACTTAGAAATATTAATTCTCTGTGCGAGAAGTTCTTTTATCAGTAAGACTTTTCATGTCTTTAAAAATACACTTACACTGGCATGGTCAAGCTCTGCTTTATCTGATATTCTTCGTGGGTAAGTATCACCACTTCATGTCCTTCATGTGCTTGAGTGCTGATTCTCTTGGTGAGATACGGTTAGAGCGAAGCTTCTGGAGCAGCAGTGCAACTCGGACAGTAACATCTGGATTTCCATGCTTAACTGCAAATGTACAATCATCATAAATTGCTGTCCAATTTATTCTTTACTAACCATGAGTATTGAAGGCCTCACTGCTATCTCTACAACAAATCTGAGTGATTGAATTATTTGCTGAAGCACCAGTTTCCACAAATGAAATAAACTAAGGTTCTACTTTTTGTACAGATTGAAAAAATAAACCCTGTTACAATTGTGGAGTTTATAAACGTGTTATATTTTAGGACTGAGTCATTAAATTTACGGGAAAATGAAGGGGGTCATATGACCTGTCTGACAGCAAGCCTGGGTGGTTTGATTGTTAAAGATCAGAGGGAGGCTTAGATTGTATACTGGGAGGAAGAAGCAAGGTGTAGGTGGTTGGAGGCAGCCTGTTTGTTAACAGTAGCGATGGAGTGTCCCAAAATCCCAGAAAAGTGTTCCAAATCTCAGATTGCAAACAATAGTGCCATGAACTGTCTATTGGTTCCAAGATAAAAGAGAGTTGGACTCTCAAGGATAGTTAATTGGCATTTCCACCTGGGTATATGCCCAAGTGATGTACACGCTATGGGGAAGCCATTGTAAAGACCAGAGACTGAATTTTCCAGGCCTTCCCACCAGAGGGATTGCCCAGTCCCGCTGAGGGCGTGACCCTTTCCCCGCATGGTGGGTTCCCCAGCAACGGATGATGTGAGTCACACAAATTAGGGCAGACATCAACGGAACAGAAACGTCCCCCCTGGCGGCCAATGGGAAACTGCCTGCGCCACCAAAATACAAGCCGGGGGGTCTGGGAGGTGCAGAATATCCCCCTCCAGGTTACAGGCTTTCTTAGAGTATCACTGAATATGACAGACATTTTTTGAGTCAGCCTGGATCCAGGAGAGAGGGCGCAATGAGAAGCCACAAAGAAATCTCTATGATTTGCTGCACAGGAATGCAAATGGAAGTTCATGCTCACACTGAAAAGACCAAATATGTGGAGAGTTAAAACGAGGCTGGAATGACCACCTAGCTTGGGATAGAGGGGGAATATTTGGGAAAAGGAAACCTAACTGTGAAAGACATTTTTAATATTGCAAGTTTCAGCCTGAGAAAAGAAGAGGACATGAATAAATCCTTGGGAGCCAAGAATGACTTTGGATTAATTCTGGGAAAATTGAATGTTCGTGTAAAGAACAGTGTAAAGTATACCCGTGAAGTGAGTTTTTTCAGTTGGGCTAAGAATAAGGGGTATTCTCTTCTATGGTTTAATGTATAAGTTGCCCACAAAGATGGTGCTTTGTTAGTAGTATCTTTAGTCATTTGTTACACTTAAGTGTCTTAAAATGTGAAATCCTGACATTACTCTCTTTCAGCTATTAACTGGAAATTTGAATTTCTTTTTAGAGTTATCAATCTCTAAGGGATTGTAACAACTGCAAGGCAGAAGAGAAGTAAATACTTTTCATTTTATACCTCAGTTCATTTGATGTATATGTTTAGTTGTTTGGCAGTTGGATTTTCTTTTTTTATATATAAATTTAGAGTGCCCAATTCATTTTTTCCAATTAAGGGGCAGTTTAGCGTGGCCAATCCACCTACTCTGCACATCTTTGGGTTGTGGGGGCGAAACCCACGCAAACACGGGGAGAATGTGCAAACTCCACACGGACAGTGACCCAGAGCCGGGATCGAACCTGGGACCTCGGTGCCGTGAGGCAGCAGGGCTAACCCTCTGCGCCACGGTGCTGCCCTGGCAGTTGGATTTTCCTTGCATTCCATAATCTGATCGGCCAAATTCTCCGTTCCTGAGACTAAATGTCGACACCGGGGCAGGGTTCGGTGATTTCTACGACAGCAAAACTGGCGCTGCACTGGACCGATTTCAGTGACTGTTGATGGGCTAGCATCAGTGCCATATGGAACACGATCGATTCCAATGAGAAACAGTACTGGATTCACCAGTACGGGATTGACACTCAGGAGGCTGACAAGCTGCAGCCACATATACATTCCTCCCCCACCCCACCCCGGCCCGTGGTGCAATCATGCGTCTTTTATTGTATCTTGCAGGAGTTGCTGGTGATGGGGTGGGCTCTGTTGGTGTCCCCCGCCCCGACCGAGCCACATCCGAACCTCAGGTGCCGATGAGCGACGAGAACCACAACAACATGGATGGGAGCCCTCAACCCGAATCCCAGGACACACCAGAGCTTGGGTTTGCCGATGACACAGATTTCCCATCACAGCTGTCTCCAACACCCTCCACCATCCCAGAGACACTCACCTCGGTTGGGCACTTTAGTGACGAGGCTCCTGGTGCACACCACACACAGGTTCTGGTACAGCAGGTGGAGGTAGGAACTCCCAAGGGAGCAGACGATCGGAGAGTGGGCCGAACTCAGGGACTAGCTGCCGCCCAGATGGGTTTCAGACTTCTGGGACTGACGGTCCCATCAATAGTGGAGATGCAGTCACAGAGCCAGGGACTACATGAGGTGTTGTTGGCGAGCATCCAACACCCGCAGGTGCAATTGTAGGAGTCCGACTTCATTCAGGCCAACGCTGCATGGGTGGCGCCGTGGTGGAGACCTTGGGAGCGAAAGTTCCGGCCATGGATCAACATTTCCAAGGCCTCCAGGACTGGCAGCGCCAGGTGGCGGAGGAGCCTCAAGGGATAGCTCCATTCGCACCCCTATTCCATGGAGTAGCCCGGGGGCCACTGGGCACCCCGAGGGAGGAGGAGGTGATGGGGCCAGTGCCGGTGACTCACAAAGGTGCTGGAACACCTTAGCACATCGGACTCTTCCCCCCCCCCCCCTGTGCATCTGGTGGGCAGCGGGCAGAACAGGGTGGCACATTGTCACCTGGGACACCCAAGCAGCAGCCAGGCCCATCCAGGCCTGGTCACCCCAGAAGACAGCCGCAACAGGGGGCCCAGGTTACAGGATGGGAATCATAGCAGGCCGCCTCCACTCCTGATGTGCTGTCTGGGGATCCACCTAGACGTAGTTAAGTTGGCACAGGTGCAGGGCATAGTTCAGCGATAGGGCTAGGGCCTGTATCTGCATACATGTTTTCACATTAAACAGCTGGGCACAATGTTACAACTTTTCTCGGTGCTCTTTCGGAAGGGTGTGAGTGGTGGACTGGTCTGGGCTGGCAGCAGGGGGGAAGGTTAATGAGCGGGCATGGGGGTGGGCTAGGCCAGGTCAGTCAGTGTTCATAGTTCCAGTGTCCCACCACGACACTCCGTGCTACCGTGGGCAGGAGTCAGACCTCGTCATACAGTGCTGAGCACCAGAGCTCATTGCGGAGTGGGTTGTCATCAGGTATGTATCACGGAGGAGGTTGCGAGCTGGATGAGGGGGCTGTGGGGGCCTGTGGGGGCCTCCCCCACCCCACCCCACACAGTTGGTGAACCTGGAGAGGATTGACGTTCATCCTCCTACTCCAGCTCATCGCTCCTCCGTTGCTCGATGTTGTGGAAGACCAGTAGGCCACCATAATGTGGGAGATCCACCCAGCGCTAACCTGGAGGGCCCCTCTTCAGGATACCGGAGCACTGCTTTATCACACCCCTGTTTGCTGCATGGGCGTCGTTGTACTGGGTCTCCACATCAGTCTGTGGCCTTGACAGCCACCACCGCAGCAGATAACCCCTGTCGTTCAGGACCCAAACTCCCCAGCCATGGAGGGCACCTCAAGGAGGCCAGGAACTATCAAGTGTGCCAGAGTGAAGGCATTGTGCACACTGCCCAGCTGTCCTGTGTAGACATGCATGATGCGCATCTGATGGTCACACACCAGCTGTACATTCATCGAGTGGAACCCCTTTTGGTTTGTTAATAGTGGTCTGTCAACTGCAGGTACTCATGTGGTAACATGCATCCCGTCGATCACCAACTGGACCTGAAGCATCCCATCGATGGTGATGAACCCCACTGCCCGGGCATCCTTGTGGGCTTGGTCCACATTGAAATGGATGTATTGTGCTGACTGGGCATGTAAGACCTCCTTGACGCACCTGTGCACCGATCTCTGAGAGATTCCAGTCAGGTCCTCACTTGGAGCCTGGAAGGACCCCTTTGCGTAGAAGATCCGGGCGACCGTCACCATGACGGCCACCAGGAGCGGATGTCCTCCCCCATTTCCCCGCGGTGCCATGTACGCCATGATCCAGCAGATGTGTCGCTCTGTCCCCTGCTCAGGCGGAGTCTTCGACGGTATGCCCGGTCCGACAAGTCCACGAATGACAGGCACTGCCGGTACACGCGGTGCCTTCTTTGCACCTCCCCCTCCTCGGCCTGTTGGGCGGCCGGCTCTCCGTCCTCACCGGATGCCTTATATTCCTCTTAGGCAGGCTCCGCTGCTGCAGCTTCCTCCTCCTCAAGGAACTCCTGCTCGTACAGCAGCAGGGCATCCCAGGGCTGCGGCAACAATAGGGAAGGCCACTATTGCTGGTTGTATTCCAATACCTGTTATCTTCAGGGGTGAAAAGTTGACATGTTAGCATGGTGCGTTTCCCCGTGCCCAATCAGGTCCACTGGGCTACACGGTGAACCTGGACCCTGCCCAAGCATATTCCCCTCTTCCCTTCCCCATCCCCGCATCCCTGGCCCTGTTGGTGCCCGGCCCCCTGGGGCCTTCTGGCCATGGCGCACATCCCTGTTGCCAGGGGTACCATCAGCTGGCACTGCCCTTGCCAGCGGTATGCTCCGCGGCTCCCTTTATGGGCTGCTGTGGGCCCTTAGGCGGGCCACGTGATGCCCCGCCGGCGGGTGGCGGCAGGTTGGGGAGGTGGCATGGCGGAGAGTGGTGTGTGGGGCTGGGATGTGCTGATCGTGGGGTGGAGGTTGGGAGCTGGGTTTGTGGTTGGGGGCACCCATACGGCAAGTGGGACTCCGCAGGACCACGGGCCAAGGTGGGTGGTCAGTGGGTGCGCAGCAAACTGGCTGCCTTGCAGGCTGTGGTAATAGCGGTCGGTGTCTGGGCACCGCCCCAGTCCCTTTGGGGGCCACGGCCCACCCCCTCCATCACCCACCCCGGCCCTGACAGAGCCCCGCCACTCCAGCGAGTCCAGCAGTGTCAGGACCAGCAGCCCACGGTCGTGCCTCTCCATGTCCTACCTCCTTTCTCTCCCTCATCAGCCATAGCGCCCATTTCCCGATTTATGAAAAGCACAAGGGAACCTCGCCGCTGAGAATCCTCCCCCCCCCCCCCCCCCCGGAGCGAATCTCGGAGGCCCCAGGGAATACTGAGTCAGGCCCACTAATGATATGCAAATGGCAATTACTGTACGGCAGAGTGGAACGCATTGCCGGCGCTGTCGAGGCTCCGGAGAATTGTGATTTGCCGTGAACCTGGCGGCCGATTCTCAGCCCAATCGCCTTTCCCGATTTCGGTGTCAGCCGATAGAGAATTCCGCCCTATGTGTTAGTTGTTGATGTGTCTGACTACAACAGGCTCAACTAATTGAAGAACAGAATCCATCACTTATTTCACTCTGAAACTGAGTTCAACCTTTGATTTTAAAACAGATCACTTGGATGGGGCGGCACGGTAGATCAGTGGTTAGCACTGTTGCTTTATAGCACCAGGGACCCGGGTTCAATTCCCGGCTTGGGTCACTGTCTGTGCGGATTCTGCATGTTCTCCCCGTGTCTGTGTGGGTTTCCTCAGATGCTCTGGTTTCCTCCCACAGTCCAAAGATGTGCAGGTTAGGTGCATTGGCAATGCTACATTGCACATAGTGTCCAACTGTTAGATGGCGTTACTGGGTTACGGGGATAGGGTTGAGGTGTGGGCTTAAGTAGGGTGGTCTTCCAAGGGCCGGTGTAGACTCAATGGGCCAAATGGCCTCCTTCTGCACTGTAAATTCTATGAATCTATGAAAATAATGTGATTTGGTCTATGAAACCTCCTTCCCATGATGCAATCTTTCCAATAAGGACATGCTAACTATTTTACATTTGTTTACTAATTTCTTGCGCTTTACTCAAAATTATTTTGAAACTTTCCACGTAGGTGTTCTTTACATATCATACCATAGAAACTGAAAGTGGAGAAATAGGCCCTTTGGCCCATCGTGAGGTGTGGCCGACAAGGAGACATCCATTCTAATCCGATTTCCTGTCTCTTAGTCCAAGTACTTTTTAAATCTCGAAGGTTTCTGCTTCTATCACCCTTTCAGGCAGTGATTTCCAGACCCCAACCACCCACCCTCGGACTGAAAAGAACTTCCCCTCTTCACCTGACAAATATAAATTTCCTTACCCGTCAGTCTGGCCTCAATAAAAGTCGAGATGGATTTGCAGGTACAGCATTAGTTATTTTATTTGACTTGCAAGTCTGATTCGTTTCTCACAGACACAGGACACAGAACTAGTCTCCTAGACCTCTGGAAAACGAATGAAGAAGGACACAAAGGGATTTCTGCAAATACATTCAAATGGCATCAAGTTTCACATACACGATTCCCATAGGTCATCCTATACCCCTCCTGACCTGGCCATACATCCTGATTGGCTCACTTCTCATCCCTTCCTCTGGCCTCCTATTACCCAGCATCCTTTTCTCCTCCTTATCTGGACACCCCTGCCCCTTGCTTTGCCATGCGTTCTGAAATCCTTTGTCTGTGAACTAACAGAATCAGTCCGGCCTATGTTTACATTACAGTAACTAATATTTCTAAAGTAACTATTTTATATCACATTCGTCACACCTCCTCCCTAAACCTATGCCTTTGGTTATGCCCTTGGGTTAATAGGGCCTATATATATATATATATATTTAGGATCTACTTTCCTTCATTTCTTGTTCCGACCTATAGTTTCACAGTAATATGATAGTTTGTCTTTGTTTGTGCTGCTTTTTTTATATACATAAAATGCCTTCCAACTTTTGATCACAGAAACAGACAGATTTGTCAACACAAAAGGGTAGATTTTCATTTTCCGTTCTGCTAGCGCACACATGGCCCCCTCTCTCCTCCCCAAGGTTTTGTTCCATTAAAATTGATGGATGGAAAATCACGGGAGGCAGCTGGCCTAAATTCTCAATGTGCGATCCTGAAGACAAAGCTCAGCAGCAGTGGCATTGGAGACAAAAAATAACCCCGCAGTACACCTTGTCTGTGACAGCCCGAAGATTGTGCTGTTTAATGCAGTTGACAAGGACATGTCGCGTATTACGGATAAAACAAGCTTTTCAGATTTGCTGCTTGGCCATGTCACCTAATTCCTGAGATCTTTACCATTCATGATAGTTAAATGGAATGGTAATTGCCCGGGAAGCATTAAAAAATCATCACAACAGGTAGATCATGATTTGCTGCACTTTCCGGCTCCCATCAACATTCATAATTTAATAAAATCACATGATTTAAAACTGCTTCTTTTTGCCATCTGATAATAAGGAACAAAAACAGACATTCATTTTAATTTTGATTAATGGAAAAATGTGATCCAAAGAGACACAGGCTAGACACAAAATCATTTAAATACAGAGGCGGGATTCTCTGTCGGCCGACGCCAAAATTGGGAAAGGCAATTGTGCGGAGAATCGGTTTTGACGCCGAAATCGTGGCAGGCGAAGGGTTCACACCAAATCACAATTCTCCAGTGCCTTGACAACGGCATCAATGTGTTCCACTCCGCACATACAATAAATGCCGTTTGCATATCATTAGCGGCCCTGACCCGGTATTCTCCGGGGCCTCCGCAATTCTCCGCCTCCACCAGGGGGAATTCCCAACGGCGAGGTTCACTTGTGCTTTCAAAAATCATGAAACAGGCACTGTGGCTGCTGCGGGGGAGAGAAGGGGTATGGAAAGTGTCCAACATCGCCATAGTGTTCTGGCAGTTCTGCTGCTGGCCAGGGGGTTTCTGGCAGGTCCGGTGGAGTAGCCGGGGGTGGCCAGGTGGGCTGTTGGGTCGGGGTGAATGGGCATGGGACACCATTGCCGCAGCCTGCACGGCAGCTATGCAGCTGGGCACACGGTTGACTGCCCACTGGGAACCTAGCGCCACAGGTCGTATGGGGTCCCCAACAGGCCACCCTTCCTAGGTGCCCTCTGGCCTCAGCCAACCCATCAACAGGGTGGGCACACTCCAGTGCAACCAGTGCCATATTGTTGGCTGGGAAGGTGTGTGTGGGGAGTGTGGGGGTATATTCGGTTGTAGCTTATCAGCCTCCTGAGTGTCAATCACGAATCCGGTGAATCGCACACCGTTTCTCATTGGAATCAGTTGTGTTCCATGTGGCACCGGTGCTAGCCCCGCAACGGTGCAGAACCAGTTTTGGTCGTACAAGTCCACAAATTCTGCCCCAGCGCCAACACTTAGTCTCAGGAACGGAGAACCCTGCGGCAGATCTATGATGAAAAATCAACAGAGAATTTCTGAGAAAGTAGAAAAACGAACTGCCGTGACAGTTCTACTGGTGAGTGGGGCTAAACCTCGGCGGTGCGGTCAACCGCAAAGTGATGGCCGCCATTGCGAATGATGTTCTGGATGATAATTGTGGCTCCGTGGTGCAGGTCTTTGGTGCTGACATTGGTGAACTGTGCAATACCCTTGAGAAAATAGTGGAAGCAGAGAAGAGAATTTGGTTATTTGATAAAGCAATTTCCCTGGTGAAGGCGCTCCTTCAGTCCTTGGAAATCCTGTTGCGTGACATGTCGTCTATCCTGACTGACCCAGGAGTCGGGACTGTACAAGGAGTGTTTGTGCGCCATAGTGTTCTGGCAGTTCTGCTTGTGGCCAGGGGGTTGCTGGCCACTCCTCTCTTGCGAGGAGTGGAGAGCAAGTTCTTGATTGATTCTGGGAGTTGGCTATCATGCTTCCAGAATCTTGATTTGAAGGTTGGACATTTCAGGTTTGACAGAGCACATTGTATTCAGTCTTCAAGACCTGGGGTCGGTTGGAGGCCCCAACCACTGGTCTCATGTTGTCCTGCCCTCGATGCCTGTCGTGAGGGGTTGGAGACGACTGGTCAAGTTGAATCACCACTTCCAGCTCACGCCTGGGTTCCTTGTTGCCTGGGCATTGGGGTGACGGTGTTGCGGAGGTGAAGATGCTTCGTCTGATGGAACTTTTAAAAAGTTCTGAGGGTTGCTCAACTATCCTGTTATGGTTTTGGCATGTTATTGTCCTACAATTCATGAACAATTCTGGACTTTATTTCCTTGTGATTATGCTGTCGATTTCATGTTATTGTATTTTCTCCTGACAAATGTGTACGATATGCCAGCACAAGGGTGAAGGTCACCTGTTATCCTGTTCTGGCAAAAACCATACAGAGTCAGTAATGTGACATGTGGTTTGTGCGTATGCTTGTCCTTTATGTGCTGTAATCCTGCATTTATGAGAAGGAATGCATTTTAGACACCCTTTACCTTGTTTATAAAGGTGATGATGGAGCCACGGCAGGGCAGTGAGTGGGTGTGGTGGTGGGTGGTAGGGTTAGATAAGTCTTGGCTTGGATTAAGGAAAACCTCTAGTGTCCAGTATTTTATTTTGCATTTTTGTTATCTCAATCTTGAGAATACGTGCTTGTCTCCTACAAAGGCCTGGATAGATCATTGTTACGATACTGGACCAGATCCCAATTTTTGTTAAGATACCAGACGAGAAACCCCAAACAATTTGCAGTTTGTAAAACTGTGAAGAAAGGATCTTCACCCCAGGAGTGATGACTCTGACCAATAGGTATCTTGTGTGTTAAAACAACTTCAACTTAAACACAGAATTAACCACATTAGCAGCAAAGAAATAGCTTTACAATTAACAGTTGAAAAGTTATTAAATAAAAGTAAACATTTTAACTTACTATCTCCACCTGCCACTATATATATTCCAAGAAAACAACCCAATACAGCTCAAAATCCACTCATAAGTAAAATTATCAATCGGGATTAATTGCTGCTCTCTGTACAAACCTTTGGAGAGAGACCTTTTCAGAAACAACCTGAAAATCCTTCTGTCTTGTCAGACTCAAATCCTATTGAAAAACTGCCAAAACAGAAACAGATTGGGCTCCTCCCATTAATTACATTATCTGTATCCCATTAAGATGTCCCATGACCTGCTTAGCTGAGACGAAACACCACACCCTCATATACTGGGCATGATTTAATGGCCAGGCTGCACCCGAAAAGCAGCTCACCAGGGTGCAACATGGCCGATAAAAGCTAGGGACCCGGCTCCTGGGATCTACCCAGTTCGCATTGCCTCATGAGATCTAACATGATCTCGTGAGACGTTGCGATTTGAATCCCCCCCCCATTGTGGACGGGATCACTTTTTAACAAATCTGCAAATTAAAGCGAGACAGCTTTATCACGTAAATGTGCAGATTCCGGAGTTACTCGAAGCATGAGATCAATCTCCTTTGCCTCAGAGACCTAGGGCGAGTGCTGTTTGGTACGGTTCTCCACAAACAGGGACCACACGTAACAACACACATGGGGGGCTTCTAGTGGATCAGAGGCCCGCAATTGCTCTTTGGGCAGGGTGCCACCCTGGCACTGCTGGTGCCATCTGGGTGCCCTACAGTACCAGCCTGGCACCCTGACAGTGCCACCTGAAGCTGCCAAAGTGCCCGTGGCACTGCCAGATGGCAAGGAGACTGCCAGGATGGCAGATTGGCCAAGGTGCCAAGTTGGCATTTTTTGAGTGGGTACGGTTATGCTGGGAGTGCCCTGTGGGTGGGGTGCCCTGCAGGAGGGTGGGGCCTGGTGGGGGCTCAGGCGTCACTTCGGGGCCCCCGAGATAGGCAATTTAAAATGGCCTCTTGATCCCTCGCTGCACTGAGGAGCTCAGGCAAGCTGAACTCCTCAGTGTACAAAACGGGGCCATGTGTGGCCATGGCCGCACATTCCCTGTTGAGGCCCCTTATCAAATGCGAGTCGTATTTTCTCGCCTTGTGTTTCCTGGCCCTTGCAGCTAAACGCGTTCGCCATGGGACTTTGTTTCCATTTTGTTAAACCATGCCCATTACATATCCCAGGGTATCTCATTTCTATAAACAATATTCCATTAGCCATCTATATATAAACAAGTAAGTGGCTAAAATCAATTACTACACCCTTTTATGACTCCTTAATCACAATTTTAGCAGACATAGTGTCTATATGTATTTGAACCCAGGGTTTTAATAACATTGCAACAAAATATAAAATGTAATTGATAACAAATTATCACATCATGTATCCCAGAAAGGACTGGGTACCTTGTGATTTTTCTTTGTGATTGGCATCTCTGGAGTTGTTGGAGTAGAGGGAAATGAGTAGTGGTGCATGGTTAGATGTGGTTAGTTTGTCGGGAGGCGCTGAGCACACGGACTATAATCCAAACCTATTGTATGAATATCTGTTGGCCCCTCCAATATAAATATGTAGAATGATGATCATTCTGTATTGTTCCCAAGGTTGAGGTTTTGTTGCCTGTTGTGGCATATGTAAAATATCCTTTAAGAACTGGTGTTCTCGCGGATTTTAGAATCCTGAGGATGCAGAAGGAGGACATTTGGCCCATCGAGTCTACACCAAAAGAACACCCTTTAATGCATACTCCCCCAATCTGTCCCTGTAGCCCTGTCCATGGATCATGGCCAATCCAACTAACTTGCACATCTTTGGACTGTGTGAGGAAACCGGAGCACCCATTGCAATTTTTTACTTGTGTTATTGTGGGGTTAAAGAATCCATCACTGGCTTCTGCAAGGGTACAGACAGGTCTGATATCTGAAAAGGACATTACAGCATGTTATCAGTGCCTCTCGTGTTGCTGAAGTTAAGGGAGATATGTTCTGGTGCCTGCCTGCACATGGCGCGAAGATCTTATCCTGAGTTCTCGTGGTTGTTGCGAACAAACGCAGGGTGCAAAGATGTGCACCATTTTACCATGTTTTAATGGCCTTAACATCCTCTCTCTTGTTCTCTGGTAATGCATATAGAGGTCCTCTGGTGATGTGTATAGAGGTGCCAAGTCGAGTCTAATGTACTGAGCCAACTTCATTGTTGTTCTACTGTCCCCCTCTATGTATGTAGACATTTTTGCTATGCTGTATAATGCCTGTGGTGTTGTTGTGTATTTGTTAAAAGGGTAAAACTTCAATAAAAATACTTTTTTGTAAATAAATAAAAAATGGACAATTATGAATATTTACATATAGAAATAATTACATTACATTGCAAAGTGCAAGTCTCCTTAATTTACAGAATTAAAATGAAAGGTCTATCACACTCTGCATTTTGTAGTAAAATCCTGAGATCACATGTTGAGTTGTTAAACTCGCCATCATTCATGTAGGGGTTGTCTCGTAGTCTAGTTGTTTTATATCTTGTTTGCGGGTGGCAACTTTTCTTTTTCATTCCATCGCAAGTCTATTGTGTGGTTGTGGAGAGATGGTGGCAATGGGAGATGAGATTCCTAATGCAAAACATCAAGGAATGATACAGCACAGAAGGAGGCCATTCAGCCCTACATCAAAAATATGCATCGAAAATGGAGAAAAGTAAACCAAAATGGAGGCCTCTACATTAAGTTAAAATTAAAACTGAATGAGGGATTGTGCAAGGGTACAGCACAATTTCATAAATGTTTACAATAGAGGGGCTGCTTTAGCACAGTGGGCTAAAGCGCTGGCCTGTAATGCAGAACACAGCCAGCAGCTCGAGTTCAATTCCCGTACCAATCTCCCCAAACAGGCACCGGAATGTGGCGACTAGGGGCTTTTCACAGTAACTTAATTGAAACCCACTTGTGACAATAAGTGATTATTATTATAAATATGAAGTTGCATATCTAAATTATCTCCTACTCCCTAACAGTTTTGATTAAATGGTTAATGCAAGGTTACGGAGTATGCCTACATTTACTTATGGTGTGAGTTCTTGGACCTGTGATTTGAAGAGGTACTAAGTGAGATGGGGTAAATCAATTCTACAACTTACCTCAGACAACCCTAATGTAACGTCCAGCGGCTGGTTCAAGACTGATATTATCCAAGATCTGCAAAACGATTACCTGCTAATCCTTGCTATAGTACCTAAAAAGTGAATACAGGGGGAAAAAACACATTTAAAACAAAGAGGAGGAAATAAATAAGCTGGTTGAAATATAGAAATGTATTTGTGTCACCTGAAAATCATTCTAGAAATATTTGTTGTCTTTCGCAGCTATTCTATGATTACAAGGTCAGTTTGTATGCAATCTCTATTTATTATACATGAATGGATGTTTGATAATCATGTATTTTTACTAACTGCATCAAACAAGATTCCATGGATAATCCATGTAAACAAGATTCCATGTATAATCCATGTAAACAAGGTTCCATGTATAATCCATGTAAACAAGGTTCCATGTGTAATCCAGCCAAAGCATTTACTCAGCAAGATTTATAGACAAAATTTTCACTTAATGAAATAAAAGTAATTGATGCAAATAATTGTTTGATACAGTTAGTAAAAATATTTAATTATCAAATATCCATTAATGTATTATAAATAGAGGATATGCTATGGGGCAATAAAATGAATTGTATTTCAATAAGTAAGTTATGCTTCATCTCAAGTGGGAATTAAAACCATATTTCACTGCTGGCCATCGCATATTCTATTTATAACATTCAAGTAATCTTATAATTAAATATTTTAGAATTCATTTAAGTTTTATTTAGTTTTAATGAAGCCCATTACAAGCACAGAGGTCACTTAATGCTTAATGTGTTGCAAGTTGCCTCCTCCCCCTCTTCAGAGACAGTTGTCTACAATATTCAAAATCCCCTTAACCAAGATTATGTATTTCATCTATTGAAATATCCTGGCACAGACTAACTCGTTCAACTTCTGAATCATGAAACCGATATGAAGAATTGTATTTGCAATTTACAGCATGTTAGTGTACAGAAAGAAACTGGTGTCTCACACCCCACAACACCATGTAACACTTTGATTAAATTCGTGAGTCTCAGGATCATGAAGAAGCTAAAAACAAGCAGAAGGATTGCTGCAATGTTCGGTTACTGAATAGGCTGATTCTTGAGGAAATGGCCTTGCTTTGTTGACTGATGATGTGATAACTGCTAAATGTAACTCCCATGTTTTGATTGGCAGACCACACATGCTGCGATCAATTTTAGCACTCTGAAAATACGGATAATAATTTGCTCTCCCTAAAGAGTTTACCTTCGTAAAAACGTAATTGGAAGGTGATCTCAGAGTTTTATGTACTCACCAACAAGCTACGATATAACATTAACTCGGGGGGTTCACAAAAGCACACAGATATCTTAACTGTACAGCTCGTGATACCTTACATAGCCACAAAAATATAGAACAAATGAAAGAATTATATTTTACAAGCTTTCGACAACTTTATTTTTGAAGTATAGACAAAGTAAAATGTTAAAGAAACTGAGCAGCTACCAGTTAGTGGAATTCATAGTGAAAGGAGTGCATTGCAGCTGCCTGTGAGTGACAGCCTGGAGTGGAACATCCTAAGTGATGTCATGTGCGGCAAGGTTCACACCAGGTACATTCTCCTGCTCAATTTACGGAGCAGAATTAAGCTGTACATCCTGTCCCCTGACCTATGAATTGACTTCACACTTCACCAGTGAACCATACTGTCTTGCAGATATCTATCCATCATACATTAAAAGCCTGGTTATGTCACATGCTTTCTGTAATATTTCTCTGTTACACTTCTCAGTCACATTTAATCAGCCACGTATGATGTATCCGCACTTTCTTTAACTTCACTGGATCAAATAAAAATTTGTTGCAACGTAATCAAGTTTCTTCTGCTGCTCTACTCATTTAACTTATTATACAAATTATACAAAAGGGGGAAGCTGAGAGGGAGACAACCTGAGCAATTTTAGCAACTTATTCCAAAAATCTACAAAGGTCCCACCAGTTTTGCATTTCTCTAAAAATAAATTCAGAATACTCAAATTAACCTTTCTGAATACGACAATTAAATTCTCAGTAAGATTGAATTTTGTATTCTATTTATTGCTTCATTTTCCCCCAAAAGCATGGTCCTCTGCTGGAATCCACCAAAACGAATAGGCTCCGGAATATGGCGACTAGGGGCTTTTCACAGTAACTTCATTGAAGCCTACTTGTGACAATAAGCGATTAATATTATTATAATTTGCCCTTTGCTCTAATGTATCAGAAGTTTCTAAACTCTATTTTCCCCTTTTCAGTATATATGTGCAAACACTATCTGTGTGTGCATATTTTCCCCATCATCACCCTCAACCCTACACTCCGCCAGTTCCCCCACATCACTTTACACACTTCATGGCACACTTACTCTTTGATTCAAAGTTGATGTCCACAAAACCACACAGACAGTCATAGAAACAATATTACTTAGTATTTGCTTCAATTGTGCAGGTACTATTGAGCCCAAGCATCCGTAATTCAACCATTCAATCAATTGTAACAATACTGAAAGAAGAGGACACACTGCAGCTGCATTTAATCTTTCCAAGCCAGTCGAAAACCTGATGCAAATCACTGAGTTAGTGCATTTCCCTGTTGCTATCATCCCCTTTCTATCCTTTTCATCTGTCTAATTCCCAATCCCATATTAATCACTTATTCTCTTAATGTGACTGCGCTTTTCCTCTTTCGGACATTCTTCGTCAACCTATCGCTCAGATCCCACCACTTAAGCGGACAAGCTCTGGTCAGTGGTATCCTTGGAGCTTCGATCACCTGACCTTCAGCCCTCAACCAAGTTTTGTTTTCCTATCCCCAATAAAAGGTGTTTTTAAAATCCATTTTTAATGCCCCAATGAATTTCCTCCTGACCTGTTCGCAGTAGTGGTGTCTGGGCGATTCAATTCTACTTTCTGGAGACTGCCAGGTACTCTTGGATATTCAGCAACCCTCCTCCTCCTTATTTAAATCTTAAAATATCTCCATTCAGTATTAGAAACTGGCAACCAGCACGGATAGTTAATAACATTAAAATATTAATTAATGCAGCATAATTTATCCATTTAATTAATTTACAAACAGGCAAGAATCTCCTTCTCCAATTACATCCGATCAGCAGCATTCACAACCCTCAGAATTGGAAACCATAGGCAACAAAGCCAAGCTTACAGCCACTTTTCTCATTCAACACTGCAATCATTCACATGTTAAACAGAAGCAAATATTTGTTTCTTCCAAAAGCTGTCCAAATAAAGTTTAATTTATAATAGTCATTAGTTGATGTGCCATTGCTGATCGCAATGTGCTCAGTATTTTTCCCCTTTTCCCCTGTAAAGTTGATTCAGGAATCCAGCCACCACAAACACGCTGAGCACCAAATCTTTAGAATAACAACCTGAAGCAAATCAAGCATGGCTGGCATTAAATACTGTGGTAAAATACATGCCTGCAACAATTACATACATTCAGTAATATCAGCTAGGTTTGTTTTCTAAAATGTGATGAAAATATCATTTTTCTTTCATTTGTTTTCTTTTCCTCAGCTCTCCTAAAGGTGAAGAATCACACTGATATGTAGATGCATTGGCACTGTAGTTGTTCTCTCCCAAGTGGCCATTATTCATCCATAACACATTTGCAATGACACTCGGTAGCCAACCATGCAATGGCCGGATAGTATCACAGCTAATTCAGTCCTAATTCTAGTTCCACAGGCACACTTTCTAGCAGGGGTCACTGAACGCCAATCACAAGCAGGAACCTTGGTTGTTTTTTCTTCTTCCTACATTGAGGAAGTTGGGACCAATTGTGCCACCATTCCAGTTGACCTCAGCTAGCAATAATCAAATCTAGGAGATTTAGAATCCAACAATTATATACATTTTAGTTGAAAAATACACAGGCCTCCAACTTTCCTTGGGTCTGCTGCAAATGTATGCTTACCTCATTCTCCAAAATTGCTTTTTACTACTTTACCAGAAGGATTATCCCATTCTAAATGAACCAAAAGGGGATAGGGGATTTCAGACAAATAAATATACATTTATACAATAGCATAATTTAGGGCCATAGTTATTTTTCTCACACATTGTAATTCAAAACAGGTCCACTCTGGATTTGTTTTGTTTCAAAGACAATCTGAAGTAACTAAAGTTAAAACAGAAAGAACTTGCACTTATGCAAGAGACTTTAATGACCTTTGGTTCTGAAGTGCTTCGGGATATCCTATGTGTTTCTTTTGAAATGTGATCACTTATTACATAAAGATATGCAACAGGCAGTTTGGACACAAGGTCCCACAAACACCAATATCTAAGTAAAGGGTTTTAAGAATATTGGATCAATGTTAGCCAAGTCATCAGTAGAACTCCCCTGTTCATCTCGGAATAATATCATGGGATTTTTTTACACCCATCTGAAAGGGAAGCTGGGACCTTGTTTTAAAATCTCCATTCAAAGGAAGCGCTGCATGTATCAATAATCAGTTTATTAAATTAACCACATGCACCCTGGACTCTAACCTCCATGCTAAACTGCCATCTTGAACTAATTAGCTGTCCAGCAAGTGTAACACGATCATTTAGCTACACAGTATTTATGTGAACTTAGATTTTGTGAGACAATAGATTATTTTACAAAATGTTCTAATTATGATGTTGCTGTTGGTCTCTTTGTTTTGTGTGCAATATTTTATATCCATGAAATTTCAAATTAAAAAAATGATTGTTTTTTCAGACAATGTCATGCCCCTGTTAAATTTTAGTATCAAGTCTTGACAGAGTGTGGGCAAAATTGTTTCCTGTTTAATACACTGATCATAACTAATTTAACCCTGAGGATGTGCAGAGAAATCTATTCCAATCTGAGCTTAATTTCCCCCTGCACACAAAGCCAAAGGTTGACAGGAAAATGACAAAACTGTATAAATCTAATCTAGTGATAGGAAAATGTTCAAGGGTAATTCTGTTTTATACAGCAACATTTTATAATCAGTACCTGCTGATACTGGTCCATCATGTTACAATTTGCATAAAGCTAGGACGCAGCATGCAGTTAGTGAATGATGTATAATATGCAAGTAATATCAAGAAAAAAGCAGATACAACATGCTCATCTTTCAGTTTTCTGTCTGGAGGCCTTAACTCTTGGTCTTGTCACTTTGCCGAACTTCTGGTGTATTAATACTAAAAATTTGCTTTCCTTTGGTGGGGCTTTGTTGATATAGCCAAGTAATTCTGGAATAAAGTTTTGCTCAGATTTAGTTCAAAGAGCAATATTTCCTCACTGGTACAATGATCTAAAAGAACTGTGACTACTATGCATGTCTATCAGTATACACTGTCCACTCCAAACACAATGGATACATTTTTACTTGACAATTATGACATTTTCAAAACTCACACTGCATTTTTTTTTTAAATAATGTAACGTACTAAAGGGTTGCTAACTAGAAATAAGAAGGGGGAAAAAACAGAAAATTAACTTCAGTTTCAGCATTGGTATGTTGTGTCTATTTTTTTCTAATTAGAAAGGCCTGGCACAAGAGTTGATATGACCCTGCTGATTGCCTTGAGTAATGTTGTGATTAGCCTGTCAGGAATAGGGTACAGATCAACACTTCATTACTTACAAATTCTATTCATTTTAATATACAGCGAATACAGCATCACACTGCAAAAAAATACAATCAGGACAAAAGTGGCAGCTGCCCTCTACTGGTCTACTTCCCCTTATTTTTAACATCAAAGAATTCTGTTATTATTTTCTGCCTTTTTCATTACCTTTTATTACCCGGCAGTGCTGATGATTACAGGCTAGGCAGCTATACACTGACACAGGGTCTTTTTCTGCTAAACCTCACTGTCATGTAAAATTCTAGCTGTTACAAAGAATGAGCGTTCCAATCCATTTTTGCCAGTCCTAATATGAAAACTGTCAGGATCCAAATTAATGAGTTCCAAATTCCTTACATCACAGTAACTATTTAAGACTGGTCAATTAATTACATAAAACCTTCTCGATTCATTGTGTATTTCCAGCCTAGACCCTACATATTCCATTACTTCATGACACAGTGTTTCAATGAGGCCTTTTGGCTTTTGTTATTGCACAAAAAGCACCACTTAAGGAAAGACCATCTGCTGCAGCAAATGGTAAATGTCAGTAAAGAATGTTGCCTTTTTCTATCATAACATACCTCCGATATTAACCTTTACAGCACTCGAACAAATGAAATAGTGATCATTCTTTAGGTTAGAAAACGCTTGAGATTCATTTCTCAAAAGTTATTGATTTAATGACTACACCATTTATTGTCATAAATAAGCTGCTTCATACTTTATTTTAAATCTGTCAAATTTGAATTTTGAAACTGTTGCGAACTTAAATCTACACATTTTCTTTCACAAGGAAGCATCCTTGATTAGAATTTATTTTTAGATTTTCCCATTACTGCATACTTTTTCTTGTTAAAAACAATGGTAACCAGATGTATCGCTTTATGTTGTTACTTGTAAAGTCTCTTCCTTGGCTGAGGAGTGGTGTTAAGTTACAAAGAGGAGCTTTCACAACACTTTTTGGATTATTTTTATGCGAACTGACCAGCAAAAAAGGGATGTCAACTAAAAACTAGACTAATCCCCTACATTTTAAATGGGCCAGTTTTACCTGACGCATCAAATAGATTCATTAGCAAACCTAACTTACTGACCTGGAGGTTAGAGTCCAAAGAGTGAGCAATGCTGTCTAATCATGCTTCTGCTTGGTTCATTATGTAGTCAGTCATTTAGGTCTATTGTGTTCAGCAGCTGGTATGTGTGGTACAGTATTTGAGTGAATTGATATATTATTCTTGCGGGGTTTTTTTTTTATAGCTGACAATGGCACTTTGGGAAAGAACAAAGGCCCAAGTTGTGTGAAGTTATCCTACAAGTAGTTTTAGAATACAGTGTAAGTCTACTCTGTACCATGATGAATCTATAGTCATTGGTCAAACTAAAGTGACTGAGTGACAATACAATACACCAATTAAGAAGCAAGCTTAGACCAGGTGCGCGATGACTGCTGCAATAACCTGCACCCAACTCTCAAGCCAGCACTGCTGGCTGCTTAATGGATCTGGATCTGCTTGACATACCAGGCGAAACTGGATAATTTCCTTTGCATCTCTCAGAACCACAGATCTTGTTTAAACAAGCATCATCTGAAGATGTGGTACTTAGTGAATTTAATATAACTTAAAATAAACTTAAACTAACCATAAGATGGGTGAAGAGTGTTTAAATTTTAAAACATTTTTTAAAAAATACAGCAAATGCTACCACAGTCCTCAAAGGATCAATAAAGAGAAAAGTGGACTATGAACAGCTGGTTGTTTTCATTAGTGTTTCATTAGGGAGGTAGTGCCTCAAAGCCAGTTTACATGCCTACATCAATTTCAATAGGCTCATTTTCAACTGATTTAATTGACCAATTTAAATTAGTTTAAACACTCAAAATGCTGTAAATGTAAAGTTAGGGGCACAAATTCACACAGGCGGTTATACATTTTCGCGGTGCGTTTCTGTAAAAGACACCAGTTTTAGGCGTTTCCCTGTTTTCTCTGGCCCAGTTTTAGGTCATTGTGTTTCATTTGAGCATTTTAGCCTAATGACCTCGAATTTATGAAGCAACAATGTTCCGAAGAGATAAGAAATAAGACCTTGCATAATGTTATTCCACAAGCAAGAAATTAAATTAAATCAGCTCAAATCCTTCATCAGTAAAACCGATTTTCCTCTCTTGATTTACAAGAGCCCAAATGCTCGCATGCACAACGTGATCCCCTCAGAGAAATCTTCATCAAATATATGGAGCTCTAATACAGGCCGTGATTCATATGATAGGAGCTATAAAAATGTAAAATCAATTATTAAAAACATGTATTAAGTGCTAATGCAATAACAATAATTTAAGAAAATCAATAACTGCTCCGGTTATAATTTTGCCAGTAGCACAGCCCCCTGCGATTAATATACTGTCTGAAATGATAAGGAAAATCGGAAATATTTTGTATTTTTCTTGGGAAACGGATACCTGAACATTGGTGTAAACTCTACTTTTCCAACACAAAGGGTGCTGTGTGATCAATGATGTTATTTTACAGAAACTCGGATGTAAGACAGCGGTACTGGTGTATTTCACTGAACCAGCGCCTCCAACAGGGGAAAGTTAGATACATTTGGAAGATGAGTGGCACTTCCAGATGTTTGCTGCGCCTTGAACTCACCGCTCCCCCGCCCCCCCCCCCAGCAAATTCGGAGTCTCTTAGAATTTACTTCATGAAACAAGTAGTTAAATCTACAATATTTGCAACACATAAATAAATAGCAATATAAGAGAATCTCAACCCACCCTTAATTACCCCCACTATCGTTGCAGTCTATCCTGCTACATTCATTGTTATGAAGCAACTTTCATGTCAACTCTTTAGAAATCAACATTTAATTGTTTAAAACTAATCGAGACCAAGGTTTAACCTTTGCTTTATAGCTCTTTAAAATTAATGCACAATAAATGGATCCCTTTTTCTACATTGTAAATCCGCTGAACACGCATTTTTTAAAAAAAATGTTACATTCTTCCACCTAACGTGACACCCCTAAGGATGACGCGTTCAGCGAATGCAGGATTATCCAAGTATTTTCACATATCTCCACAAAATAAGTCAGTCCAAGAATAACAAATGGCTAATCTGTTTATGATAAATAGCGATCAGATGTTCGACAGAACCCAAGCAGAACGAAACGTGTCAATAATTAGGTTATCAAGGAATATCACATTATATAGTCTTACTGAACGTAATATCAGTGAAAGTATATTCCACATTCTTTTTCATGTACACACGTATACGTCAGATTAAATACCCAAATCTGGACAGATGGAGGTTTGTCTTGAAACGATAATACGCAATGAGCATGTTTGAATGACTCAATGAATTGAATGTAACTGATTTTATATGCTTTTGATATTTTGCACGCTTAGCAATCTTACATCACACACACATATATACATCATAGCATCTGTTGTTTTATTGGCAGTGTGCGAACTAAAATACTGCTTTTTCTGCTGTTAAGTAAACCCTTAGTGATCCGCAATATATATAAATTGAAGGCTAAAGATAAACCGTGTCTGTAATCATTCGTTTAAGGTGCAAAGCTTAGTTCGGTTGACAACTTCATTTTCTTTTAGGATGATATTATACAAGAACAAATTAAGGCCCTATATGTTTATTTGTTAATACGTACAAAAGGAGATTGATTGAGTGGGGAGAGGTGCAGGTCAGATATTATCCGTGACTGTGACATGGAACCAGAGATTGCCTTCCAGAGATTTTACCTAGCAGATTGTGTCATGGGAATCCGAAGATATCGTATCAGTAAACAGAAAGCGGTTCACCTTATTTTTAAAAATACATCTTTTGAAGCTGACACAGGCACACAGTGCTCGCCGCTCGGACATAATGTGTGAGATGGGTACGCAGTGCTGCTTAATATTGACCTTTCCACGTACAGTAGTTGACACCTACTGTACCGTCACTGATAACACGTTTACTCCTATAGCCCGATGCAGAGTACTATTTTGAGTGGATCAAAAACTCGTCTCCACATAAGCGGCGGGTGTATGTAATCAACAATTCTGTAGACCCATTGTCTTTCTAAAAAATACAATTCAGGAAAATAACATAGATGTAGCTTAAACGTGTTCCCCCATTTTGCAGGTGAGTTAGAAAGAATATGCAAATCTATTTTTCAAGAAAGGAATCATTGTAACAAAAGTTTAAAATGAAAGATGGTGTCGAAATAGATCAGCGATTTTAAATTACGTTAATTTATTTTAAACAGAATGTCAGCTTATTTGTTTTGAAGATTTGCTCTTTAACTCTGCCTTAATTATTGGTTGTTCCTAGTTGGAAGAACGCTTTAACAAAGGAGACTGATTTGTGGTTTCAAAGACAATCGCACAGAGAGCGTGTGTGCATTTCCTCCTTTGAATCCCAAGATCTGCTTCATTATAACAAGAGACGATAATAGAATAACAGAATAGCCGTTATACCAGATAATATAGAAAACGAGGGTGGCCTACAGCTTTATTCTGTAATCAATGGATACTATTCACAGCATATAATAAAGGTACAATAAAGACTAATAGAAAGTGGGCTCAATAAATAGGTTGATTATATTAATGTGGAGATCTCGTCCCTGTCATATATCCCCAGTTACTTTCCCATCTGCTCAGTGCTTCTGGTTATTGAAAGAAACAGCCACAATCAAATAACGATCTTTTAAAAATACAGTATTCTGCAGTAATTTAGAAGAGCTTTTGTTTTGGTTCGGTGCAACTCTTGGCCGAGATTTTTTGTCCCCCAAAAATGTTTTTAAAATCAACATTGTCAATGTATCTGATGTTTTTCCTAAATCGACAGAGCTGCTATTTTATCTATATTAATATAAATTGCTTGTGGCTAAATTTGCAAATGGGTATTTTTTTTGTTGCTTTGTTGGATGAATTTATTAATATAGCTAGGTTTCGATTTTCCAGGCGCCTACACGATTGATTTGGTGTATACGGTACCAGAATTAAAACAAAGATTCGCACTGATCCCTAGTTTATTTTTTTTTTAAACTATAAAAGTAAGTGGTTGGAAGTTATTGCAGAGGAGGGGTTGTTATGCCTTGTGCCCCCTCCCTGCCCCCCACCGCCGAGTGCTTGTTGTGTCTGGCTGGAGCTATGCTGACTGCTGCCTCTGGCTGGCTCATACACGGTTGCTATGGGTTACCGGCGCCGGGTTACCGCTACCTGCCACTAAAAGAAACTGGCACAGAAAATACCACCAGCATCGACAAACAGCACTTTACTGTCAGAGAAAGCATTGCTGCAACAACAACAACCAAAAAAAACACTTAAAAAAAAATAATAATCCGTATTTCCGAGAAAAGCCGGAACTTTTATTCATTAGCTCAAGTGTCCAGGCCTTGGCTGAGGTGAGAAGTATCTGGGATTTTATAGACAGGTACATTGCTCTGGTGCTATATTTTCCGGTGTTTTGTTTGTAGTGTGTTGCTGTGATCATAATTATAAAATTTTCATTTTAATTTAGCCGTCGTTGAGGAAAAATAATACTTTTTCTGGCGTGGTTGTTCGTGCTGT
The DNA here is from genome assembly GCF_047496885.1 of Scyliorhinus torazame. NCBI lineage: Eukaryota > Metazoa > Chordata > Chondrichthyes > Carcharhiniformes > Scyliorhinidae > Scyliorhinus > Scyliorhinus torazame. The sequence goes on from NC_092712.1 coordinate 220,127,008, forward strand.
TAAAAGGGTTGGTTGGGGTTTTGTTTTTGAGCCTTCGTGACATTGATTCAGAAAACAGCTCAAATACAAAACCTATTCTAGGAGTCATTTAGTCTGTTTCTGACATTTGTTACGGACCACTGCATGGCCTAATTTTTTTTTTTTTAAAAGAGACGTACATTTAAAACCAATTTGTTTGTTTCCAAAATGGGACGTGGTGCAAACCTATCATTCAACCTTGTTCCAATTTTAAGTCGATTTTGGTGTTGAGTTTCTGGCTTTTTACCAAAATACGCAGTCCTAATTTTTTTAGACGCCCACTGACGGCTGGGGCTGTGGAAAATCGCTTAAAATACCACAATGAGTGAAAGTATAATCGTTGCAAGTCTTTGGTCGTAAAATAAGTTCCTCTGAAAGTGGTGGGCAATTAAATCTTTAGCAAGTGCAGTGATTAAAATTATTTGAAACTTCATCTCCTGCCTGATGATGTTAGTGTATACTGAGTCTAATTATTAGCTTTGATCGTGCACAATTATGAATTGTTTTTATTTTTGTGTATTTTTTTGCTGTTTAGTGTTTCAATTAGATGTTCTTCAGTAGGTCATGTTTATATTGAGCCTTATCCAAGAGAAAAGTACTCGAGTTTAAAGCAGTCAGGTACAAAAATAGCAAGTTAAGTGTTTTTATATAATTAACATAGCATCTGCCTTTAACAATCAGTAGGCAATTATCGTAAAATATTGCCATTGTTTTAGCCATTCAAAATTGCCGCTTTCCGGCCACGAATTAAGAAGTCGGCTCTCTTCGGAAGTTTACTACAAGACAAAAATACTCCACTTCCAGCGTGAATGCTTTCAAATAAATCATTTTTAGCGTTATTCCCCATTATTCATTTGTTTTATGTTCGGATCCCAAATATATTGCGACTTATCTCATTCACAACAATTCATCTACCATTAGAGTTAGGGACAGTGCAGTAGGTGACTTTCAGAGATCCCCAAAAGACTAACAAACACTCTACATCAACAGAGAAGTAGCTAACATCAAAGTAACAATTGTGTTATGAACCGGATGAAATACACGAGGCTATAAAAGCTCTGGTCTTGTTAAAAAAAAGTTGTCCAAATGAAGGGATTCCATCTGGGCTGCAAAAATACTAGATGACTATTTTAAATTTAAGGATTAGTCTAAACTCTAAACAATAAATTCACAGTCGAACTTTGGACTATCTCACCTTGCGAGAGCTTTTCTTTTAAAAAATGGCAAATCAGATCTAGGGGCAAATTTAGAGCCTTACTAATTGGCATGGAGCCTTGTAAAACTGGAGAACTTCAAAACCATGGCCACACAGAAATTCAACACTGGTGGCTTGTTCACCTTAGGTTCATCCATTTCCCATTCCATTAACTATTGCAATATTTCATACTAAATACAAAAACTGTGATATTTCATTTTTCATATATTTTATAGACAGAATATGGATTATGGATGCATTGACATTTGAGACCAGATAAAGTTAATCAGATAACTAAAGATCAACTAAGTCACGACTGGGCTACAATCAGAAGTGGGGGGTGGAGTGAGAGATTCTGTATCCTATGTTATCGCAGGATACTGTTTTAAACCAATTTAGTTACTGAGAAAACTACCCCAAAAACTATGCACGAATTGCACTCAATCAAATTCACACTATAGTTAGGTCAATGGAGAATGCCCTGTGGCAAACTCGAAGAAACATGGTTTCCTGAAAAAAAATTAAAAAGCCAGCTAAGTTGTCAAAATCTGGTGGTTATGAATACAAGATCTACAGTACTCTGCTCTCCACCAGTGCCTGCCTTTTTTGTTACTCCTCCAATCAGGTCTTCCCACTGTCGCACCATGAGCAAAGTAGATATCATTTTCAAAAGAATACAGACTTCAAAAATTATACAGCAATCAGGCTCCATCCAAAATTGTAAATATAACATTAAAAAAGGTAAGTTCACATTTGGTTCAAATGACAAGAAACCTGGTAAATGTTGTGTTAATCAAATTTGCCCAGTCTATTGTCAGTCAACCCAGGTTGTTATCTGCTGCTTAATGAATTATATCCAAATGCAGTTTACACATCTTTCATTTTTGAGGGCTTGTAGAGAAAGGAGGAATATCCTACAAATTGTCCATTTTCAGAAAACTTAAAACCAAATTTGCAGCTTTTCCATAGGCTACCATCATCCTCACCTGTGAATATTTTTCACCTTTAGCCATAACTGATGTTCTATGCGCTAAAGTAAAATTCATCATTTGTAAAGTGGTACAAAAAATTGCCTGGGTATTTGTCATGTATAGTGCAGTGTTTAGTGCACAAATTTGCTTAATGTATATTCAGATAACCACGGAAAACTTTGAGGTGGTGGGGGGATTAGAAAGAAAAACATCACCCCAGATATATTAATAGAATGGCTAGATTTTGCCATACTAAATATAAGGGTGGCACGGTGGTGCAGTAGTTAGCACTGCTGCCTCACGGCACCGAGGACCCAGGTTTGATCGGCCTTGGGCTACTGTCCATGTGGAGTTCCCACATTCTCCCTATGTCTGCGTGGGTCTCACCCGCACAACCCAAAGATGTACAGGGTAGGTGGATTGGCCATGCTAAATTGCCCCTTAAAAAATATATAATATTAATACATTAGTCCTAGATAATAAAGTTAGAAATGTCATTAGTAGGGCAAATTACAGATAAATAGGCCTTTGGATTATTTTAAGAAATAACATTCATGTATGTGTGTTTCCTGGTCATACGATGTTAAAAGATTTTATGCAAAGAATGATGTGCTTTGCAATTGAATAAAAACAATGTATCTGTAAATTGTAGTTGTATAATCCTGGAACAATGCTTGCTTTAGGTATTTGGTGACACTAAAATAATCTACTTCGCAAAGATATTTTTCAAAAAATTTAGCGTACCCAATTAATTTTTTTTTCAATTAAGGGCAATTGAACGTGACCAATCCACCTACCCTGCACATCTTTCGGTTGTGGGGGCGAAACCCACACAAATACAGTGAGAATGTGCAAACTCCACAGACAGTGTCCCAGAGCCGGGATCAAACCTGGGATCTTGGCGCCGTGAGGCAGCAATGCTAACCACTGTGCCACCATGCTGCCCTACTTCAAAGATTAATGTATGCCGGAGAAACACATTTATTTGCCGTAAGTCAATCAGCAACTGATTGAGAAACCAGTTTTTCTACTCAATTTGCTTAGCACACTTTGCTTCTTCACTTAGAACATCACAACTTTATATTCTATAGGTAGTATCTGAATCAGATACAATTTCTTAATTATTTCACTTAATTTCCATAATTGGGTAACTCAAGTTAATAATAATGGGAGACAATTCAGATTACAGTCGTAGTTTTGCTAGTTATCTTTGAATGTTCCACTACAAAATATCCATCAATTGGTACAAGACTTTCTAACAGCTACAATTTTTTTAAAGCTTAGTCTTGACCACAGTGAATGAGTTTAAGATTGCAGTTTCTTGGATACCCATTGAAACAATCTACAAAAATTATCTGGATGCTGAAAGCAACTAATAAATTAGTTTTCAGTTGTAGAAATTAGGCAGGATAGTAGCATCAGAGAATGCAGCAAATTATTTGCATTGGAATTCAAATTAATTATGCAACTGAACCGACAAATGCCCTTTATTATTAAAGTATAACAGGTTAAAAAACATGTAAGAGATAAACAATTTGACTTGTGCTGAATTGGTGGTACAGAGAGACAAAATAATTTTAATTGTTCAATGGATCGAAGCAATAAGAATCTAGGGTATGTAATCAAAATGCTGGAATAAAAGTTACAAAAAAGTTATGTTAAGGCTATGAAAATGTAGACACTGAACCACAGTTTAAACAAGTGCTCCAGTTTTTGTTTTTGCACTAAAAATATGTAGATGCAAAAGAAAGAGTCTAATCCTAAATGTGAAAGGAATGAGTAAAGATTGGGGGTCTGGAGTTTCCACTTGGGACACAAATGGCAATCCAGCAAAAACCGTGATAGTTTTCAGGAGTTGTGGTTCCAGTTTCGTTCCAACTTATTTCCATATTCACAAGCGTAAAATCTTTTATGAACCAGAACAATCAGGTAGTAAGTATTTTAGAATGCAATTGATTTATTGTTTTTCTTTCACTAATAAACTTTACTTGATGCACTGGAGTGTTGGTGCTGTTTTATTAGTACAACCAAAACGGTATATAACAAAAAATAAGCATTTTCAATAAGTGTACCTAGTCCACTACCTGGGAGTACCCGATTTTAAAAACTAAAAAGCGACTTTCAATACCTGTACAGAACCATTAATAGGTTCATTAATGTACACTTGATTAATTTTTTTTTTCTTTTTTCTTAATAAACAATTTTATTGAGGCATTTTGGCATAATAAACAGCAACAGTACAGAACAGTGTGCAAAGAACAATCAACATAGTGCAAAAACCAGCTCCCATCCCACAAGGACCCGCCTAATTAACCCCCTAATCTATGTTGCCCTAACCCCCCCTCTCCCGTGCTCTCCCCCCCCCCCTGACGATTAATTTTCCCGAAGAAGTCGATAAATGGTTGCCACCTCCGGGCGAACCCTGACAGTGACCCTCTCAGGGTGAACTTAATTTTCTCCAGACCGAGGAAGCTCGCCATGTCCGATAGCCAGGCCTCCGATTTCCGAGAATTCCTCCATGCTAATAATATCCGTCTCCGGGCTACCAGGGAAGCAAAGGCTAGAACGTCTGCCTCTCCTCCTGGTCTCCCGGGTCCTCCTGGACTCCCAGGTCCTCCGAAACCCCAAAGATTGCCACCTCTGGACTCATCACCACCCTTGTTTTCAGTACCTGGGACACAACGTCCGCGAATCCCTGCCAGTACCCCCTGAGTTTTGGACATGCCCAGAACATGTGGACATGGTTCACTGGTCCTCCTTCACATCTGGTGCACCTGTCCTCCAGTCCAAAGAATTTACTCATCCGGGACACTGTCATGTGGGCCTGGTGGACGACCTTGAATTGGATCAGGCTGAGCCTAGCGCATGTTGCGGTCGTGATTAATATATTTAAGGTATACTTAAAACCCTTTATAAAAGGTACCTATTAGTATCATTGTGCCAAAATGAAATTAGGAGCCTCTTTATAGTGCTGCAGTCACAATTGGAAGAAACTCACTGGTGATTAATTTGATCTGGGGACATATCTAACTACCAGCAGTGTCCTTAAACCAGCGACAAAGATTAGTGATGGACATAACCTGCACTTGAAATTCCTCGCCTTTTGCATTGGTTTAGCAGAATTCTACCCACAGTTTAGAAAGTCCTTAGTATGACCTCAAAGTATGAATATTAAAAATAGTACAGATAAAGTAAACTAAGATTCCTATAAAGTATCAAAATTATAAAATCAAAGTAAAAAGAAAGCAAAGCAAACAGCAAGTTCTAAATGGTTACCACAATAAACATCCACAAAATAAATGGACAGAATGATTCCCCAAACAAGGACATAAAGACCAACATTTCATTCACGTTATTAAAAATGCAATTAGATGCCATAACATAGGAATCAGTGTCATAGAAGAGGAGATTGGAAAGATTAAATGTAGCTGCAGAAAGATTACATTTTCTCATTTAGGTGTTCTTATTAAAAATAAAACACCAGGGGCAGCACAGTAGCGCAGTGGTTAGCACTGCTGCCTCACAGTACCGAGGTCTCGGGTACAATCAGGCCCCGGGCCACTGTCCATGTGGAGTTTGCACATTCTCTGTGTCTATGTGGGTCTCACCCCCACACCCTAAAGAGATGTGTAGGGTAGGTGAGTTGGCCATGCTAAATTGCCCTTTAATTGGAAAATAAAGAATTGGCTACTCTAAGTGAACAAAGCCCACATATTTCAATGCAGGCATCTTTGCAAGTATGCAAGGAAAAATGATAAACCTACAATTAAAGATGAAATTTCAGATTGTATCCTGATGGCTCCTGAAAAAGCCATGGAAGTCTTCAAAATATTTTCTGCACCCCATCTGAACTTTGCTTTTAGTTATTGTATAATACAACATTCTACAAATGTACCGACAGTTTTAGGTGAACCGAGAATCACTAAGATTTTTAAAAAGGGTCAGCTTCCATGTTATTTCAACAAAAAATCAGTACCAAATAAAAAAAAATGTGGTGGCAATTTATAGTCGAGGAGCACCTTAAGTGCGCAACAACATTTAGATTACAATCTAAAGCCCACTAAGCTGTCAAGCAATGTATGGTGCAATAGTACCAGAGTCCGTTAATTGGTCTAGACAAGCCAGAATGTCTTTCATAACCACCTAATGCCATATGGTCAGGGAAAACAGACCTCTTGACAAACTGGGTGCTAATGGCCTACAGCAGTGCTGAAAGATAAAGAAAGAGTCTGTATATATATATATATATATAGCTTACAAAGTTTCAGATTTGGTTTCCCTATCACTAAACATGTACATTTGTTAAATGTTTAAACCTTTGCACTTAATTTTGCCTCACAAAGCATTCCATCACTTCAGTCTCCAGAATAGTAAGAATTCCTGCAGGTTACCAGACCATAGGTTCATTTTACGCATCAGATTATCAATGATCTACCCTGCACTGTTTCGTCAATCAGAATATTTTGCAAATTACATACATTTTGAAAAAATTATTTAAATAATAAAAAGTACAGTAGTGCACAGTTCTGTAAACATTGGCTTTTGAAAAAAAGTCCAAAGAGAAGAAACTTTTAGACAAATCAAGTGAAGCAGAGCACACTATGAGCCATCTAGTGAAGTTCCAGCTTATTTTTTCACTGTCTAAACATTTTCCTACAAAACTAATCCAGATTGCAGAGTTTATTTGCCAGCTCTCACGGATTGCATTTCCATGGCCAACGGGCTAAACAAATAATAAATTGCAGCTATTTTAAAAAATCACCAAGACAAATCCAGATTCACAGCATCAAGGAGACAAATAATGAATCTTTTTCGTTACACATAGATCAGAGACTTACAGCTCCCAAAAGTTCTTTTTGCATTATTTAGTAGAAAGGAAAATAATTATTTGAGCATTATTAAACCATACCCTTTAGTAACAAGAGAAAATCCAATTCAGCACTAAACCCAGTTTCACCAGTCTAACTAGACTACTCATTTCAACCGTATACAGAGGCATCAATGTAACCAAAATAATCTCAGTAGTAACTTGAATATGTAAATTTTCTTGATAAAATCAGGACAGAAAAGTTCATTGCAAATTGTTTTCAGGATAAATAGTTAAATAATTAAGCTATTGGAGTGTATAATGATTCAAAGATGAATATCCTTAGAACACAAGATAAAAATAAGTAATTTTTAAAAATATAGTTACATTTTTGGGTAGAATGTTAAAGTTGCACATTAGTTCACCATCTTCAAAATAGTAAATTATGAATGCTGGTGGAATTTTTTGTTGTTTAACAAGCTGATTTCCAACACATTCCCAAATCAATCTTCTCCCTTCCATGAAGGTATTAGCTCCCTACTGGGTCAAGATTCCACAAGCAGTGGTCTCCCTCTGTTCCCTCAGCCTAGTGACCATTTTCATAAGAAAGCCTGGAACCAGTTATTGGCAGACTGGTTGTTCAGAAGGATATCAGAACAGAGCCTGATTCTGTCCTTATTCAATACCAACACGTGTTTTCCTAGTAGCATTTGCTCTCTAACAATCAGGAGCAGGGAGCCAGGCAACCTGAAGGGTCCTGTGACTAATTGCAGCACCCCCACCTCAGCCAAAACCAGGAATCGATCCTGCTAACTTCCTGTTATCTAAACTGGGTACTTAAGCAATTTGAAGACCAAAAATAATTGCTGGAAGGAGCAAGAATACATTTTTTTTTTAAATCAGAGTCAAACTAACAGCCAACACAACCAAAATATCTTCTATACAGTTAAAATAACACTTCAGCTTACTAAATCAAATGAACAATTCTCTACCTTGCCAAGTACAAGTTTAATCTCAATGATATAATTCCGTTGTAAGTGCAGTAAATAGAGTGACGTTTACAGGTGTAAAGCTGTGCTCATAAAACATTTTGAGTTTGGATTCCCCAAAAAATTACAAGCTGTTTTAATGGAGCACAGTGCACTGTAACTCAACAAAAGGTTAAGCTATAACTAAAGTTACTGCTTCAGTTTTTAACCAGTGAATTTTCCCCTCCTGATCAAACAACTATTACATTTACAGATTAAAATCAAAAGTTTCTATGGTTTGGAGTTTGGATTCCCCAAAAAATTACAAGCTGTTTTAATGGAGCACAGTGCACTGTAACTCAACAAAAGGTTAAGCTATAACTAAAGTTACTGCTTCAGTTTTTAACCAGTGAATTTTCCCCTCCTGATCAAACAACTATTACATTTACAGATTAAAATCAAAAGTTTCTATGGTTTGGAGTTTGGATTCCCCAAAAAATTACAAGCTGTTTTAATGGAGCACAGTGCACTGTTACTCAACATAAGGTTAAGCTATAACTAAAGTTACTGCTTCAGTTTTTAACCAGTGAATTTTCCCCTCCTGATCAAACAACTATTACATTTACAGATTAAAATAAAAAGTTTCTATGGCAAACAAGTTGCTAAGTCAAGACACTGAGTGATTCATTTGCATAAAATGAGTCCAAGTGTGATTTGTGAATGATTGGATGACATTTCTCCCCCCCCCCCCCCCCCCCCCCCCCCCCCCAAGTGCATCACATTATTTTCTTCCAAGGAACAGCAGCTCTTGTATGACAGATCTCTGTTAACAGTGAGATTGGTGTGAATAGAGTGCATGTTGCTCCCTACAAACATAGATTGCAGTCAGAGGATCCAAAAGTTTTAGATTAGTTAGTGGTCATGTTTAAAAAAACACATATTTTACTACTCGCAATAGTTTTTGTATCATTTATTCTGATGCTTACTGCAATTGTATATGTCTTACGCCCCTTCATCCCAGAAGCTGCAATTAAAAATACAGCATCTCACAGTCAGAAAGTGACTGAACAATGTTCATTGTCGGCACAAATAGGCATTATTTTTCTGTCCATGAAGAAAAAGTGCATCAATCTGGGCTTTCACAAATTTCTTTTGTGAATGAGGTCCATTTGGCGATATACATTTGGATAATCAGCAGTCTGGACTGTAGATTCTGAACATATGCCCAAAGCAGAAAATGAGCCACAAAACAGATTCTCGCAATGTTCATCTTTTACAGCTTTGCGTTGTTGTCATTGCTGCCATTTCCAAGCCCCGAGGATGAAGTGCTGATGAAAATAAAATAATAAAGAGGAAATTGGTTTCTACAACACAGTTAAAGCCTGAGTAACAGAGGAGAACCTTAATTATCTCCAGTCACAGAGAGACAGGAAATTTGGTCTTTTAATTAGGTGTTTGGAGTAGAGTCTGATATTTTTTGCTAGATAATTTAAAAGGAAATAACCCAAGTCTAACAAAATGAAATTCAGATAATCAGAATGCAGATAATTGAATTTCCACTGCGTTCATTAATTCAGTGTGTAGGTGTGAGCAGCTTTCTATGATGAGCTGTCACAGCTCTATAAAAATGTGTTCAATTAACAACGCTTTTTTAAAAAATGATGTCTATGTTGAATTAAAATTACAAAGTAAGGCATCATATGAAATACCTTTCGTAGTTTAAATCTAAACAACTCTTTACTTTCTATGCTTCCTCTACAGGGAACCTTCTGGTAGAAGTGGCATGCCTATGAACTGCATCAGCAACCGTGTATTCAGTCTGACCCGAGACACAGGCCTCGATCTCTGTAGGGTCTAGCTGTGTCTGCAAGAAGAGGTGCAATCTGCTATCAGAAAGGAGGATGTTGATCTTCAATACTCTGCAACACACCAAAACAAAATCACCTTAAGTGCCTTCTGCAAAATGTACACAATGATAGTATGCAAAACGATAAAAGATCTCATGTGTAATACCTGTCGGAGTTTAACTAAAGATTTAGGAAGATTTCTAATTTCATACTGTTCTTTACAAAAAAAATAGCTTACAGTAGTGTATTAAAAATACCAGTACTGAGTCAACAGCTCAGTCAGTTAAAGCAGTTAAGTAGCTGAGCCAGGAAGCAGGTTTATGCTGTCCCAGTTCCAGGCATGGCAACAATATAATTGTGTCAGTACCTTTGCGTTAGTTGTGGGGTGCAGATTTGAAAAAGGCATGTTTTCAATTCTTGGATATAGCAGCCAAAGCTGTGAGTGCACTGCACGTGCATGTGTAAAAGTTAACAATGACTTGGTTCGGCAGTGAAATTCTCTTTTGTATGATGTTCTCTGTAGATGCATATCCCACCAACACTCACTCATACCCTAGGATTGAATAATTGAGAGAGATGCCAGAAGAAAATCAGAAAATGATAAAATTCACATTCATTGGTCAATTTAACATTTGGAATTTATATGTAGGGTGGCACAGTGGTTAGCACTGCTGCCTCACGGCGCCAAGGACCCGGGTTACTATCCGTGTGGAGTTTGCACATTCTCTCCGTGTCTGCATGGGTCTCACCCTCACAACCGAAAAAGATGTGCCGGGTAGGTGAATTGGCCACGCTAAATTGGCCCTGAATTGGGAAAAAAGAGAATTGGGTAATGTAAATCTTTAAAAAAAATAAAAAAATTTGTATGTTACTGAAAACTGGAAGGATGCGGGGGCAGGGGGGGGGGGGGGGGGGGGGGGGGGGAATCTTCCGTTCTAAACGACAACAAGATCACATCAATTAACTTATTACATAGTAACAGGAACCTGTAGTCAGGATTGACGCAGAAGAAAATAACGAAACAAGCTACATTTTTAAAATTGAAGGAGATGCATGAATAAATTACTATTGCTTTGCCTTCAAAATAATGCAATTTTCCAAACAGACTTTTTTTGGCAACTTAAACCAAGGTCATATAACTAGGAAGCAAGTTTTGACTAGATTTTTTATTAATACAGGTATAAATTAATTTTTATACTCAAAATCAGGAATATCAGTGCTGGCAGGACAGACGCAGATGCATTCACGTCAAACAAAAATTAGAGTAAACATTTCCTCCATTTCCATTCTTTCTCCCCAAAATCAATAAACGTTGCATCTTCAACTGCAAAAGCACATAATGCTGGGAACTAGTGAGTGTAATGTAACCCATGCCAGGCCACAGTGAATAAGAAAACATAACTTTGATTTCCTACAGAAAGATGCATGGTTCCTTTGCTCACAGTGGTCATGAAAGTTTATTAATCATTGCATAATAATAATTCTGGCATATCAGTCATAAACAAGCATTGGAATCATATATCACTGAAAACTTATTTCATTCCTATATTGAGTAAAGCAAACACTTACCTTCACAAAGCACAATATTATTTTAAAAAGAAGTGATTAGTGAAGGCATTACATGCTTAATTCAGCCAGGGCTACCTGTTGACATTTACAGCAGATAGGAGCTTCCAGCTCCTGGTATTCTTGGACGTTTTGACACAGTAGATTTTGCCAGAAGAGTTGTTATCACAGAAACCCTACAGTGCAGAAGGAGACAATTCAGCCCATCAGGTCTGCACCGACCCTCCGAAGGGGCACCCCATCTTAGCCCACCCCCGTAACCCCACATAACCTGCACATCTTTGCACTGAGATACGAAACCCAAGCATCCGGAGGAAACTCACGCAGGCATGGGGAGAACATGCAGGCTCCACACATTCACAGGCTAGATTCAAAACTGAGTCCCTGGCGCTGTGAAGCAGCAGTGCTAATCAGTGTGCCACCATGACGTTATATTTAAGAAATAACCTGAAATTCTCTAGTAGTCAGCTTTTTGCAGAAAGAACGATTCTTTTTAAAATAAATTCAGAGTACCCAATTATTTTTTTCTAATTAAGGGGCAATTTAGCGTGGCCAATCCACCTACCCTGCACATCTTTGGTGGAGGGGGGGGTGAAACCCACACAAACACGAGGAAAACGTGCAAACTCCACACGGACAGTGACCCGGAGCCGGGATTGAACCCAGGTTCTCAGCGCCGTAGGCAGCAGTGCTAACCACTGTGCCAAGCCACCCCAGGAAGAACGATTCAGGTATTGTTAAAATAATGGGAAACTAATTTACTGAGGGCACCATCATATCAGCATTAATTAAGCAGCGCCCAGGACTGGGCAGATTTGGAGTTGATTGCCAGTATTTGATTTTAGGTAGGATAAAATGGCTTGGAGATAGTAGGTTACAACCACTTATACTTATATTGCACTTTTACCATAATAAAACATCCCAAGGTGCTTCATAGGAGCAACATTAGCCACCAAACCATCATAATATGATACTGTGGCAGACGGTCATAAGCTTGGTCAAAGAGGTAGATTTTACAGAGTACCTTAAAGGAGGAAACAGAGAATAAAGGCAGAGAGGTTTGGGGGTGGGAAGAATTCCAGAGCTTAATGCTGAGGAAGATGAAGGTACAACAACCAATGGTGGAGCAATTAAAATCAGGGATGCTCAAAGAGGCCAGAGTTAGAGAAGCCAAGGTACCTTCGATGATCGTGGGCTTGGAGGAGATTGGAGAGATAATGGGAGGTCATGGATGGACTAGAAAACAATTTTAAAATCAATGCTAATTTTCTCAACAACAATTAATGAATATATAATAAAGGGAGGAGAAAAGAATGAGCATAACAGGTTTCAAAAGTGTGCTCACAAAACATTCCTGACAATGTAAATTTCACAGGCAAGTGGGCTGTATGAATCTGCAGCACAGACACTATGAACTGAATGGCCTTTTCCAGAAATTTCTGTGCATATAAAGCAGTGAAAATAAATGCAAAAAAAGTGAAAATATCTATCCCTTAAATGCTGCCATACGGTTTGAGCCATATAATGTTTGGTTATGTCCAATATGTATGCAACTTTAGGTTTGCTGGTTACACCGCTGCTAGGAATATGACAGTATACTATGGATAACATACAGCTTCAGGATGAACACTTCGCTTACTAAACATTGTTTATTATTCCTGACATATACTTTCCTGTCATCTCAGCTTTTAAAAAAAGTATATATATTTATTAAAGTTTTTTAACACAATTTTTCTCCCTTACAAACAATAACCCCCCCCCGTAACAAATAAAAACGAGAAATCGCGCAGAGCAAGATATATACATGGCAAAATTATATATTTACACAGCTTTGTACACTGGCCCTCACCCGTACGTGCCAGTTTCCCCAACCCTTCATGTTATCTCTTGCTCATCCACCCTCCCAGGCAGTGTCCCCCCCCCCTCCCAGGACGTCCCCTCCAAGGTTGCTGCTGCTGACCGGCCTTCCTCTAACGCTCCGCGAGATAGTCTAGGAACGGTTGCCACCGCCTGTAGAACCCCTGCGCAGACCCTCTCAAGGCGAACTTAATCCTCTCCAACTTTATGAACCCAGCCATATCATTTATCCAGGCTGGGGGGCTTCGGCTCCTTCCACATTAGCAAGATCCTTCACCAGGCTACTAGGGACGCAAAGGCCAGAATGCCGGCCTCTTTCGCCTCCTGCACTCCCGGTTCGTCCACTACTCCAAATATTGCTAGCCCCCAGCTTGGCTTGACCCGGACTTTCACCACCTGAGATATTGCTCCCGCCACTCCTCTCCAGAACCCCTCCAGTGCCGAGCATGACCAAATCATATGGACATGGTTCACCGGGCTCCCTGAGCACCTTCCACATCTGTCCTCTACCCCAAAGAACCTACTCAACCTCGCCCCCGTCAAGTGCGCTCTGTGGACCACCTTAAATTGTATCAGGCTGAGCCTGGCACACGAGGAGGAGGAATTAACCCTACCTAGGGCATCAGCCCACAGACCTTTCTCGATCTCCTCCCCCAGCTCCTCCTCCCATTTACCCTTCAACTCTTCTACCAGCGGTTCCCCCTCTTCTTTCAACTCCTGGTCAACTCCGACACCTTGCCCTCCCTGACCCATACACCCGAGATCACCCTATCTTGAACTTCTTGTGCCGGGAGCAACGGGTATTCCCTCACCTGTCGCCTCACAAAAGCCCTCACCTGCATATATCTAAAGGCATTTCCCAGGGGTCATCTCAGCTTTTGAGGAGCATCTTTGTAGTTGAACCAAAAAAGTAAATGTAGCAAAAACATTAACTATTCCCTTCATCATTTGAGATAAAGCGATATCAATGGATGTAACATTGTCATTTTTGAGATTTAACAAGCTATTAAGAAATCAGAATCCGGAATCCTTATGCTAAAATTGCCGGTGCATTATATTTGTAGTCATGTAATAAGTATTCTACCTCAAGTGGCTGTGGAACTTACTTCTACAGATGTGCTCTTGTATTTAGAAATTCCCTTAGTGTTAGCATTCCAACTTGTACACAACAACTAAGAACAGTGAATGTCTAAAAGAGATTTTAGGACTTCACATTGACAGGTGACTAAAATTATTGGTGAGGTGCAAAAACAAATGATTAATGAAATGTTAGATTTTATAGCTAATGAGTATAAAGGGGAGAAAACTTTCCTGTCCAAAACTATGATTTGGCCTATCTGGAATACAGTGTACAGTTTTGGGCCTGCACCTTAGAAAGGATCTATTGGCCTCAGAAGGAGCATAGAATGATATCAGGATTTCAATGGTGAGATTATAATGAGACATTGTATAAATTAAGATTGTAGTTTCTGGTATTTAGGTAGTTATTTGAAGCTTTTAGAATTTTGAAAGGAATTGATGAGGAAATAGAGAATCCTTTCCCACTTGTAGGGGAGTCTGGGACAAGGAAACATAAAAAATTTTAGAGCCCAGTCATTCAGGAGACACTTCTACAAGCAACGGGTCGGAGAAGTGTGGAGCTCTCTCACACAAAAAGCAGTAGATGCTTGCTCAACGAATTTTAAATCTGAGATTGAAAGTTTTTTTTGAACCGATGTATTAAGAGGAGCTAAGTCAGGTGGAGCAAGCTAGGATATAAATCAATCATGCTCACACATGGCAGATCAGGCTGGAGGGGCTGAATGGCTCACAGGTGTTCTTTTGTGGTTAACGCGAACTGAAGTAATGTTTAGCCACCATCCAGGTTGTAATTTAAGGTATGCATTTTAGGCATTGGAGGAATTGAGAAGGATGTAGATAACTATTTCTCAGCTGTCAAATGGCGCCACTTAGAGGCCATATGATGACAGTCACTGCTGCAGGAACAGGGTTAGGACAAAAACCTTGTTTCACTGCAAAAAGTATTTGGAACAATTGTTTCCCAAAATGCTAATGTAGAGCTTTAACACTATCCATGATCCGAATTGAATGTTTCAAACATGTTGCTTTCTTGAGCATTCAACTTATTAGTTAAAAGCTAAAAATGATTTCAAGTGATAAAAACTGGCATGAACGTCCCCTCCTATAAATTTCTGAATGCTTTAAGGAAATGGATTCTTTTAATGAGGGAATGCACATGTTTTCTCCTGATTATGAAGTTCATCAATCACTATATGCCCAAAGATCGTTTTCTCAAGTGTACAGTTTCAGATAAAACATTCCATGACAAATTGATTGAAAATTTGTCTTTAATAATACCTTTGCGGTCCCTGTTCACAGTGATCACAGTACTGTTCCTGTTCAAACATATGTAAACTATGCATATCTACATATCAAAAATTTGAATGACATCTGTAGTTAAATATCCAAAGGCATCTGGAACTCACCACTCTCAAGCAAGAAGGGCAGGTTTACAAATATGAGCCACAGTTCGTACCCCAAAATGCATTTATTTAAATACTCAAAAGCAAAAATCTAAATAATGACCCTAATTGGACTGCAAGAGTTTAGCATCAACATTTTGATAAAACTACAAAAGTATATCCTTGTTGCAAAGAATGATTTGTTTCTATTTGTAAATTACCCTGGAGGTATGTCAAAGAGCAGCAGGTGAGGCTAGCTGTTTCTAGCAGTAGCAACACAAATGGTGTTCACCACTAACAGGATACTGCCGTCAAGTCAAAAAGACGTTCTGCCTATTACACAAATGTGTAATGTGGTATATCAATTTCAGTGCAGGTGTGATACTAGGTAAGTTGGCCATACATCCCAAAGACTGGCAGATTGTATCAAATAGCATGTCCCTTTGGTTGTTCATAATAAGCAAAATACTGACTGTACCCAACCAGTTCGTCCTTGCAAAAGTCTGAACATTGATTCTAACATTAGATGTAATTCTACCATTGGACAGCACTTGCTAAACAATCCTGAGTGTGCTGATAATTACACTGGCAATCATTTTAAGATTCAGTTCTGCCCTGTTTTTTTCAGACAAATTACACTTTTTTTCAGCTAAACAAAATAGGCAACAGCCATTCTCTCGTTCATTCCCCAGGGAAATGTTTTGACCGGTCAATCTGTCTGGTTTTAACTGGGTGCATTCTCCGTGGCAACGCCTCTACCAGAGTCCACTTGCCAACCAATCAGCATTCTCTTCACATGTAGTATAAATTGTTCCCTTTACAATTTGGTATTCTTGTGAATTGTCCTGATGAGTGCATGACAAAAAGCTTTGACAACATGCATCTCTTTTCAGCAATATTCAAATTAGTAGTCAATGAAAGCTAGCTTCCTCATTCTGGTGCAATTTCCTGACTGCAAATGTCATGATTACAATTTTGGAATTAATTTCTCTGTCAATGTTTGTCTTGCCAGTCCCAAGATTTTTGGAAGGTGGATTAAATATTTGAACCAGAACTGCATGCTGTTGGAAAAACTAGTAATGTCACTCAGACTTTAGTGATGCATAATGGCATTTGAACTCAG
The DNA here is from genome assembly GCF_047496885.1 of Scyliorhinus torazame. Classification (NCBI taxonomy): domain Eukaryota; kingdom Metazoa; phylum Chordata; class Chondrichthyes; order Carcharhiniformes; family Scyliorhinidae; genus Scyliorhinus; species Scyliorhinus torazame. Next base: position 220,143,822 of record NC_092712.1, read on the forward strand.
CTGAGGTGTAAGCGGGATTATGATAAAATGTGACAGTGAGCAGGTGAAAATTTCCAGCTGGACGTAGGTTATAGATTTAATCATTCCAGATTTGCCATCTATCAAGAGCAAACAAGAAGTATATTTCTAAAACATTAATATGTACAATTTTCCTGTGACATGCTAATATCAATAGCTAAATAAGACAACCAGCACGACAAAAACAAATTGTTACAGGGAAAAAGAACTGATTTATTACAAACATACTTTTTCGTAGTGTGATGTTTAAATTGACATTAAGAAATGTTTTGCTGCAATGCATCGGAAATGGGAACTGAAAACATTCAAATTAAATAATCACTTGCAACATGTACACCAAAGACTTGGCCCATCCAGGTAAAGTATGGCCGGGGGTGGGGGGGGGGGGACCTCAAAGAGGAGTCATAAGGGCATGAAGATTGTTATGTTTAATTCATTATTTTAAAAGGGGGAGAAGGATGTTAGCAAGAACTGGCAACAGCAGGAGGAGCAAATGTTATTCAAAGTGCCCTTTCACTATATTTTTTTTAAAAAGATACTGGCCAACAAGTATAATTTCTCACATCTTGGAAACACAATTGGAAAAACTCCTCTCTACTTGTGCACTTGGTATCATTCTTTTAAAAAAATAAATTTAGAGTATCCAATTCTTTTATTTCCCAATTAAGGGACATTTTAGCATGGCCAATTCACCTATCCTGCGCACCTTTTTGGGTTGTAGAGGTGAGACCCATGCAGACATGGGGCGAATGTGAAAACTCCACACGGACAGAGACCCGGGGCCAGGATTGAATCCGGGTCCTCGGCGCTGTGAGGAGCAGTGCCAACCACTACGCCACCGTGCTGCCCCCACGTTACTTTTGCTCTATTTTCACAAACCATGCCCATATGTTCATCCATGGTTATGCTCAACAAGGTAGTGCAGTGGTTTGCCATTGCCTTCTGCAAGTTCTGGCCAACCCGAAAACCCTCCCTCTCTTACCCTATGCTACAGGGGCATTGAAAGGATTATGCACCTTTGCACCCAGTGCTTCAAGCTCTTGGGCAACGACACTGCCCACATTACCACAAGGCCTCCTTTGGTGTCATCATTGACAGGAAAACACCCTAGAGCAGAGTGCCCAATTGGAGTGGATGCCGTGACTTGATACCAGCATGGGAGATGATCAGTAGCTGTCCCACATTACCAGCTGGATGTTTAGCACTCCCTCATTTGATTTACTTCTCAACATTCCCATTAAGAAACTTACAGTAAAGAATACTCACCTGAAATAAATACAGGAGACCCAAAAAGGCACAGTTCTTAGTAGATGAGTCGTATAACAGAGAATGGATTGAATCATCCAGTAAAGGTTGCTGTTGCAACCTTCAGGATTGAGATCCAACATTATTATGATTCAAATCATTATTCAAACTAAGAGGCTGTGATTTGTTTTGAAACACCAGCCAGGAGACCTTCTAGCCATAATCCATTCAGTGTGCCATCTGGAAATCAAGAGATCCATATCTTACTGGTACTGCAGTACTTTCATTCAAATAAAGCCAGATACTGACTGTGTTAAATGAGGCGTAACATACACTCGACACTGCCTAATAAACATGGCACTAGCAAGAATCATTTGCTGAACAATAGGGCACAGGTATTTATCCCCCCCAAAAAATTTCTGGACAAGGCTTGACAGTGTTCACAAATGCTAGATTATCTCCAATGCACATTATATTTAGGGTATACGGATCAGATTCTGAATATTGTCTAACGTGTGTATTAAATTCAAACCAGTTTAGCCAGTTTCAAGCCTGGGGCGGTAATTTCTGCACAATAATTTACCAGTACTCTTTTGATAGGTTTAATTATCCAAGACTGTTGTCTGAATTCAAAGTGTAAAAAATGTTTGTTTAGTGAATAAAACACAGGTGCCAAAAGTAGCAGGCTGGTTGAGTGGATTCCAAATTCTGACTCTTGGCTCAGAACCAATTCACAGTAAGTCCTGTACTCTGGTGTGACTTTGTGCTGGATGCAGAATTGTTCATACACTATAAAGGGTATAATTTGCCTGCACAGCCAAGTGTTTAAGCTCAGACAATCATAGGGAACTTAAATCTGTATAAATTTGAGATCAAAGTGGCTATTAACAGTGGCAAACAAATTGGCTAACAATGACAATTTGCCAAAAACGTCAGCATTACAGATTACATTGTATGGACCTAATTGTGCTGTGCAGATTAGAAAACTCCTTAATTTGATTGTTTGAATTTTTTCCTGTTTTATAAACCAAGGCTTTAACAAATTTGAGATAAATGCTTTTATTTAAATAACAAGAGGGGGAATTACATACCACTATAAACACATTCATTACTAGCACTACACATCATGACCAACCATTGCACCGTTCTCTCCAAACAGGCATTTTTGGACCTGTGCATTTGTAATTTATTGGATTAGCTGTTCAAACAAAAATAGATTTTACCTCGGGTGCCTCAATAAAACAGCACCACTGACAATTCTAAGGTAACATGGCCCCACTTTCTTGCTAAAAGTAGTGGGAATGAACAATTTCTGTTTGCGGCACTGACTAAAAGCGCCAGCAACACAAAACAGCTTCCATCAGCAGCACATGCCACTTTGGATCTGGTCTCAAGGCTTTCAAACTGTCTGTAGAGGCCAGCCTTGTGTTTCAGTGTGGCTTATTGTACATGTCTTCCAACATTAGCAAAGAACTACAGGTGCAAAAAGACATAAATGTGACTTTGTATTAACATAATCATGCACACGCACCAAGCTGTAATCAAAACATTCAGGTAGCTGCATGCATACATTTAATGTTCAGACATTTTGGTGTCAAACCTACCCCACAATTTAAATAGGAGAACAGGGACAAATTACTTCCTGTTTACAAGGAAATAACAGCTTAAAATGAAATAATTTTCAACAACAAACCAGAACTTCATCTACGAATTTACTGAAATGAAATGAAAATCGCTTATTGTCACAAGTAGGCTTCAAATGAAGTTACTGTGAAAAGCCCCTAGTTGCCACATTCCGGCACCTGTTCGGGGAGGCTGGTACGGGAATTGAACCGTGCTGCTGGCCTGCCTTGGTTTGCTTTCAAAGCCAGCGATTTAGCCCTGTGCTAAACCAGCCCCTGCAGTACAAATCTGCAACCACAAGATGGCAGTGGCCATTAAAACGTTTTGTGACAGGTCCGTAGGACAAAAACTCTAAAGCTGAGCAAAGTGTAATTTTGTGTTGGCATTTGGAGATATTTACAGATTTTGTTTTAAATATATAAAAAGTCCTGGCCAAACTAAAGGCAAATATGAAACAAAATATAACTATTGACCCATAACAACTTTTTGGAGGCTTACATTTTTAAGTTAATTCCTTTAAAACGCTGATTTCAATTTCTGCCTTTTTTATTCCATTACCCTGAATTCTCCAGTCAGCAGTAAAGTGACAGCACTCACTACTGACTGCAAAGAACAGTGCCCACAAAGGTCCAGCAATTTCTGCGGCCTGGATTTCACCTTTCCCATGGATAATTTCAGTCCTGTGCCACCGTAAGGGGGATTGCCAGCACCCAGCAAGTGATGTCATTGAGCAGGCTAAACAGCCAATTACATTTTTTTTAATAAGTAAATTTAGATTACCCAATTATGTTTTCCAATTAAGGGGCAATTTAGTGTGGCCAATCCACCTACTCTGCACATTTTTGGGTTGTGGGGGCGAAACCCACGCAGACACGGGGAGAATGTGCAAACTCCACACTGACAGTGACCCAGAGCCGGGATCGAACCTGGGTCCTCAGCACCGTGAGGGGACATCAGTGCCGTGAGGCAGCTGTGCTAACCACTAGGCCACCGTGCTGCCAGACAGCCAATTACATGAGGGAATTTTCATTCAGCAAACCAGCAAGTAAAAACACTGATTAACTTTCACTTTTTAATCATTTTACAGAGAGTGATATAAAGGTCAGTCCACACCTTATGAACTAATTATTACAATTCAATCTTCAGGATCGAGTACTTCAATTACACCTTGTAAATGGAGCATGCTCAGTCCAGCAGCATCAAAATCTCGATGAAATGTGGATTATAAATGGTTGCACATCAGTATGAACCAATCCTAACCTCAATTAAACTGCTGACCACTCAACTTCTCCATGTTAACGGATCTCTCATTTCAAGCACTGTCCCTCTCCTTTACTCAATGGCAATGATCTGTCTTGTAAGACAATGGTTTACACTGTGGTGGTAAATTCTGTTTTCGGTATTGCCCATGTCTCAGGAGTCCCACTCTGGCATAGCAATCTCTGCCACATTTGCTGCCGAGGTGGACAGTGGGCTAGGACGTACTGTTTTCCTTTGGCTCACTTCTTGACTAGCTGAGCTTCCTCATCACCATCAGCCCTCTCTCATAAAAGAACAATGAGCCCACCATCTTTGCAAACGACCGTCCCAGCTCTATCCTCCCTTTCCTCTCCAAAGTCTTTGAACGTTGTCACTTCCCAAATTCAAACCCAATTTTTCCCAAACCTTCCATGATTGAATCCCTCTAATCGGGTTTCTGCCCTGCCATAGTACCAAAACAGCTCTCATCAAAGTCACAAAGGACATCCTATGTCACTGTGACAAAGGTAAACTTTCCCTTCTCATCCTTCTCGACCTGTCTTCAGCCTTTGACATAATTGACTTCCTCAAATGCCTCTCCATTGTCGTTCAGATGGATGGGAGTTCTATCGGCTGGTCCCATTTCTTATCCAAGCTTAACCAGATAAGACTTGCAATGATTTCTCTTCCTTCTGCATCATTACTTCTGCCCGGGCACCCCACCCCCTCAAAACCGCCTTGACGTCCTATTTTTTAAATCTACATGTTGCCCCTCAGTAGTGCCACACTTGATCCTGAGATGAACTTCCACGCCATCACAAACATTTTGTAAATGATCCATCACTGTAGAATTACCTGACCACCCCTAGCTCGGCTGACAATCAAGAGTAGACTGATGGGGCGGTAATTGTCTGAGTTGGGTTTGTCCCGGAATTTGTAGGCAGGAAATACCTGGGCAATTTTCCACATTGCTGTGTAGATGCCAGTGCTGTAGCTGTACTGGAACAGCTTGGCTAGGGCACAGCAAGTTCCAAAGCACAAGTCTTCAGTACTATTGTCAGGGCCCCAAATCTTTGCAGTATCCAGTACCTTTAGCAGTTTCTTGATTTCACGTGAAGTGATTTGAATTGGCTGAAGACTGGCATCCATGATGCTAGGGACCTCAGGAGGATCCCGAGATTAATCATCCACTTGACCCTGCTGGCTGATGATTTTTGCAAAAGTTTCAACCTTGTCTTTTGCACTCAAGTGCCATCATTGAGGTTGAGGTGGTTTGTGGAGCCTTTTGTCTCCATTACATTTTTAAAATTCTTTCATGGGATGTGGGTGGGCCAGCATTTATTGCCCATCCTTAATTGTCCTTGAGGGGGCAATTAAGAGTCAACCACATTGCTGTGGGTCTGGAGTCACATGAAGGCCAGACATGATAAGGACAGCAGATTTCCTTACCTAAAGGATATTAGTAATCCAGATAGGTTTTTTATGACAATCAAATATGGTTTCATGGTGATCATTAATTCCAGAGTTTTACTGAATTTCACCATCTGCAGTGGTGGGATTCAAATCCTGGTCCCCAGAGCAATAATATCCGGGGTCCCTGGATTATTAGTCCAGTGACAATACCACTAGACCACTTGCTTAATTGTCCATTGCCATTCTCGTCTAGATGTAGCAGGACTGCAGAGCTCTGATCTGACGGTTGTGAAAATGCTTCACACTGGTGCATGCCGCTTCTGCCAAGATGCCAGGTGTGGACTACATTTAGCAACACCCTGCTTAGCAATGTTCAGCCCCAGGACACCACTGCAGGATTTCCTCAGTGTAGAATCCTAGGCTCACCGATCTTCATGCTACTCCACCAATGAACTAACGACCATCATACGGTCAGAGGTTGGATGACTGAACAGTGTTCAGTTGCCCTGGCAAGTAGCATTCATGCCTCAAAGTGCCAGACAATGACCAACTCCAATAAGAGAAGAAACCAACTATTGCCCCTGGACATCCATTGGCATTACTGTCATGGGGACCACCAGTGACCAGTAACTGAACTGGAGCAGCCATATAAATACCGTGGTTATGAGGTCAGAGGCTGGGAATTCTGCCACGAGTAACTCGCCTCCTGGCTCCCAAAAGCCTGTCCACCATCTTCAAGGCACAAATCAGAGCGATTAAATACTCTCCACTAGCCTGGATGATTCCAGCTGCAACAACACTGAAGCTCAACACCATCCGGGGGGGAAAAAAAATCAGTCCACTTGATTACCTCCCCATCCAACTTAAACATTCACTCTCTCCACCATTGGCATTGAATGGCAGCATTGCACCATCTGGAAGATGCACTGCAGCAACTTGCCAAAGTGTCTTTGACAAGACCTCCCAAACCCATGACCTGTACCAACTAGAAGAGCAGCAGATGCATGGAAACACCACCACCTGCAAGTTCCCCTTCAAGTCACACACCATCCTGACTTGGAACTATATCGCCATTCTTTCACTGTTGTTGGGTCAAAATAGTAGAACACCCTCCCCAGTAAGACTGGGTCCTACTTCACATGGACTGTAGCAATTCAAGAAGGCACCACCACCATCTTCTCAAGGTCAATTCGGGATGAGTAACAAATGCTGACTTTTACAACGACGCTCATATTCCATGAACACATCTTAAAGTGCCAAACTTTTATCTGGGCATGTTGAGAAGGGTAAGGATCATGCTTGTATGTCAATTTAAGTTAAAGATGGTTGCCACAAAAAGGTTCAATTCATGTATTGTCTCAATACAAAACATGGTTAGGGTTACTTGCTGTGACAAATAAAAATTAAGCTGTGCAGCAGGTACTTACTTCTCTAGAAATTCTTGGAGACCTTGACGACGATGCTCAACATGTTGGCCATTATTGGCACTAAAAAAAGGGCTTTTAGAAGGAAACTCTGGTAAACTTCTGCAAAGAGAATAATGATAATGAGCTTTCAATGATCAGATCAGTTGGTCATCAACAGTATATGCCAAAATTTTAATATTCTGCAATCACTTGGAAATATTACATCAATATACCTCAAAAATAATTAAGCAGCATTACTCTAAAATCCACAGAATGTAACAAGGGTTTGTGTGAACAAGCTATATATGGAAAAGCTTTCAGAATTGAAGACCAGAATAGCTTGCATTGCTCGGTCATTAATTAACTGATATATTACAATTAAAAAAAGTCTCATGCTTTTACTACTTTTATCCCCAGAAAGCTCCAATTATATCCACTAGCCCTGTGGATAAATGCAAAGCGCAAAGCAGTTAATTAGTGGTGCTACACTCAGCAAGACTTATCAGAAAAGGTCCCCATCTCAAATCGGTCAAGCTCAGCCAGTACAGCATGAGGAGTGAGTCTTGCTCACTCAGACATGTGAAGGACAGGGGTGGAGGCACGCGCAATAGAAAAAGGAGTCGATGGAAACATTCATCTCAGCATCCATGTTTGAGTGTTTATATATGCATGAGGATGGCACGTTACAAAACAGCAAAGAGGTGATGTTTTTAAATCATGATACTATAAAATATTGAGCAGTTTTGCATTACTCCCATGCATTTATGGACTTACTTTTTATAACCGAGGCTGTACAAGATTTCAAACAGCTGACCCACGAGGACACACGCCAAGAAAATCTTTCAGAGTGTGCCCCATTCTGTGCCAGTCTTAACTAATTTTTGTCTACTACTAAAGGAAAAACTGCAGATGCTGACAATCTGAAACAAAAACAGAACATGCTGAAAATGCTCAGCAGGTCAGGGACCTGACCACAATTTCTGTCCATGCTGCAATGATCCTTACAGACAATGGACGTCATTTGCTAAATTCAAGGGCATGTGATGCTTCAGAGAGATTTTAAAAGTTGTTCACTTTCTCCATTAAATATAGCAAACAGAGCATGCCATAGTTTTAAAGACAATTCTCCTCTGTTTCTCCTACCCTGGGTTCAACCACAACTTTTCTGTTCCAGTATTGCAACATTTTATTACAGAGTAATAAAGCAGAGAGCAGAGAAAAGACAAGCTTAGAGACAGACTGGGTAAATTTGTTCATTTACCCAGTCACTATTCAACTCAAATAGGAAATTCAGGAGGAATGCTTTTACCCAGATGTTTTTTTTAAATGCGTTCATAGGACATGGGCGTCGCAGGCTCTGCCAGCATTTATTGCCCATCCCTAGAGGGGTCAGCTAAGAGTCAACCACATTGCATGTAGGCCAGATCAGGGGCGAGATGCTCCGTTTTGCCGGCGCCCGGGGGGTTTCCTGACGGCGTGGGGCTGCCCCACAATGGGAAACCCCATTGACCGGCCGGCGTAATGGATTATCCCGCCAGTGTGGTGAGGCAGAAATGTGGCGCAGCGGGGTGGAGAATCCAGCCCCTGGTAAGGACAACATATTTCCTTCCCTAAAGGGCATTAGTGAACTAGATGGGATTTTATGACAATCGACAATGGTTTCATGGTCATCATTAGACTAATTCCAAATTTTTATTGAATTCAAATTTCACCATCTGCAGTGGTGGGATTTGAACTTGGGTCCCCAGAGCATTACTCTGGGTCTCTGGTTTACTGGTCCAGTGACAATACCACAATGCCAGCAAACTCACTACAAGGAGTAGTGAGGCAAATCAGAGATGCATTTATAGGGGAAACTAGAAAAACATGTGGCAGAAATAAATAAAGGGGGAAGTGATTCATAAGGAGCATAAACACCACATGGACCAATTGGGCCGAATGGCTTGTTTGTGTTCTACATTTTGTGCAATACATTCTTAAGTGTTTAACTTTAAACATCAGACTCAGCATATTTCTACTGGCATGCAGAGACAACAATTTTCCACTGTTTCCCACAACTACTGGAGATTGAGCAATGCCAAGCAATGGCTGGACACTTTACCACAAAGGGAGAGAGACAATGTACAAGGTATGTTTTTGAGCTACACATTAGGACATCCAATTACAAGTTGCACTATTATTTTGACATGTCTTCTTTCCGTCCTGAGGTTGCGTAAGACGGACTGGTTTTAAAAATAGAAGCAAAAATAAAACCGTACATCAATACAGCATTGTCTTGAAGTCGCTGCCTGAGCCAAGCAAATTCTCTGTAACGTCTTCGAACACAGGAAGTCTTCTTTGTGAAACACATACTATTAGTCTGGAAGAGAAAAATCAATTAAAAATTACATTGAGAAGTGAAATGCAGGGTTTTCACATTCACTGATGCTCCAAAAGTTAAAAGCAGGAAATTGAAGATTGAACATTTAGTGTTGAAATATCAATGGAATTGGTATCTTGATAATGTAATGTTTTCACTACTAGTTTTACACATGCCTAAGAATAAATGTATGTTATGAGTAGCTTTGTTAATTCAAAGTTTTTAATGTGTGGGTCCAGGAAAACAACAACAATGTGTTCCTCAGACCAAGAGAACAATCTACTTTATCCTAAAGATGAAAAGGAGTGTTTGTGGGTTAAAATTTCAATTTGACAGTAAAGTTTTAAAATCCTGCCTTTCTGAAAAGCTCTAGAGTTGCGTATTGCAGTGTGCACTTCCCTTTTTGGCCAGGGTCATAGCTCAAATTTTCACAAACTTAAAAAAAAATGGAAGCAATGTTAAAGCAGAACGCACACCACATTAAAACAATGGTAAAGATTCCCTGCAATCACTGTGCATTAGCACTTCAAAATAGGAGATTACTTTCTGCCATTTCAAATGCAAAGAAACAAGTTTGTGATTTCAATGTTTATGTTACTCAGCATATAATGGCAAGAGGAAGATTAATGACCAATTGGGGCAGGCAATTTTGGAAATAGGCTCATACAACCAATAATTAAGAAATTCTTTACGTCAATGAACAAATGTAAAAAATGAAGTACGTTGTGGTAACAAATGTTCACAAAATGAACATCAGTTACTTGGAGTGCAATGTTGCATCCCCATAAGTGCACAGCATCAAAAAGGACCTGTGTGTGGGATTAAATGTACATCTCCCCAAATAACCCATTATTGAACAGGCGGAAGGAAAGGGGCAGGAACACTTACTTTCTCAGGATCAGAACAAGTTTCCAAAATCCCCAAGGGGGCCAATGGATAATTTGATTTTTTTTTTTTTTAAAAAGATAACTTTGCATCAGTCTAAATTTCATGCGGTGGTCTCACATTGCCTGTTATCATGCTTGGAGGGCAGATTGTCAATTTGAAATTGTCACATATTAACATTTTAATAAGTAACTGTATAACAGCATATTTATTCGACAACAGTTAATTGTGCTACAACTAATCATGAGACAATCACAATATTTAAGCACAAAAATCATAAGATTTTGAATGATACTTAATTTTATCTTTTAGCCAAAATATTCCTAAAGTTGTGTTATTTCCAGAAATGGGTATGATGAAAAGTAATAACTTACATGAACACAAATTTCATAATCTACATAAGAGTGCCATGAATCTTCTTTCTTGATTCTTGGATCTCGCACCCAAACAGTGATGAATTCCTGATTTGGCATAGTAGAGAAGATCAGAAGTGGTCACTTTACAGCAATGAATATGAAAGCTAGTATGAATTCTTGTGCTTTTTACGCAAGTATCTAGAACATGTGACAGCATCACGGAACTCAGATGTTTTGAGTCACAATGGAAATTCCTTTCAACAGCAGATTCACAGCACAAGTTATAATTATTCTTAGTTCAAGCTTCCAGGCAACAGAAACTTTGAATAATTTACACATTGTTCATTGTGTGAAGTGAAGCGGGGTACAGTGAACTAATGGTTACCATTCTGGAATGAGTTTAAATCCCAAAGTTCTGAAAATCTGGTAATTTATGGCACTGGATAAAATGTTCAGAAGGCTCAACTAGTTCACTAATGTCCTTTGGAAGAGGACATGCCATCCCTACATGACTGACTCAATGCCCTCAGAGTTACTAGAAATGAACAACAAATACCACCTTTCCAGGCAAATAATAAAAAGGTGAAAACTGAATGTGCATATTGCTGAGATCGGAGTTAACAGGTTGGCTGATAATTCAAGTGAAAAGTTTAAAAGAATAGCAAGTAGATGAAGAGGAGACACAGCTGCATGGATAGGCCCACAATGTTCTGAGTGAGGCCTGGAAGACACTAAGGGATTGATCCCTTGGCCACAGAAAAATACTTTTCACTATACATCGGTACATGGGACAATAAATATCAATCAATTAATCTTCCCACCCATTCCTTCCTCTTACCCACCTTAATGCTGGACTACAGTTTCACCAGCAACAACCTTCTGGTATCTTGTCCAAATAACCTGATCTTTTAAATCCATCAGTTTATTCATTTATACAATCCATCAATTCTCGTTTCAATGCTGTCCTTAAAACAAAGTAAGGATTTCCAGTAAGGGTATGCTGGAAAGCAAAGGAACTATTTGACAAGCTTATGAAATTACTGCTTCCAGAGTATTGAGTCAAGTCAGGTTTTTTTTTAATAATATATTTTATTCAAGTTTTTTGGCAAACATAACAATGCGTAGTGTTTCTTTTACACAGTAGTAAAGCAATATAAATAACCGTGGCCAGTTTTAAACAAATAAATAAGTAATATATAAACAAAAACAAAACTAAATGGCAACTGCCTTGTCCAAAATAAATACTCTCCAAAAATACAGTCCAGCAATCCAATATACAATTACATATACCAAATACCTATACATATACAATAACATCCCTGAGAGTCCATCCGATTCCTCCCCCCCACCCTCCCCCCCCCTGGGTTGCTGCTGTTATCTACTTCTTTTCCATTCCCTCTATCTGTGAGGTAGTCGACGAACGGTTGCCACCGCCTGGTGAACCCCTGAGCCGAACCCCTTAACACAAACTTAATCCGTTCTAACTTTATGAACCCTGCCATATCGTTTATCCAGGTCTCCACCCCCAGGGGTTTGGCTTCCTTCCACATTAACAATATCCTGCGCCGGGCTACAAGGGACGCAAAGGCCAACACGTCAGCCTCTCTCGCCTCCTGCATTCCCGGCTCTTCTGCAACCCCAAATATAGCCAACCCCCAGCTTGGTTTGACCCGGACCCCCACCACCTTCGAAAGCACCTTTGCCACCCCCACCCAGAACCCCTGTAGTGCCGGGCATGACCAGAACATGTGGGTGTAATTCGCTGGGCCTCTCGAGCATCTCGCACACCTAACCTCTACCCCCCAAAATTTACTAAGCCGTGCTCCAGTCATACGCGCCCTGTGTAACACCTTAAATTGTATCAGGCTTAGCCTGGCACACGAGGACGATGAGTTTACCCTACGTAGGGCATCAGCCCACAGCCCCTCCTCAATCTCCTCCCCCAGTTCTTCTTCCCATTTCCCTTTCAGCTCATCTACCATGATCTCCCCCTCGTCCCTCATCTCCCTGTACATGTCCGCCACCTTAGCGTCCCCCGCCCATGTCTCTGAGATCACTCTATCCTGCACTTCCTGCGTCGGGAGCTGCGGGAATTCCCTCACCTGTTGCCTCGCAAAAGCCCTCAATTGCATATACCGAAATGCATTCCCTTGGGGCAACCCATATTTCTCCGTCAGCGCTCCCAGACTCGCAAACGTCCCATCTACAAATAGATCTCTTAATTGTACTACCCCAGCTCTTTGCCATGCTCCAAATCCCCCATCCATTCTCCCCGGAACAAACCTATGATTGTTTCTTATCGGGGACCGCACCGAAGCTCCCGTCCCTCCCCTATGCAGTCTCCACTGCCGCCAAATTCTCAAGGTAGCCACCACCACCGGGCTTGTGGTGCATTTCTTTGGTGAGAACGGCAACGGCGCCGTCACCATTGCTTGTAGGCTAGTCCCCCTGCAGGACGCCCTCTCCAATCTCTTCCACGCCGCTCCCTCCCCTTCTCCCATCCACTTACACACCATTGAAACATTGGCGGCCCAGTAGTACTCACTTAGGCTCAGTAGTGCCAGCCCCCCCCGTCCCGACTACGCTGCAAGAATCCCCGCCTCACTCTCGGGGTCTTCCCAGCCCACACAAAACTCATAATGCTCTTCTCAATTCTTTTGAAAAAAGCCTTCGTGATCACCACCGGGAGGCACTGGAACACAAAAAGGAATCTCGGGAGGACCACCATTTTAACCGCCTGCACCCTACCTGCCAATGACAGGGACACCATGTCCCATCTCTTGAAATCCTCCTCCATCTGTTCCACCAACCGTGTTAAATTAAGCCTATGTAATGTACCCCAATTCTTGGCTATCTGGATCCCCAGGTACCGGAAGTCCCTTGTTACCTTCCTCAACGGTAAATCCTGTATCTCTCTGCTCTCCTCCCCCGGGTGCACCACAAACAACTCACTTTTCCCCATGTTCAGTTTATACCCTGAAAAATCCCCAAACTCCCCAAGTATCCGCATTATCTCTGGCATCCCCTCCGCCGGGTCCGCCACATATAGCAACAAATCATCCGCATACAGAGATACCCGGTGTTCTTCTCCCCCCCTAAGTACTCCCCTCCACTTCCTGGAACCCCTCAGTGCCATGGCCAGGGGTTCAATCGCCAATGCAAACAATAACGGGGACAGAGGGCATCCCTGCCTCGTCCCTCTATGGAGCCGAAAATAGTCAGACCTCCGTCCATTCGTGACCATGCTCGCCATCGGGGCCCTATACAGCAACTGTACCCACCTGATATACCAGTCTCCAAAGCCAAATCTCCTCAACACCTCCCACAAATAATCCCACTCCACTCTATCAAATGCTTTCTCGGCATCCATCGCCACCACTATCTCCGCTTCCCCCTCTGGTGGGGGCATCATCATTACCCCTAGCAGCCTCCGTATATTTGTATTTAGCTGTCTCCCCTTCACAAACCCAGTTTGGTCATCATGGACCACCCCCAGGACACAATCCTCTATCCTCATTGCCATTACCTTGGCCAGAATCTTAGCATCCACAGTCAGGGGGAAATGGGCCTGTATGACCCGCATTGCAGCGGGTCTTTTTCCTTCTTTAGGAGGAGCGATATCATTGCCTCTGACATAGTCGGGGGCAGCTGCCCCCTTTCCCTCGCCTCATTAAAGGTTCGCATCAGTAGCGGGGCCAGCAAGTCCATATATTTCCTGTAGAATTCAACTGGGAATCCGTCTGGTCCCAGGGCCTTCCCCGCCTGCATGCTTCCAATCCCTTTCACTACTTCCTCCGTCTCAATCTGTGCTCCCAGCCCCACTCTCTCCTGTTCCTCCACCTTAGGAAATTCCAGCTGATCCAGAAAGCACATGATTCTCTCCTTCCCGTCCGGGGGCTGCGCTTCATATAATCTTTCATAAAATGCCTTGAACACTCCATTCACTCTCTCCGCTCCCCGCTCCATCTCTCCCTCCTCATCTCCCACCCCCCCCCCATCTCCCTCGCTGCTCGGCCAACAACCTACTCGCCTTCTCCCCATATTCGTACTGTACACCCTGTGCCTTCCTCCATTGTGCCTCTGCCTTACCCGTAGTCAACAAGTCAAATTCTACATGTAGCCTTTGCCTTTCCCTGTATAGTCCCTCCTCCGGTGCCTCCGCGTATTGTCTGTCCACCCTCAGTAGTTCTTTCAACAACCGCTCCCTTTCCCTACCCTCCTGCTTTCCTTTATGTGCCCTAATAGATATCAGCTCCCCTCTAACCACTGCCTTCAGTGCCTCCCAGACCACTCCCACCTGCACCTCCCCATTATCATTAATTTCCAAGTACCTTTCAATACACCCCCTCACCCTTAAACACACCCCCTCATCTGCCAATAATCCCATGTCCATTCTCCAGGGTGGAAGCTGTTGTTTTTCTTCCCCTATCTCCAGGTCCACCCAGTGTGGAGCATGATCCGAGATGGCTATAGCCGTGTACTCCGTCCCAGTCACCTTTGGGATCAGTGCCCTTCCCAAAACAAAAAAATCTATTCGTAAAAATACTTTATGTACATAGGAGATAAACGAAAACTCCTTACTCCTAGGTCTACTAAATCTCCAGGGATCTACTCCTCCCATCTGCACCATAAAATCCTTAAGCACCCTAGCTGCAGCCGGCCTCCTTCCGGTCCTGGACCTCGATCTGTCCAGCCCTGGCTCCAGCACCGTATAAAAGTCTCCACCCATTACCAACTTCCCCACTTCTAGGTCCGGGATTCGTCCTAACATACGCCTCATAAAATTAGCATCATCCCAGTTCGGGGCATACACGTTCACTAATACCACCGCCTCCCCTTGCAGTTTGCCACTCACCATCACGTATCTGCCCCCACTATCCGCCACTATAGTCTTTGCCTCAAACATTACCCTCTTCCCCACTAGTATGGCCACCCCCCTGTTTTTTGCATCTAGCCACGAATGAAACACCTGCCCCACCCATCCTTTGCGAAGTCTAACCTGGTCTGTCAGCTTCAGATACGTCTCCTGAAGCATAACCACATCTGCCTTAAGTTTCTGTACCTAATCGGCCCGTTCAGCCCTCTCACATTTCACGTGATCAACCGGGTTGGGGGGCTCTTTACCCCCCACCCCTTGACGACTAGCCATTTCCTTTTTCAATCCAGCTCCTCACCCGGTTCCCACGTAGCTGTATCCCCCCCAGGCGGCGGCCCCCCGCCCCGCCCCCCCCCTCGCATACCATTTCCCCCTTCTCCCCAGCAGCAGCAACCCAGTTAAACCCGCCCCCCCCTCCGCTAGATCCCAAGCTAGCTTAATTGCACCCCCATGTTGCTCCCAGAAGTCAGCAAACTCTGTCCGACCTCGGCTTCCTCCCGTGACCTCGGCTCACACTGTGCGAGGCCCCCTCCTTCCTGCTTCCCTGTTCCCGCCATGATTACCATAGCGTGGTAACAAAGCCCGCGCTTCCCCTTTTGGCCCCGCCACCAATGGCTGGCGCCCACAGCTCCTCATCCTCCCTCACCCCCTCCCCCACGACATGGGGAAGAGAGAGAAGTTACAGGGTCGCAGGTTTAACAATCTGGGAAGTCCTCTCTTCCCCCTTTTCCCCCCTTCATCCCACAAATTCATCCCCCCCACACTTTTGTCCCAAACGTTCTTTTTCTGGCCCGCTCACTCCAGCTTCTCCTCGACAATAAATGTCCACGCCTCGTCTGCCGTTTTGAAATAGTGGTGTTTCCCTAGATGTGTGACCCACAGTCTTGCCGGTTGCAACATTCCGAATTTGACCTTCCTTTTATGCAACACCGCCTTGGCCCGATTAAAGCTTGCCCTCCTTTTATGCAACACCGCCTTGGCCCGATTAAAGCTCGCCACCTCCGCACTCCAATCTTGATATACGCGGATCACCGCATTCTCCCACCTACTGTTCCGAGTTTTCTTGGCCCATCTGAGGACCATCTCTCTATCCTTGTATCGGAGAAATCTCACAACTATTGCTCGAGGAATTTCTCCAGCCCTCGGTCTTCGCGCCATAACCCGATAGGCACCCTCCACCTCCAGCGGACCCGTCGGGGCCTCCGATCCCATTAACGAATGCAGCATCGTGCTGACATATGCCCCGACGTCCGCCCCTTCTGCACCTTCGGGAAGACCAAGAATCCTTCGGTTCTTCCTCCTCGCATTATTCTCCAGCACCTCCAGCCTTTCCACACATCTTTTCTGTTGTGCCTCGTGGATCTCCGTTTTCACCACCAGGCCCTGTATGTCGTCCTCATTCTCAGCAGCCTTTGCCTTCACGACCCGAAGCTCCTGTTCCTGGGTCTTTTGCTCCTCCTTTAGCCCCTCAATCGCTTGTAATATCGGGGCCAACAGCTCCTTCTTCATCTCCTTTTTGAGTTCATCTACGCAACGCCGCAGGAACTCTTGTTGGTCAGGGCCCCATATTAAACTGCCTCCTTCCGACGCCATCTTGCTTTGTGCCTGCCTTCCTGGCCGCTGCTCTTGAGGATCCACCGCAATCCGGCTACTTTCCTCTCTTTTTTCCATCCGTGTCCAGGGGGGATTCCCTTCTGGATTACCGCACAGTGTTATTTGCCGTTAAAATTGCCGATGGGGCTCCTATTAAGAGCCCAAAAGTCCGTTCCACCGGGAGCTGCCGAAACATGCGACTTAGCTGGTCATCGCCGCACCCGGAAGTCTCGAGTCAAGTCAGGTTAAGCAACAATGTTCAAAGGCTTCTAAATGTTATTGTGATGCCCTCAGAAGGAGGGCAGGCGGAGGTGGTGGTAGCGATGGATGCGGAGAAAGCTTTTGATCGGGTGTAGTGGAATTACTTGTGGGAGGCGCTGGGAAGGTTTGGGTTTGGTGAGGGCTTTATCGACTGGGTGAAAAGGAAAAGAGACTGGGAGAGCTGCCGCTTAGAACGGTAGGGAAGAGCTTTCGATATCTGGGAATCCAGGTGGCCCGGAAATGGGAGGTACTACACAAGTTAAACCTATCCCGGTTGGTAGATCAAATGGAAGGGGACTTGAAGAGATGGGACATGCTCCCGCTATCACTGGCGGGGAGGGTACAGACCGTGAAGAGGACGGTCCTCCCCAGATTTCTATTTGTCTTTCAGTGCCTCCCATGTCGGCATGGGAGCGGATGGAGGCGGCGTCATGTAAAGACACCAGTCTGGGAGCATTGGTAACGGCCGTTCTCGCCGGCCCGATACTCCACAAGTCCGGTGGTAGTGGCGGCTCTGAGGATCTGGGGGCAATGGAGGAGATAGAAGAGAGTAGAGAGTGGATTTGGACCCCGATTTATAACAACCACAGGTTTGTACCGGGTAGGCTAGATGGCGGGTTCTGGAGGTGGCAGGAATCAGAAGGATGGGGGATCTATTTATAGACGGGAGCTTTCCCAGCTTGAAAGCTTTGGAGGATAAATTTAAATTGCCAGCAGGGAATGGTTTTAGGTATTTCCAGGGGCAAGACTCCCTGAGAAAGCAGGTGCCGGCCTTTCCGCTGCTGCCGCCACGGGGGATACAGGATAGAGTAGTTTCCAGTACCTGGGTGGGGGAGGGGAAGGTATCGGATATTTACCAGGAGCTTGCGGAAGCGGAGGAAACCCCCGGTGGAGGAGCTTAAGGGCAAGTGGAGAGATAGAGGCGGGTCTATGGGCGGATGCCCTAAGCAGGGTTAATACCTCCTTATCGTGCGCCAGGCTTAGCCTGATACAATTTAAGGTAGTCCACTGGGCACACATGACAGTGGCTAGGATGAGCAAGTTTTCCGGGGTAGTGGATAGGTGTGCGAGGTGCGCCGGAAGCCCAGCAAATCATGTCCACATGTGTTTTTTTTTTAAAATAAAATTTAGATTACCCAATTATTTTTTCCAATTAAGGGGCAATTTAGCGTGGCCAATCCACCTACTCTGCACATTTTTGGGTTGTGGGGGCGAAACCCATGCAGACACGGGGAAAATGTGCAAACTCCACACGGACAGTGACCCAGAGCCGGGATCGAACCTGGGACCTCAGCGCCGTGAGGCAGCTGTGCTAACCACTAGGCCACCATGCTGCCCTTTGTTTTGGGCAGACCCGAAGCTTAGAGGGTTTTGGCAAGGTTTTGCTCAGGCAATGTCCACGGTGCTAAAAGCATGGGTGGTGCCGAGTCCGGAGGTAGCGATCTTTGGAGTGTCAGAAGACCCGGGAGTTCAAGGGGCGAAAGAGGCTGACGTTCTGGCCTTTGCCTCCCTGGTAGCCTGGAGACGGATCTTGTTAATGTGGAGGGACTCGAAGCCCCCAAGTGTAGAGACCTGGGTTAGTGACATGGCTGGGTTTCTCAGTCTCAAGAAAATAAAGTTCGCCTCAAGAGGGTCAATGTAAGGGTTCCCCCGGTGGTGGCAGCCGTTCGTCGACTTTCTCGGGTAAAATTAAAAATGTCAGCAGATGCAGTATTCCAAGGAGGGGGGTGGGGCAGGCGGATTGTTGTTGTTTGGTTGAGGTGTGTGAAGATTGGGCTGGGGGGGGGAATGTTCATTTTGCCATGTGGATGTTATTGTTTTTGTTAATGTTATAAAACATTTCAAATACCTCAATAAAAATATTTTTTTTAAAGTCAGGTTAAGCAAGCAAAAACTTTTTTTTAAAAGTTAAGCAAAAGCAAAGGTAAATAGTCTTGACAAATAATATCTAATTTTGTGAATGTAAATTGAAATAAAAATCTCAGGTCTGTCTACTCCCCCCCCCCCCCCCCCCCCCACCAACCACCATATCTCACCCATGTCAGCAGGGGAGAACAGAGAGGACAAGTGAGAAGATGTAAACTCGTTATTTATAGTTACGTGTACATTTTAATCACGTTAACAGGTTATTGCACAAAACCTCAATGTTAGCTGTCTAATGTGTGTTGCTTTCACTCTTTCAGCCAATTCTTCATTAGGATTGATGTTGGATTCCCAGTCTTATCCTTGTACAGCAGCTTTTCACATCAAATTTTATCAACGGCCTAGTCATCCAACAGGACTTTGTAACATCCATTTGGTTTAAGATTTTCTCAAAAGAGTCAAGATATTTGGTGAGGCAAAATTTGTTCCTTCCAAAATATAATGACTTCCACTTATTTGAGTATCTGTACATGAAGAACTTGTTATTTGCAGTCACTTATTTTGGGGGTAGTTACCAATTTAAAAATAAAGGCCTTATAGTGTCTGGCTTTTAGGAATATAATGGCCTCCTCCCATTCCTAGAACAGGTGCAGGCCATTCAGCCCTTCAAGCCTGCTCTACCACTCAATGAGATCATAGCTGATCTGGTCGTGGTCTCAACTCCAGTGATGGAATTGAAGCCCACTGCCCTCTATCCCTGCGAGTCCATGTCTGCCATAAAGTGAATATGACATCCAGCTGTGGCAAAGAAGAAATCAGAGACCAACAAAGTGCAATAGTTGTGCAAGCGCTTGTAAAGTGACACTAAGTGCTGCAGCTGATCATTGGAAGGCACCAGAGGATCAGGGCCACAAATTAACTTTGGCAACTCCTGGCAGGATATAGCAACCAGTGCTACCAGGTCTTTGTCGACAAGGGTACAGATGTTGATGACCATCCAGCTGAAGGACCACAGTCTCCTGCAGCACTGGTTCTCGTAACCTCTTTGGCAGTTGAGGGTTTGGCCTCTGTTGACTTCCTACATTTTTCCCATGCCTGTGCCTTCCCAATTCCCTCCATTCTCCCGCAAATGGCCTGCCCTCCTCACCAGTGCCTAAAATCTGACACTCCTGCCCCATTCCCAGTTCGAGCCTTTCCTGTTTGTAGGTGGTTGTCAAGTTTCCTTGGCAGTTTTGCCCTCTGATCTTCTACCTCTGTGATGCCAGGAGTTGTTGAGTGTGCTCAAAGTCCAGGCACTGAGCACTGCCTTTCCCTCCAACCTCTGGCAGCGTCAAGGGCACCCTCTTACCAAGCGCCCAGTTCCCCTTTGCCCTCCTAACACACTTTAGGGCTGGGGTGATGACCTAGGCAGCCATGACTGGCTCCTATAGTGTATGCACCTCCTCTTGGTTGTTCTGAAACTGACAATTTTGAAAGCCTGTCTGCCCCTTTAAATACCCCACTCTTTCCTTTCCAGAAGTGCAAGAAAACTCGTCTAAGTATAATGAGCCTTAATGAGGATAAGAGTGGGACTCCCATCCTGCCCTGCACTGCTCATGATTTCCAAAGCCATGATCGGTACCTTGGCACTAAAATGTCAACTGGCACCAGTATTTTTGGGGGGGCTCCAATCATTCCCAGGATAGGGAATGGTGGGAATTCAGTTCTGTGATGTCTACAATTAAACAAAGCAGGGTTAAATTAGAAAAAAACCATTGGATTTTTGTCTGTTCAGTGATGAGGCTCTTTCTGACTAATAGTTTATTGAATTTAACATTCAAGCGTTTACATGAGCACTTGAAATGCCATAGCATATAAGGCTATGGAGCAAGACAGTGCAGAGGAGTTTTAGTAAATATCATGGTTATGGAGGGACTGCCATATGAGGAAAGATGAAGCAGGTTTTGTCTGTACTCCGCGGAGTTCAGAAGAGTGAGAGGTGATATGGCTGAAACTTATAAGATTTGAGTCTTGGAGTGTGGGCAAGCTTCTGGAAAAAAACTATTCAGGATAGAATTAGTAGTCACATGGAAAAATGTGGGTTGTTTAGAAAGTGGCAGCAAGGACTTCTAAAGGGGGAATTGTGTTTAATTAACTTGCGAGTTTTTTGATAACGTAACAGACAAGGTCGATGAGGCGGCAATGCTGTTGATGTGGCATACATGGGGCGGGATTCTCCCATTCGGCAGCAGTGTCCACGCCGTCGGAAATGCCGTTGCGTTCACGGCGGCGTGAATAGGCCGCTGGGAGTACGGATTCTGACCCCGACAGGGGACCAGCACGGCGCTGGAGCGGTTCACGCAGCTCCAGCCTCCCATTCCGGCGTGAACTCTGCGCCGTGCCAACCCGCGCATGCACGGTGGCCTCCCTCAACGTGCCTTCCCGAACCAAAATGGCGTGGGAGTTCAGGGGCCGGCGCGCAAGAAAATAGGCCCGGGGAGTGAGAGGCCGGCCCGCTGACCGGTGGGCCCCGATCACGGGCCAGGCCCCATCAGAGGCAACCCCGGGGTCGGAGCCCTTCCTCCCCCCACCCCCCCAGGCCACACACACACCCCCCCCCCCTGCACGCAGAGTTCCCGCCGGCTGCGACCAGGTGTGGACGGCGCCGGCGGTACTCTGCCATTTTAGAGCGGCCGCTCGGCCCATCCGGCCCGGAGAATCGGTGGCCCGGCCGCGTAGAGCGTCCAGCGCCACGCCAAATGCGCCTAATCTCCGCTCTGAGGAGAATTGCGTGCCGGCGTGGCGCGGTTGCAGGGATTCTCCGGCTAGGCGCGGGGCTGGGAGAATCCCGCCCATGGGCTTTCATAAAACCACAAGAAACAGGAATGGGAGGAGGCCATTTTGCCCTTCAAGCCTGCTCTGCCATTTAATAAGATCATGGCTGATCTAACACTCACTAAGTCCACTTTCCTGCTTTCTCACTGTAACCCTTAATTCCCCCACTGATTAAAAACCTGTCGATCTCAGCCTTGAAAATGTTCAAGGATTTGGTCTCCACAGCTTCCTGGGGTAAAGATTTCCAAAGAATGACTGCTATTTTGGGAGAAGAAATTCTTCCTCAAATCCGTCTGAAATGAGCACCCCCTTGTTCTGCAATTATGCCTTTGGTCTTACACATTCCCATGATTGGAAATATCCTCCCAACATTTATCCTGTCTAATCCCCCAAGTGTCCCTATATACAACATTCATTAGGACACAGCTAGAGTACTGTGTGAAATTCTGGTCACCACAATATAGGAAGGAAGTGATTGCACCAGAACGGGAGCAGAGGAAATTCACTAGGTTGTCACCTCAGCTGGAGCATTTCAGCAATGAAGAGACACTGGTTAGGCTGGGGTCGTATTCCTGAGAGCAGAGGAGGCCGAGGGTGGACCTAACTGAGATGTACAAAACTATGAAGGATATAGATAGGGAGAAACTTGTCCCCTGGATAGAACATAAGAACATAAGAACTAGGAGCAGGAGTAGGCCATCTGGCCCCTCGAGCCTGCTCCACCATTCAATGAGATCATGGCTGATCTTTTGTGGACTCAGCTCCACTTTCCGGCCCAAACACCATAACCCATTAATCCCTTTATCCTTAAAAACACTATCTACTTTATCTTAAAAACATTTAATGAAGGAGCCTCTATCGCTTCACTGGGCAGGGAGTTCCATAGATTCACAAGTTCCTCCTAAACTCAGTCCTAAATCTACTTCCCCTTATTTTGAGGCTATGCCCCCTAGTTCTGCTTTCACCCGCCAGTGGAAACAACCTGCCCGCATCTATCCTATCTATTCCCTTCATAATTTTATATGTTTCTATAAGATCCTCTCTCATCCCTCTAAATTCCAACGAGTACAGTCCCAGTCTACTCAACCTCTCCTCGTAATCCAACCCCTTCAGCTCTGGGATTAACCTAGTGAATCTCCTCTGCACACCCTCCAGTGCCAGTACGTCCTTTCTCAAGTAAGGAGACCAAAACTGTACACAATACTCCAGGTGTGGCCTCACTAACACCTTATACAATTGTAGCATAACCTCCCTAGTCTTAAACTCCATCCCTCTAGCAATGAAGGACAAAATTCCATTTGCCTTCTTAATCACCTGTTGCACCTGTAAACCAACATTTTGTGACTCATGCACTAGCACACCCAGGTCTCTCTGCATAGCAGCATGTTTTAATATTTTATTATTTAAATAATAATCCCTTTTGTTGTTATTCCTACCAAAATGGATAACCTCACATTTGTCAACATTGAATTCCATCTGCCAGACCCTAGCCCATTCACTTAGCCTATCCAAATCCCTCTGCAGACTTCCGGTATCCTCTGCACTTTTTGCTTTACCACTTATCTTAGTGTCATCTGCAAACTTGGACACATTACCCTTGGTCTCCAACTCCAAATCATCTATGTAAATTGTGAACAGTTGTGGGCCCAACACTGATCCCTGAGAGACACCACTAGCTACTGATTGCCAACCAGAGAAACACCCATTAATCCCCACTCTTTGCTTTCTATAATTAACCAATCCTCTATCCATGCTACTACTTTCCCCTTTATGCCATGCATCTTTATCTTATGCAGCAACCTTTTGTGTGGCACCTTGTCAAAAGCTTTCTGGAAATCCAGATATACCACATCCATTGGCTCCCCGTTATCTACCGCACTGGTAATGTCCTCAAAAAATTCCACTAAATTAGATAGGCCGACCTGCCCTTTATGAACCCATGCTGCGTCTGCCCAATGGGACAATTTCCATCCAGATGCCTCACTATTCCTTCCTTGATGATCGATTTCAGCATCTTCCCTACTACCGAAGTTAAGCTCACTGGCCTATAATTACCCGCTTTCTGCCTACCTCCTTTTTTAAACAGTGGTTTCGCGTTTTCTAATTTCCAATCCGCCGGGACCACCCCAGAGATTAGTGAATTTTGGTAAATTATCACTAGTGCATTTGCAATTTCCCTAGCCATCTCTTTTAGCACTCTGGGATGCATTCCATCAGGGCCAGGAGACTTGTCTACCTTTAGCCCCATTAGCTTGCCCATCACTACCTCCTTGGTGATAACAATCCTCTCAAGGTCCTCACCTGTCATAAGCTCATTTCCATCAGTCACTGGCATGTTATTTGTGTCTTCCACTGTGAAGACCGACCCAAAAAACCTGTTCAGTTCCTCAGCCATTTCCTCATCTCCCATTATTAAATCTTCCTTCTCATCCTCTAAAGGACCAATATTTACCTTAGCCACTCTTTTTTGTTTTATATATTTGTAGAAACTTTTACTATCTGTTTTTATATTCTGAGCATGTTTACTCTCATAATCTATCTTACTCTTCTTTATAGCTTTTTTAGTAGCTTTCTGTTGCCCCCTAAAGATTTCCCAGTCCTCTAGTCTCCCACTAATCTTTGCTTCTTTGTATGCTTTTTCCTTCAATTTGATACTCTCCCTTATTTCCTTAGATATCCACGGTCGATTTTCCCTCTTTCTACCGTCCTTCCTTTTTGTTTGTATAAACCTTTGCTGAGCACTATGAAAAATCACTTGGAAGATTCTCCACTGTTCCTCAACTGTTTCACCATAAAGTCTTTGCTCCCAATCTACCTTAGCTAGCTCTTCTCTCATCCCATTGTAATCTCCTTTGTTTAAGCACAAAACACTAGTGCTTGATTTTACCTTCTCACCCTCCATCTGTATTTTAAATTCCACCATATTGTGATCGCTCCTTCAGAGAGGATCCCTAACTATGAGATCCTGAATCAATCCTGTCTCATTACACAGGACCAGATCTAGGACTGCTTGTTCCCTCGTAGGTTCCATTACAGACTGTTCTAGGAAACTATCGCGGATACAGTATATAAACCCCTCCTCAAGGCTGCCTTGACCGACCTGGTTAAACCAATCGACATGTAGATTAAAATCCCCCATGATAACTGCTGTACCATTTCTATATGCATCAGTTATTTCTTTGTTTATTGCCTGCCCCACCTTAATGTTACTATTTAGTGGCCTATAGACTACTCCTATCAGTGACATTTTCGCCTTACTATTCCTCATTTCCACCCAAATGGATTCAACCTTATCCTCCACAGCACCGATATCATCCCTTACTGTTGCCCGGATGTCATCCTTAAATACAGAGCTACACCACCTCCCTTACCATCCACTCTGTCCTTCCGAATAATTTGATACCCTCGGATATTTAAGTCCCAGTTGTGACCATCCTTTAACCATGTTTTAGTAATGGCCACTAAATCATAGTCATTCACGATGATTTGCGCCATCAACCTATTTACCTTATTCCGAATACTACGAGCATTCAGATAAAGTACACTTATGTTGACTTTTTTTTACCTCTGTTCTAAATCTTAACACCTCGATCAGTAACCTCTCCTAAGTTATATTTCCTCTTAACCTTTCTCCTAATTTTCCTTGTCGTTGAACCCATATCTTCATGTAACAACCTGCCGCGTCACTTACCATTAAATGTTTTCACTTCCCGTTTTATTCCTTTTAGTATTCCTGGTCCTATTCACTGAGCTACCCTCAGTCACTGTACCTTGTACTGTCGCCCTTTTTGAATTTTGACTATGGCTTCTCTGCCTTACACTTTCCCCCTTACTGCCTTTTGTTTCTGTCCCTGTTTTACTACCTTCCAACTTCCTGCATCGGTTCCCATCCCCCTGCCACATTAGTTTAAACTCTCCCCAACAGCTCTAGCAAACACCCCCCCCCCCCCAGGACATCGGTTCCAGTCCTGCCCAGTAGCTTGAGAATCATAGTCCTTGTTTACAGCCTGTACTCACAATTTTCCAGTTCCAGTTTCATCACTTTGCTCTCAGTTCATGGCCTGCCTTCAGGCCCTGTCTTCAGGAATCCAACACCCACAGACTTAATGGAGAGAGCGAGTTAGCTGGATCTTTTTTGAAGAGGCTTCGCAGCCGTTTTTTGGAGAGGATCTCTCACCTCCTCTGCCAGAACCAAAAGTGAAACTAAAATGGAACCTCATGGCTCTGAGAAACATTCCAGAGGAATAATATCCAATCACCACCTGTTACCGGGCAGAGCACAGCCT
This sequence comes from Scyliorhinus torazame, assembly GCF_047496885.1. Classification (NCBI taxonomy): domain Eukaryota; kingdom Metazoa; phylum Chordata; class Chondrichthyes; order Carcharhiniformes; family Scyliorhinidae; genus Scyliorhinus; species Scyliorhinus torazame. The sequence goes on from NC_092712.1 coordinate 220,170,059, forward strand.
TCTGGGCTCAGTCATTGGCCACCAGCCAAACCAGTCAAACAGATTCCCAGCCAATCTTGATCATTGGCGTTGGTCCACAATTTAAAACTGCAAAGACTTCCGAAATCAGCTTGTTTGAATTAAAGGCTGCTTCGTGCAGGCTGCTTTGCCTTAAAGTTACAGATCCATTAAACATCCAAGAATCAAAAATGTAACAGTAAGAGTAAAAAAAAAGGGACAACAAGGGAATAGACAGGGAATAAACAAGAAGGAACAGTAAGGATTCTGGATAGACAATATAAAATAAGGCATACCAAAGAGAAAAAGCTGGAAAATCGTAGGAGGTCTGGCAGCATCTATAGGGAGAGAAAAGAGCTAATGTTTCTAGTCCAGGTGACTCTTTATCAAAGCTTTGACAAAGGGTTATCTGGACTTGAAATGTTAGCTCTTTTCTCTCCGTACAGATGCTGTCAGACCAGCTGAGATTTTCCAGCATTTTCTCTTTAGTTTCAGATTCCAGCATCTGCAGTAATTTGCTTTTATAAAATAAGGGATACATTCTTAAAGCTGTGCAGGAGCAGGAGTCATTGAAGATGGCAAGGCAAGTGGAGAGAGCAGTTAATAAAGCATATAGCATTCTGGGCTTTATTAATAGGGTGGGCTATAGGAAGGATGTGAATGCTTTGGAGAGAGTGCAGAGGAGGTTTACAAGAATGGTTTCAGGGTTGAGAAACTTCAGTTTTGAACATAGATTGGAGAGGTTGAGACTATCCTTCTTGGACATAAGAAGGCCAAGAGAAGATTTGATAGAGATGTTCAGAATCACGAAGGGGTTGGACAGAGTGGATAGGGAGAAACTATTCCTGGTTGTAAAAGTATCAAGAATGAGAGGCATAGATCATAGAATCATAGAAGTTTACAGCATGGAAACAGGCCCTTCGGCCCAACCAGTCCATGCCGCCCAGTTTTTACCATTAAGCTAGTCCCAGTTGCCCGCACTTGGCCCATAACCCTCTATACCCATCTTACCTATGTAACTATCTAAATGTTTTTTAAAAGACACAATTGTACCCACCTCTACTACTACCTCTGGCAGCCCATTCCAGACACTCACTACCCTCTGAGTAAAGAAATTGCCCCTCTGGGCCCTTCTGAATCTCTCCCCTCTCACCTTAAACCTATGCCCTCTAGTTTTAGACTCCCCTACCTTTGGGAAAAGATGTTGACTATCTACCTTATCTATGCCCCTCATTATTTTATAGACCTCTATAAGATCACCCCTAAGCCTCCTACGCTCCAAGGAAAAAAGTCTCAGTCTATCCAGCCTCTCCTTATAACTCAAACCATCAAGTCCCGGCAACATCCTAGTAAATCTTTTCTGCACTCTTTCCAGTTTAATAATATCCTTTCTATAATAGGGTGACCAGAACTGCACACAGTATTCCAAGTGTGGCCGTACCAATGTCTTGTACAACTTCAACAAGATGTCCCAACTCCTGTATTCAATGTTCTGACCAATGAAACCAAGCATGCCGATCTCAAATAATTAGCAAAATTAGCAAACTTGATGAGAAAAAAAAACTTATTCTCACAGTCAGCGGTTCGGGTCTGGACTGCACTGCCTGGAAGTGTGGTAGAGGCAGGTTGAATCGAGATATTGAAGAGAACACAGACATTACTTGAATAGAAACAGTTGTGCAGGGAGGCCTCCTTCTGAATAATCAACTTGTCTTGCTCTGCCCCAGCCAAAGGAGCTGAAGAATGGATAGGCATGACCACCACCACAAATTCTGAAGTGCTACGAAACCCACTGGTGCAAAAGTGCCTTCTGGAATTGGGCCAACTGGGCATTAGACGTAAATTCTACAATTGTTTGCTTGCAGAGACAATAAAGGGTAACAATTTGTGATGTAGCCAACAGACATTATAAATGAATGCGGAAAATGCTTTGGTGGGGCTGTTAGCACTAGATATTTCAAACTCATTACCCCAAAAGCAGCAGAAAGACAAGCGAATGCCATGATGTGCCTTAAATGCAACTTGCTTCTGGGGACTTGCACCCAGAGGAGTTAACAGGAATCTTGCCTGCTAATTTCATCCTATTAGGTGTCATAAATGACCTACAAAATTCCTATTCATTCTGAAGATTATACACAAAACAGTGAGTACAATTTGTACTTCAGAAAAAATTCACAAACCTGCCAAGATATCGAAGCCATGAAATAAAGAAATTTGGTAACATTCACACTACTTACATTTATTTTATCCTTTATTGGTTCATCCATTGTTCCTCACAGAAGTCTAGATGAGAATACATACACAATTATTTTAATTCCAGGTATGTTACATAGAATAAAAAAGACTAAATGCACATAACCCTTCAATATTTAGCTGGACTACAATAAAGCTACTTTACCACTTTTGTTGTTGCTTTACTAAAGTCATTTTACATCAACTCAGCATAAAAATACAAATTAGGTCAAAATTGTGCTAGTTCACTGCAACAGTTGCTTATGATGCATTAGTGATTTGACAAACTGAGGACTCTTTTATTGGAAGTCCAAGGCGTGATGAACAGAAAATGTACACACTAGGCTTGGATTACATATCCTGATCACATGTTCTAATCCCTCCATGGCCTTATATCACTCTTTCTTTAATTTCCTCCAGCCCTTCAAGGACAAGAGGGTTACTGCAAGTCTGGCCACTTGTGCTTCCCAGATTATTTCTGCCCTTCTTTTCATGGCCTGGCCTTCAGCTCCGAAATTTTGTCCCTAAACCTCTCTCCACCTCAAACTCTCAAGACTTAACTCTGATCAAACCTTTGGTCACCTTTCCTAATACCTAGTGGTTCAATTTCCATTAATACTCCGATGAAATGCCATTTTCCAATGTTAAAATTGCGATTAAATACAATTTGCTGTTTCTGGAATCCAATGCCCCTCCAGATTGCAGCTCTTATGCTTCCATTTCCATGTTTCATGGCATCAATGGAATATTCCTGCCCAATTTCATCTCCGAAAAGTTCTCTACAGTTTAAACAAAGAGCCATGATGAGTTCCAGCAGCGCACCTTGTAGATGGTGCACACGGCTGCTACTGTGTGTCAGTGGTGCAGGGAGTGAATGTTTGCGGATGGGGTGCCAATCACGCGGCTGCTTTGTCATTTTTATACTTTTAAAGGATTTTGGGATATCCTGAGAATGTGAAAGGCACTAAATACGTACAATCCCTACATTAGCATGTTGTTGTTGTATGCTATTAATTACTACAATAATATGTTTTTTTGGGGGGGTCGTTTCAGTCTTTGAGGGTTAGGACAGTGCAAATTTAAGTGAAGGGCAGTATTTACAGGAAGTTCGCCACTGAGAAACGTTTGAAAATCATCTAAGTGATAAACAAAATGTACTCCATAAATTTAACTGGCTTAATGTGAAAAGGACAATACGTGTGTTAATTATATCATGATAATCATTTTTAATTTATTGTTGTAGCAGATTTTATTCTATTACCTCCACAATCTGTGCTATTAATAATGCCAGCATCAGTGATTAAGAACAAGACTGCACGGGCAGCACGGTGGATAGCACTGCTGCCTCATGGCGCCGAGGTCCCAGGTTCAATCCCAGCTCTAGGTCACTGTCCAGGTGGACTTTGCACGTTCTCCCCGTGTTTGCATGGATTTCACCCCCACAAAGATGTGCAGGCTAGGCGGATTGGCCACGCTAAACTGCCCCTTAATTGGAAAAAATGAATTGGGTACGCTAAATTTTTTTTTTTTTTTAAAAGAACAAGACAAGACAAAAGAATGAACCATCAAAACACACACTGATATCAGAGGCTGAAACAAATTGTCTGTTTCCAACAATAGAAAGCTTTGCCCATATCCAAAGTATCCAGATCTGCAATATTTCAAATTGTGTTTGACAACCTTAGCCAAAGATTGGGTGATCTTCTGTGATGTTGCTCAAAAACCATTTTAAACTTGCATACATAATAGATAGATTTCATGTGAAAAAGTGTTCACTTTCTCAACATGCTGGATAACTGCAATTTATACTATAATAATTTTCAGATATCGCAAGCCCTGACCATGCATTGAGGGCTGCAAAGTGGTTAGCACTGCTGCCTCACAGCTACAGGGTCCCGGGTTCAATTCCGGCCTTGGGTGATTGTCTGTGGGGAGTTTGTACTTTCTCCCCGTGTCGGAGTGCTCCGGTTTCCTCCCACAGTCCAAAAGGTGTGCAGATTAGCTGAATTGGCCATGCCAAATTGCCCCTTAGTGTCTAACGGTTAGGTGGGGTTACGGGGATGGGGTGGAGGCTGGGCTTACGTGGGATGCTCTTTCCGGAGGGTGGTGCGGACCCGATGGGCCGAACATCCTCCTGCACTGTAAATTCTATGATTATAAGTCAGCTGACGTGTTGCTGTGTTTTCATAACATAAGCTAATATCAAGTGGCAAGGGCGGCATGGTGGCGCAGTGGTTAGCACTGCTGCCTCACGGCGCCGAGGACCCGGGCTTGATCCCGGCCTCGGGTCATTGTCCGTGTGGAGTTTGCACATTCTCCCCGTGCTTGCGTGGGTCTCACCACCACAACCCAAAAAGGTGTGCAGGGTAGGTGAATTGGCCACGCTAAATTGCCCAATTGGAAAAAATAATTGGGTACACTAAATTTATTAAAAAAAGAAAAAAAAAAGAGAGTGGAAATGTCTTCTCAGTGTGTATCCTATCAAACCCTTTCATAATCTTAACGGACTCTTTCAGGTCACTCCTTGGGCTGCTCTCCACTAGAGAAAAGAGCTTCAATTGGTTCAATCTTTCCTGATCAGTAACCTCTCGGGTTGTGGTATCGCTCTGGTAAATCTTTTTCTACATGATCTCAAGTGACTTCATATCCGAATGGATACAAGTAGCACATTAAAAGTTCTATTCTTTCATAAACTTAATTCTATGGCAGTATGGTTGAAGATCACGTCTAACAGATTTCATCTAGATAATATGGATCCCATTGTTTGAAAGGACAATTTACAGCAGGCAGAAGAAGTCTCAGACCTATTCGAGCAGGCTACAGCTGTTAAATCATTTTCTTTTGCTGCTGTGGTAATCAGCACAAGTTGTGTCTAGGTATTGATTCTGCTGATAAAGGGAAATATGAAAACATTCTATTAGATTGCATTTCAAGATATTCTGGTTTTGGCTGAGCCAATACATAACGTTGATGTCTCTTCGCATCAAGATATCCCAGGTAGATTTTCTAACAGTTCATTGTACTGATGAGGATTTACAATGTTAGACTATTGAATGTTGCAGTAATGTCCTTCAGGAATGGAAATCTGTCATCCTTACCGAGCCTGGTCTATATGTGACTCCAGATCCACAGCAATGTGGTTGAATCGCAACTGCTCTCTGAAATGGTCAAGTAGGCCATTCAATTCAAGGGCAATTCGGTATGGGGCAACAAATGCTGACCTTTCCAGCTCCGGCCACATCCCATGAAATAATACATCTTCAACAACAAAAAAGTTCCGTCACTGCCTTACAACAAAACTCTACTCCATTGGTTCATAAGGACACCCTACCTTCTCCAGAACGGGACTCTACACCCCACCAAACTGCTCATAGTTTCAGAGACATTAAGGTAGATTTTGATCAGAAGAACTAAAACACCAGCTTGGAATAGCAAAAGTGTTATTCTGAAATTGGGTATAAGCTCAATTATCCATTAAAGTTAATCAAAGGAATACTGTAAATACTTGCACTCAATATTTTTAATAATGGCGACTGTTGGAATGAAATCAACGCAGCAGTTGGTTTTCAGCCTTACAGCAATCATCTGTAGCTTTTTATAATGTTAAATAATCAACTGAGTAGTCACTCTCTCCAACTGTACCACATAATATCCACTGGGCACCTTGAATCTTATTGAAATACAGAAGAATTATTTAAAGTTACATGATTTTCTCAAGTGTTAGTTTACTGCATTTTGGCAATATTTTCATTTCATTCTCCCACACAACTAAAGTCATCATAGTCCCAGATGACCATAGGCTGCTTTCCCCTTTGAGGATGAGCTGACTGGTTGTGATTTAACCTGAGGATCACCACACCTTAAGTGAGGGGCAAGGTTGAGAAGGTGGTTATTCGACTTCACAAATAACCTCAAACTGGTACAGGAATTGAACCCACAGTTGGCCTCACTCTGCATCACGAACCAACTGTCCAGTAGCCACCTGAGGTAACTGACCCCCACAACTAAGATATTGCAGCTCCAAAATAGTATGCTGTTAAAAGGAAATTATAGAGGATTCAAAGTAAAATACCTATGTATAGTGTGTATGTATTATACCTCAGTTCCTGTACAAGGCAATATTTCCCAGCTGTCAAAGTTGCACTATCCATAGGTCATGGGATGGCGCTGAGGACCCAGATTCAATCCCGACCCCGGGTCACTGTCCGTGTGGAGTTGGCACATTCTCCCAGTGTCTGTCTGGGTCTCACCCCCACAACCCAAAAAGATGTGCAGGGTAGGTGAATTGACCACACTAAATTGCCCCTTAATTGGGAAAAAAAAAAGAATTGGATACTCTAAATGTTTTTTAAAAATCCATAGGTCTTGGTGTAGATTTGTCCAGGACTGAACTGCAGCGAAGCATTAGAGAAAAGCAAAAAACTACTAATAGAAGCAAGAGCTATTATTGGGATTCTTAGGGTTACATCAGCCCATAATCTACTATCAGAATAGCAGCAAGTATAATAGCATTCACTGTTATTTGTGTGCAAATTCTATATAGTCACTTGGGGTGATGGCAGATGCACAGTTAAAACACAGAAGTTGCAGTTGGTCCACCATAAACTATGCAAAAACAGCATTGCATCATCTGGGTACCATTTGAATTATATTGAATGGCTTAATATTGCTGAATTTGGATGGTAGATACAAAACTAAACCCATCACTATGTCATGCCCAGTACAGGCACAAAGATATTCAAAATTTTAAAGCTGTATTTTAAAATATATATATATAATATATATATATTAAAAACAGTTTTTAAGGTGGCTGGCAGTATCAGCTCCAGGCAGACCTGAAACTCAAGCGAATGCCTTGTTAACATATGGACAATCACAGCCTGTGAAATTCACAAGTCACTTTGTTAAGCATGAACTGTCAACAGAATAAGACTATCACACATCAGCCCACTCGCCTTTCTACTTCACCTTGGGCCACAAAGACATCAAAACTCAATGCTTTTCCTAAAAAGGTGTTCAAAAGGGTAATGTAAATGGAATGGGTCATTCAATTACAAAGAGCCTGGCTGTCACAAAACTCACAGTACAAAATGTGTATTTTGGAAGGTTAACTTTGGACACAATGCACTTTACATGGTTAGGACAGCCATGTTTGTTACCTGTTCTTTTGAAAAATAACAGCTGATGCTATTCTGATCAGAAACATCTTGCCAGATACCATCAAACACCATCCAAACCATCAAACCAGCTGCAAGACAACTATACAGCTAAATATACAGTGATAACTTGAAAATAGGAGTAGGCATCTCCCCACCCCAAACTGTTCCATGTTCAAGTTCACTGAGAGCAGACCTGTTGCCAATTCAACTATAAGAAGCCTCAACTGAGAATCCTCTGCTTATCAGACCTCCACTTCAGGCAAAGCATCAATTCATCAAAGAAACTACAGGCCTGAAATAATTACTACTTGCAATTGCATTGTTTTTTTCTGCTTCTTCATCTAATTGTGTGTGTATGGTAATGTACGTGTGACATTGCATTAAAACCTCCCGGACAAGTGTGTGATGATAATAAATAATCTTTATTTTGAAATTCACAAAAGCTGGAAAGTATTTAAATTGGAACAAATCACTGAGGGTAAGAGATCACACGAGCTTCACAGATAAAAACACCGATCATAAGCAATAATGGACAAACTTTGTGAGAACAGAAAGCCATATTTCGATCAAAGCACCTTTTTAATAACATGAAAATTTTTATTACTGCCAATCAATCTCTCTGGCATGCAGTCTCATTCCTTCTTTTGGGAACTATTTTTATTTAAATTGTAACATTTTTTATACAGCTTCTACAAAACTACACAACACATAACAACAGTAATAACACCCCCAACCCCCTCCCCCACACCACTATAAACTAAGCTCTCCAACCATATCCCACCCCCACCCCCCAACAGCTAACGGTGACCAACTCTTTAAAGTACATTATAAAAGGCCACTATCTACGGGTAAAACCAGTCTACTGACCCTCTCACGGTGAACATGACTCCATTAGGTCATCCAGCCACACCGAGGAGCTTGGCGGTGTAGTCGACCTCCAGCCAAGGAGGATCCGCCTCTTTGTCAAAAGTGAGGCAAAGGCCACAGTATCTGCCCTTGCCCCCATCCAGAGCTCCGACACATCCGCAACCCCAAAAATTGCTACCAGTGGTCACAGCTCCAATCAAATGTTCTGGATTGCCGGCATGATATCAAAAAAGGACCTCCAGAAGGCCACCAGCTTTGAGCACGGCCAGAACATGTGCACACGGTCTACTCGCCCCCTCATCTTTCCTCCACCGCATCAGAAAATTGGCTAATTCTAGCCTTTGTGAGGTGCGTTCGAAACACTATTTTTAGTTGAATGAAACTCTGCCTCGCACAGGATTTGTTGGAGGTCATGTTCACCCGTCTCCGTACTCACTCCAAACCTCCTCCCTGGCCCTAGCTCTTCTCTCCACTTCACATTCACTCCCTCAACCGAGCCAGTTTCCTCCCCCAGTATCCACTGGTATATGCTTGACACAGAGCTGTCAATCTTTCCCAACAGAAATCATTATTCCAGATACCTAAAATCAGTATTTTGACAGTAAAATCCGGATTTTCATTTCAAAGGAAAAATGCCCACCAATCTTTACACCTTTATTGCATAAATCTAAAACACAAAATGCAAATCCTATGCTTCATACATGTGCACCATCATGAGTGGGTGTTTTCAAATTAAGTTTCAAATATTCAGTAAATCTCAGAATGAAAAATGTGAACAAAACATTTGCTTTTTTACATGAAGTTCAAAAATGGCCTGAACGCTTGATTAACTTAATTGACTTCTTACAAGAAACTGTATATAGACAAAAGGAATCCTGTGCATTTATTTGTTTCAAAAAATATTTTCAGGAAGTCGAAGGTAAAAGAGCACAAAGAAAAGAATGACCACAAAAAGTAGAAAGCAGAAGGTATGGTTAAATAGATGCATGATGATTCAGGTTACTTTTTCAGCATTTTTGTTTCATGCTCACAGCAAGAAGCACAATTTCCACAAGTAAAACAAAGAGTTGCTGAATCCTGCTGAAATGTGCAATGTATTTATCAGCTGCACTCCATCAGTATAGAAAGAGGGAAGTAGAGTTAAAATTTCAGATCAATGACCTTTTAGCAATTCTGAAATGTTAACTCTGCTTCTCTCCCCATTGACGCTGCCTGACCCAAGTATTTCCCCCGCACTTTCTTTTCTTTCAATACATAGCAGTGCTCTACAAAGATCAGTGATAGAGCGAGTGTTGAGTCTCCTTACTGTAGTCTACCCTCCCTCGACATGATTTTTTTCTCCCAATTAAATCCAGGCACCTCGATGACACAGAGACCGCACGAACCAGGATCACCTGACACCCGGCCCACAGTCTCGCACACGAGGCATCGAGGTGCGTATTGGTTTCCTTGGCGACAGGGCCTGTGCAGAGGCCCCGCCCCCTCTCCTGTCCACCATGCACACTAACAGAGCATGCGTGCGGGGCAGAAAGGAGCCTGGGCAGGGCCTCTGCGCGGGGCCCTGTCGCCAAAGAAACCAAATGAAGTGTTTTGGGAGGCGGCTTACAAATCAGCTGTCTTCTTTTGCGTATTGCAATGAGAGAAAGCGGTACTTTCGTATTCAAATAGGTTTTCCAGATAAAATACGGAAAATCCATGCTAGTTGGCAACTCTGTTAACATACTGGCCACCTCCGGCCCCAAGCAAGATAGAACCCGCACAAGCAAATGCTTCACCGAGAAAGCAAGGAAGTACTTTAAAATCCAGCTACTCACCCATCAGCGTCCATAAGCCCATATTTCTCCTTCAGCTCCCCCAGGCTCGCAAACAGACCTTCTAGAAATAAATCTCCCACCTTGTCCAACCCGTTCTCCTTCCACTCTCTAAACCTCACATCCAGCCTAGCAAGTTTGAATAACTAGTTTGCACAGATGGGAGCTAGCCTTGAGACAGCCTTCAAATTGAAATGCTGATGAAGCCGTCTCCACATTTTTAAAATTTCTTTTTTAAATTTAGTGTATCCAATTAATTTTTTCCAATTAAGGGGCAATTTAGCGTGGCCGATCCACCTACCCTGCACATCTTTGGGTTATGGGGGCAAAACCCACGCAAACACGAGGAGAATGTGCAAACTCCACACAGACAGTGACCAGAGCCGGGATTGAACCTGGGACCTCGGTGCCGTGAGGCAACTGTGCTAACCACTTGCGCCACCGTGCTGTCCTCCGTCTCCACATTTTTAACGCGGCTACTACCACCGGGTTGGTCAAGTGTTTCTTCGGCACCACTGGGAGCGGAGCCATTACCAAAGCCCCCAGGCTTTCCCCCCCTCAGAGACTCCACCCGGACCCACAGCTCCTCACCCCACACCACCTTTGCAACATTAACCGCCCAATAGTAATGTTGAAAGTGACGAGGCCAAGTGCCCTGTTCATCTCTCAGTCTGGGTCCTCCTGACCGTCGGGCCCTTACCCACCCAAATAAACCAGTCACCAGCTGGTCAAACTCTGAAAAACGCCTTGGACAGGAACACCACAAGGCACTGGAATAAAAATAAAAATCTTGGCAAGATAGTCATCTTAAGTGATTGTACTCGGTCCTCCAGGAATAGTGGGAGACCATCCCATCTTTGCAGGTCTGCCTTGACCTTCCCAATCAGATTTGTGTAGTAGAGTCTCCGGAGTCTCCCCCTGTCCCTTGTTATCTGATAGTGAAAATGACTTCCTGATAACCGCCCCGGTGCCCCAACACAGTCTCATTCCTTCAAGTTGTGAATCATTGGAAATTAAAATATATATATATATATATAATATATATATATTTTTTTTTAAACGTTTCCTTTGTCTCTTTTTCCCCTCTCTTAATCCAATATTTCTTTCCTGCTCTATTGCTTTTTCTGTACAGTACCAAAGTTGACAGTGACGTTATCCACTCAAAGTTATACTCTCGCCAATCCTAGCACCAATCATTTAACAATCCTTCAATTAAATTGGTTACGGAAATACACAGCTTCTTGCCCTGTTTGCTCGGACCAGTTTCCCTGACTACAACATTAGCAGCTCACACTTTCAGGACCTTGCCATGCAAGAGTTTCAAAAAGCTAAAAATGCAAGCGCTGACTAAAAGTGAATATCATTAGATGCCTCACCACAGCAAATTACACGCCCAATATTACAAGACTTTGGGAGGAGTGATAAGACAATGAGCAGCCAACAGCAGGGAGATAAAGCTAGTTTACACTCTCTGATGAAATAAAAACAGAATTCTGAACTTACCCGCTACAGAAAATGGAAACAAACTAAAACGTCAAAAATGTGCTTTTACACTAAAAGGAGTGCCATTGACCCCAAGTACACAGCTCTCCACAGTATAAACATCTCCATGTTGCGATCGGTTTAGGAATCTGGCATCAAGTTAAGGCGCCTGATTAATATAAACACAGGGAGCATTTCCTGAGTACTTACACAGTAGATCCCAGCTCAGAGCTAGAATTAAGTAGTTTATAGTATTTACTTTTCTAAAAGTGAACTAGCCTTTGGACAGAATTATTCTAAAGAATCACGGCAAGAAGGAAAATAAATGTGCATTGCTCAATTGTGCGAGATAGATATATGCTGAATGGCCTTCCTGATCTTACCTTATTAATGTATGGCATCGGTGGAATGCTGTCCAAAAAACATCAGCATACCCCTCCATGCACAGTACATCACATAAACACACAATCTTACAATGACATCAGGTCTGGCATAGAATTGGGAGTTTTAGAACACTTGTATCATAGATAATCAGAAGGAAAAGAGGAAGCAGTGTTTTGAAGGGATTGCAATAATAAAGTGGACAATTTTTTTTTTAAATTTTAGAATACCCAATTCATTTTTTCCAATTAAGGGGCAATTTAGCATGGCCAATCCACCTACCCTGCACATCTTTGGGTTGTGGGGGCGAAATCCACGCAAACATGGGGAGAATGTGCAAACTCCACACGGACAGTGACCCAGAGCCGGGATCAAACCTGGGACCTCGGCGCCGTGAGGCAACAGGGCTAACCCACTACGCCACCGTGCTGCCCTCTGTTGTGCTTTCTTGGTGGTAGCATCGACGTAGGTAGACGAGGACAGATTTTTGGAGATGTGCACCCATAGGAATTTGAAACTGCTAACCATCTCCACCTCGGCCCCATTGATGCTAACAGGGGAGTGTACAGTACTTTGCTTCCTGAAGTCAATGACCAGCTCTTTAGTTTTGCTGGCATTGAGGGAGAGATTGTTGCCGCTGCACCACTCCACTAGGTTCTCTATCTCCCTCCTGAATTCTGACTCGTCGTTATTCGAGATCCGGCCCACTATGGTCATATCGTCAGCAAACTTGTAGAAGGAGTTGGAACCAAATTTTGCCACGCAGTCATGTGTGTAAAAGCAGTAGAGGAATAGGCTAAGTACACAGCCTTGCGGAGCTCCGGTATTGAGGACTATTGTTGAGGAGGTGTTGTTGTTTATTTTTAATGATTGTGGTCTGTGGGTCAGATACAAAATCTCGTAATTATAGGGTGGACAGCTCGATCCTCCACCTCAAGATCTTATCGTTTTCGATCTTGCCCCGCTGTGTATTATTGAATATGAAGGCAACCGACCGTTGGTCAGTGAGGAGAGTGAATCTCCTGCCGGCCAGGTAATGCCTCCAATACCGCACAGCTTCCACAATGGCTTGGGCCTCCTTTTTGACAGAGGAGTGCCGAATTTCAGAGGCATGGAGGGTGCGGGAAAAAAAGGCCACAGGCCTGCCCGCCTGGTTGAGGGTGGCGGCCAGAGCTACGTCCGATGCATCGCTCTCGACCTGGTAGGGGAGGGACTCGTCGACTGCGTGCATCGTGGCCTTGGCGATGTCTGCCTTGATGCGGTTGAAGGCCTGGCGGGCATCAGCCGTCAGGGGAAAATCTGTGGACTGAATAAGTGGGCGGGCCTTATCCGCATAATTAGGGACCCATTGGGCATAGTAGGAGAAAAACCCCAGGCATCGTTTCAGGGCCCTGGGGCAGTGGGAGTTCCATGAGGGGGCGCATGCGGTCGGGTCGGGCCCGAGAATTCCATTTTCCACGATATAGCCAAGGATGGCTAAGCGGTTGGTGCAGAACACTCATTTCTCCTTATTTTACGTGAGATTAAGGAGCTTGGCGGTCTGGAGAAATTTTAGGAGGTTAGCGTCGTGGTCCTGCTGATCGTGGCCGCAGATGGTGACATTGTCTAGGTACGGGAAGGTGGCCCGCAGTCCGTACCGGTCAACCATTCGGTCCAACTACCTAAAACTGAAGGCACAGGTGGAAAACGTGATCAGATAACTATCGTTGACAGTACTCAGTCTCCCAGTTGTGATGAACGGTTACTGCCTTATCATCATGTAAGGTGATGTCCCCTTTAAGACCAGGCTTGGAACCCTGGGGACTCCGCCTCTGGCTCCGCCCATCTGGGAGCCATACATAAAGGCCTGCCTCATGGTCTGTATAGCAGTCAGCTCTCGTCCAAATCTGTAGCATAGTTATTAGCCTAATAAAGCCTTCTTTACAGTTTAATCTCTAAGCAACATTATTGAGGGTACCTCACCAGTGTTGCAAGCAAAGCGAGACAAAATGGCAAACAGGAAACGGCCAATCATTCTCTCCCGAGATAACGATATTTATGGAGCCTCCTCTGCCACTTTGCTTGCTGATGCTCACCACAGTTCTCAACTGGATATTGTAGAGCTTTGCTATAATTAGTTGGTTCTGGAATCATTTGGCTGTTTATTGATGTACAGGAAGCCACGTGTTGTAACTTCACTAAACTGCTGCCTCGGTTACCTGCCTGCAAATCCTAGAGTAGTGCAGTGTGACACGTCAAGTCTCCCAGCATCCTTTAGTATGATGCACAGAAGTAACAAAGTATCAAATGGGTCACAAGGAAAATAGATTTAAACTATTTTCAGAACATACAAATAATTGAACTCTCTGCCAGTTCATTTCTTGTTCTTCATCAGTAACAAGAAAGTAATTTGTTCAAGATTGACTGCTGAATAAGCAAAGGTTATAACCTATATATTAATTTCCCAAAATCAGCAATTAAACTGGTTCTCCTTGTTCTATTATCTGGACAGAAAACCACGTTCCAGGGCAACACAGTGGCTCAGTGATTAGCACTGCTGCCTCATGACACCGAGGTCCCAGGTTCGATCCCGGCTCTGGGTCACTGTCCGTGTGGAGTTTGCACATTTTCCCCGTGTTTGCGTGGGTTTCGCCCCCACAACCCAAAGATGTGCAGGGTAGGTGGATTGGGGAAAAAAATGAATTGTGTACTCTAAATTTATTTTTTTAAAAGACCTAATTTCAAATGTCCCACTCATGTTGTAGCCAATGCCACATGTTTTGTGAACTTCCCTGAAGTATCTTGGATGCGATACAAAGCAGAAAACAAAACATTTGTCAAAATCTGAGTCAACATTGACCTGAAATGTTAACTCTGCTTCTCTCCACCAAATGCTGCTCGACCTGCAGCTTATTTCCCGAATATTTTGCTTTTATTTCATATTTCCAGCATCTGCAGTAATTTGTTTTTGAAAAAAGAATGCTTCCACTGCCAGCCTTGCGAAAACCAAAAGGTCCAGCATGGTAGCACAGTGGTTAGCACAGTTGCTTCACAGTTTCAGGGTCCCAGGTTCGATTCCCGGCTTGGGTCACTGTCTGTGCGGAATCTGCACGTTTTCCCCGTGTCTGTGTGGGTTTCCTCCGGGTGCTCCGGTTTCCTCTCACAGTCCAAAGATGTGCGGATTAGGTGAATTGGCCATGCTAAATTGCCCTTAGGTGTGTAAAAAGGTTAGGTGGGGTTACTGGGTTGCAGGGATAGGGTGGAGGTTTGGGGTGCTTTTTCCAAGGGTCGGTGCAGACTCGATGGGCCGAATGGCCTCCTTCTGCACTGTAAATTCTATGTCTATGTCCAGATTTTGTGGTGAAAATAACAGAGGTTATCAGCTCTCAGCATTACTAAAGGGTTAACTGAACAGCAACCGCACATGCACAGTCAACATAGAAATCAGGAAGTTGCAGCAACTCATCCGGCTCCTCCATAAGCTTTGCTATTTGGTATCTTGCAGAGAGACTCAGCATTGAAACAATTGGAATGTCATCAAGTTGCTATTCTTACCTGACCAATCCCAACTAAACGTGCCTAAAAATGTTGGGGTGTGTCCATTCCATTATAAGTAAGTTCTTCAATAATATGACAAGTCTTAACCACCAATAAACAACCTCTGAAAAGCATTGAATCAAAGAATCTCCACAGTGCAAAGGGAGGCCATTCGGCCCATCAAGTTTGCACTCACCCTCAAAGGCACCCTACCTCGGTCCACTCTCCCACCCGAATCCCACAGCCCCACCAAACCTGTACACCCCAGGACACGAAGGGTCAATTTTATCATGGCCAATCCACCTAACCTGCATATCTTTGGACTATGGGAGGAAACCTGAGCACCTCGAGGAAACCCACAGTCACAGGATCCCTGACGCTGTGAGGCAGTAGTGCCAACCACTGTGCCGCCTTTGGAAATTTACTTTTACAAATGTGAAATCTCATTTTATCAGATGTTAATTATTGTTGGAGATTTCAAAAATAAAAAACAATTTACCATTAAAATGTGAGCTTTTTTCTTCTCTCTCAATCCCTACTTGATTTGACATAACCAACACTTCCTGGTTCAGTCTCTAATTCGTCTCAGTAAGAATTCTTCAACTTGATTGCTCAAGTAGATACATCGCTGCTTTCTCTTTAAGGTACATGTGCCAAAATGGCTTTCTAATCACTACGTTGTAGTGCAAAACCCTATCAAAAGTCTGTGGGAAATTGCTGACCCTATAATCTAGCCATTACATTGATTTTTAATAACATGCGTGTGACATGTTAGTTCTTATGATCAGACACAGGGAAAGTGTCCAGAATGAATGCAAATGAGGTCTGAAGTTGACATCTGCATTCAATAATACACTGATTAAAAACTATTGTTTTAAAAACCTAGCATTGCCTTTTATGTAAAGAATAAACTAGAGGAATTATCCTCAATAATGTGAAAATCTATTAACACATTTCTGAATTTCATGCAAGTGCAAATGTGACAGTTATATATAGATAGAAATACAAAGAAAGCTTTGCAATATTAGACAAATACTAAATGTCACAATTTGTTTGCAAAAATCCTGCACATTCCTTTCAGATATCAGGGTACATTGCCCAAATCTCATCTGTTCAATAAAATTATTCAAAGCATTTTCCTCAGAACCAACAAATAATTGCTATTGGAACTGCATTCTAAGCAAAATATTGTCTTGCCTTTTTAAAAGCCCTTAATGTACATTGAAACTAACTGTAGACACTAAGTGGAGCAATGGTTTACAGTATTACTCTTTGGCCTTTTACACTTGGTTTGGATTCAACCACATTGATGGATGAAAATCCAATACACAGCAAAGCATGAATATGTATTTGGCCTCAACCAAATTCCTTGTGGTCTGAAAGCAGAATAAACTTGCCTTTGATTTTGCACAAAGAGCAACTCAGATCTCAAGAGCCAAGAAAGTTAACCAGTGTAGGAACCAGAAGGGAAAGAAAAGGCTACTTGCCTCAATAGTTATGCAACGTAATAATAATCTTTATTAGTGTCACAAGTACATAAGAACATGAGAACTAGGAGCAGGGATAGGCCATCAGGCCCCTCGAGCCTGCTCCGCCATTCAATGAGATCATGGCTGATCTTTTTTGGACTCAGCTCCACTTTCCGGCCCGAACACCATAACCCTTAATCCCTTTATTCTTCAAAAAACTATCTTTATCTTAAATACATTTAATGAAGGAGCCTCAACTGCTTCACTGGGCAGGGAGTTCCATAGATTCACAACCCTTTAGGAAGTTCCTCCTACGCTCTGTCCTAAATCTACTTCCCCTTATTTTGAGGCTATGGCCCCGAGTTCTGCTTTCACCTGCCAGTGGAAACAACCTGCCCGCATCTATCCTATCTATTCCCTTCATAATTTTATATGATCCCCCGCAAACTTTTAAATTCCGACGAGTACAGTCCCAGTCTACTCAACCTCTCCTCGTAATCCAACCCCTTCACTTCTGGGATGAACCTAGTGAATCTCCTCAGCACACCCTCCAGTGCCAGTACATCCTTTCTCAGGTAAGGAGACCAAAACTGAACACAATACTCCAGGTGCGGCCTCACTAACACCTTATACAATTGCAGCATAAACTCCCTAGTCTTAAACTCCATCCCTCTAGCAATGAAGGACAAAACTCCATTTGCCTTCTTAATCACCTGTTGCACCTGTAAACCAACTTTTTGCGACTCATGCACTAGCACATCCAGGTCTCTCTGCACAGCAGCATGTTTTAATATTTTATTTAAATAATAATCCCTTTTGCTATTATTCCTACCAAAATGGATAACCTCACATTTGTCAACATTGTATTCCATCTGCCAGACCCAGCCCATTCACTTAACCTATCCAAATCCCTCTGCAGACTTCCGGTATCCTCTGCACTTTTTGCTTTACCACTCATCTTAAGTGTCGTCTGCAAACTTGGACACATTGCACTTGGTCCCCAACTCCAAATCATCGATGTAAATTGTGAACAATTGTGGGCCCAACACTGAACGTTGAGGGACACCACTAGCTACTGATTGCCAACCAGAGAAACACCCATTAATCCCCACTCTTTGCTTTCTATAATTAACCAATCCTCTATCCATGCTACTCCTTTACCCTTAATGCCATGCATCTTTATCTTATGCAGCAATCTTTTACGTGGCACCTTGTCAAAGGTTTTCTGGAAATCCAGATATACCACATCCATTGGCTCCCCGTTATCTACCGCACTGATAATGCCCTCAAAAATTCAACTAAATTAGTTAGACACGACCTGCCCTTTATGAACTCATGCTGTGTCTGCCCAATGGGACAATTTCCATCCAGATGCCTCGCTATTTCTTTCTTGATGACAGATTCCAGCATATTCCCTACTACCGAAGTTAAGCTAACTGGCCTATAATTACCCGCTTTCTGCCAACCTGCTTTTTAAAACAGTGATGTCATGTTTGCTAATTTCCAATCCGCCGGGACCACCCCAGAGTCTAGTGAATTTTGGTAAATTATCACTCGTGCATTTGCAATTTCCCTAGCCATCTCTTTTAGCACTCTGGATGCATTCCATCAGGGCCAGGAGACTTGTCTACCTTGAGCCCCATTAGCTTGCCCATCACTACTTCTTAAGTGATAACAATCATCTCAAGGTCCTCAGTTGTCATAGCTTCATTTCCATCAGTCACTGGCATGTTATTTGTGTCTTCCACTGTGAAGACCGACCCAAAAAACCTGTTCAGCTCCTCAGCCATTTCCTCATCTCCCATTATTAAATCTCCCTTCTCATCCTCCAAAGGACCAATATTTACCTTAGCCACTCTTTTTTGTTTTATATATCTGTAGAAACTTTTACTGTCTGTTTTTATATTCTGAGCATGTTTACTCTCATAATCTATCTTACTCTTCTTTATAGCTTTTTTAGTAGCTTTCTGGTGCCCCCTAAATAAGACCATAAGACATAGGAGCGGAAGTAAGGCCATTCGGCCCATCGAGTCCACTCCACCATTCAATCATGGCTGATTTCAACTCCATTTACCCGCTCTCTCTCCATAGTCCTTAATTCCTCGAGAAATCAAGAATTTATCAACTTCTGTCTTAAAGACACTCAACGTCCCGGCCTCCACCGCCCTCTGTGGCAATGAATTCCACAGACCCACCACTCTCTGGCTGAAGAAATTTCTCCTCATCTCTGTTCTAAAGTGACTCCCTTTTATTCTAAGGCTGTGCCCCCGGGTCCTAGTCTCCCCTGCTAATGGAAACAACTTCCCTACATCCACCCTATCTAAGCCATTCATTATCTTGCAAGTTTCTATTAAATCTCCCCTCAACCTCCTAAACTCCAATGAATATAATCCCAGGATCCTCAGACGTTCATCGTATATTAGGCCTACCATTCCTGGGATCATCCGTGTGAAACTCCGCTGGACCCGCTCCATTGCCAGTATGTCCTTCCTGAGGTGTGGGGCCCAAAATTGCTCACAGTATTCTAAATGGGGCCTAACATGCTTTATAAAGCTTCAGAAGTACATCCCTGCTTTTATATTCCAAGCCTCTTGAGATGAATGACAACATTGCATTTGCTTTCTTAATTATGGACTCAACCTGCAAAGATTTCCCAGTCCTCTAGTCTCCCACTAATTTTGCCACTTTGTATGCTTTTTCCTTCAATTTGATACTCTCCCTTATTTCCTCAGATATTCACGGTCGATTTTCCCTCTTTGTACTGTCCTTCCTTTTTGTTGGTATAAACCTTTGCTGAGCACTGAAAAATCGCTTGGAAGGTTCTCCACAGTTCCTCAGCTGTTTCACCATAAAGTCTTTGCTCTCAGTCTACCTTAGCTAGCTCTTCTCTCATCACATTGTAATCTCCTTTGTTTAAGCACAAAACACTAGTGTTTGATTTTACCCTCTCACCCTCCATCTGTATTTTAAATTCCACCATATTATGATCGCTCCTTCCGAGAGGATCCCTAACTATGAGATCATTAATCAATCCTGTCTCATTACACAGGACCAGCTCTAGGACTGCTTGTTCCCTCATAGTTTCCTAGAACAGTATGTAATGGAACCTATCACGGATACATTCTATAAACTCCTCCTCAAGGCTGCCTTGACCGACCTGGTTAAACCAATCGACATGTAGATTAAAATCCCCCATGATAACTGCTGTAGGCTTGCATTAACACTGCAATGAGTACACGGGTTAAGAAAAAGCCATCAGACCCACGCTCACATATGCACTAACCCCATCCCTACAAACCCTTCTGGGAGAAATCAAAATGAACAAAGATCTGTCGCCAATCCAGGAAATCCCCAATCGATCAAATGTGACCTGGGCAGTCCCAGAAGGCCGAGACCTGTTATTATTACCCTAAATAATGCCCTTTTCTGCCACAATCTGTTTTTCAGAAATATGCCTAATGTGACTGCAACCTCCAGAATGCTGTTCCCCCAAGTCTAATCATCCTGTGGGAAAAATAACATTTCTGCACACTCAACTTTCCTGCCTGCTTTCTCAGTTTAACGTGGAACTCCCTCAAACTATCCGGCCCGTCAAACTATCCGGCCCCATACCTGAAACAATATGTCCATCTGTAAGTGACCTCTGAGAATTTCATTTCATTCAGGGCAAGATGGCCAAGACAAAACAACAGTTTTAGTCAGCAGACAGGTATGAATGTTTGAAAGTAAATGAAGTTAGACAAACAGACTTTAATTCATACTGTATTAGAATAGTCATTCAGACTTCTGGTGGCGGCCATGGAGTGAGTAGTCACACATTTGGTGGCTCCCGCTCAAGATGGATTTCTTTGTTTCTTCCCCAGCCGCATGGGTTTGAGGACAAAAGGGGTGAGTGCTCAGGAAGGTAATAGTCCTCTGGTGAGTCTGGTGTATGGATCAGCGGACAAGGAGCCAAGAGAAGAGAGAGGAGCTGGAGCAAGAAGTTTTTCGTGGTGCACCACAGGTGAAGATGGCGGAGGGCGAGGAGGCAGCACTGCCCACCCAGTGGTTGATGGAGCAGCTGGTGGAGTTTTTGAACAGAAAATTCCAGCAGCAGAGGAAAGAGGCTTTGGAGAATTTGGCCATGGTGGTGGAGCTGCTTGGGCTGTGATTGAGAGAGTGGAGCAGAGGCAGGAGGCTAAGGGTCTGGCTATCCAGAAGGATGAGGAAGCGGTGGGGGAGCATGAGGAGCGGCTGGCCTCGCTGGAGACAGAGTTGGCGATGGTGCTGGAAAGCCAGAAAAGGCTGAGAGAGAAATGGAGGACCTTGACAACCACTCCAGGAGGCAGAATCTGAGGATTGTCAGGATGCCTGAAGGCATCGAGGGAGCGGAGGCTGTCTATTATGTGTGTGGGTGGGGGGTGGGGGGGATGCTAGCGAGGTTGATGGGGAAGAGGGCCTTTAACCTGTCCCTCAAGGTGGATCAGACGCACAGGGCAATGAGGAGGTCGCAGGTGGGGGAGCCACCGAAGATGATGGTGGTGAGGCTGCATCGATTTTTGGACAAGGAGAGAATTCTAAAATAGGCGAGGCAGACCAAGAAGTGTACCCGAGAAGGGAGTGAGCTGCGGGCCTACCAGGACCTGGGTGCAAAGTTGACGAAGAGGAGGGCCGGGTTCAACTGGCTGCCCTCTTCAAGAAGGGGTGAAGTTTGAGGTTTTGTACCCCACCCCCTTGCGAATCACTTATCAGAAGCAGGAGTTTTATTTTGACTCGCCAGAGGAGGTGATGGACTTTATGAGGGACCGTGAACTGGGAGGACATTGAATGGAGAGAAAGTTTGGGTTCACTGTAAAGTGTATAAGGTGGGTAATTTGAAGTGTATTTCAACACGGTAGCATAGACGATGAGTGTGCCTTTTGTTTCTCTTTATTTGTTAATGGCTGGGAGGATCGGGGGGGGGGGGGGGGGGGTGGACTGGAGAAGGGGAAGTCAGAGGCTTTGGGCAGGGGCCACCATGCGAGCTGGGTGGGCTAGTTAACGAGGGTTACCAGGAGGAGGGTGTTGGGGGAGGGGGGGCGAGATGGGGTTGGTGTTTTGTTTGAGGGTCGGGAGGGGTTGCTGGCATCTGTGTGATTGGTCTGGCGTTGTTGGGAAGGGAGCGATGGCAGCGGACATCCGATGGCGGGCCTGGAGGGGTGCATGACACTGGCCGGCTCAAAAGGGGATATGGCTGATGGGCAGGGGAGGGGGGCAGGGATCACGTGGAATGAGAGAGCTGAATGGGCCAATTAAACAGTCGGATGTGTTCACGCATTTGAGGAATCTGAAGGCGGACGTTGTGTTTTTGCAGGAGACGCACCTGAAGTTGGGGGATCAGATGTGGCTGAGGAAAGGATGGGTGGGGCAGGTATTCCATTCAAGGGTAGTTATGGATGTGAGCGGGGTGCCAGTGTTGGTTAATAAGAGGCTGACGTTTGAGTTGGGGAGCATTGTGGCCGATCCCGATTGATTTTTGTTTGTGATGGACAAGGCACTGCTGGCGGGCGTGGCCGACTCGAAGTATTTGGCGATTATGGTCTCGGACCAAGCGCTGCATTGGGTGGATTTGCGGATGATTCAGGGAGAGGCCCAACGGCTACAGTGGAGGTTAGATGTGAGGCTGTTGGCGGATGAGGGGGTGTGCGAGCGTGTGCGGGCTACCATCCGGGGCTACATGGAGTTGAATGACACAGGGAGGTCAGAGCCGCCACACAGTGAGAGAGGCATTGACGGTGGTAGTCAGGTGGGAATTTATTTTGATTTGGGCGCACAGGGAGAGGGTGGAATGGGAGGAGAGGGCAAGGCTGGTATATGAGGATGAATCAGAGGTACTTGGTGGCGCCGGAGAAGGGGTTGTTAAGAGAGAGACAGAGGCTCCATATGGAATTTGGATTAGTGTCCACGGGGAAGGTAGTGGGGCAGTTGTCGAGGGCCAGAGGGGCAGTATACGAGTACAGGGATAAGGTGAGCAGGATGCGGACTTACCAGGTGAGGAGGTAGGCAGCAACGAGGGAGATCAGTAGAATGAGGGAAGAGAGGGGTATGGTGGTTGGGCCTCAGAGGGAGTGAAAGGGGCATATGAGCCCTTTTATAAGAGGCTGTATGATTCAGAGCCCTGAGGGGGAGGAAAGGATGCAGCGTTTCCTGGATAGGTTGTTTCCAAGGTGGAGGAGGGGCTTGTTCAGGGCCTGGGGTCCCAATTGACTGGCCTCAGCTCCGCCTCAAACATTTTATAAAACTTTACTGGGAACCCGTTCGGCCTCGGGGCCTTCCCTGCATGCATCGCACCCATTCCATCCATCACCTTCCTCAACCAAATCGGCGCCCCAGGTCCTGAACCAGCCCCTCCTCCATCTTGGAAACAACCTATCCAGGAAACGCCGCATCCCTTCCTCCCCCTCGGGGCTCTGACTCATACAGCCTCTCATAAAAGGGTTCAAATGCCCCTCCGAAGCCGTCACCACCCTACCCCTCTCGTCCCTCATCCTACTGATTTCAACTCGTTGCTGCCTACTTCCTCAACTAATGGGTCAGCGTCCTGCTCACCTTCTCCCTGTAATAATAATCATCATCATAATAATAATATTATTGCTGGTGGGGACGTATAATGAGGTGAGGGAGAGGGAGCATCTACATTGTTGCAGGCTTACATAACTCTGATTTTAAAGAAGGATAAGAACCCGGAGCGTGTGGTCGTACCGCTCGATTTCGCTGCTGAATGTTGATGGTAAGCTGTTGGTGAAGGTACTTACGTTGCGAATTGAGGACTGTGTGCAGAGGGTGATGGGGGATGTTCAGACAGGATTTGTGAAGGGAAGGCAGTTGTCGGCGAAAGTGCGGAGTTTACTTAATGTGTTTATGATGCCCTCGGTGGGGCAGGGTTTGGACTTGGTGGTGGCGATGGAAGCGGAGAAGGCTTTTGTTTAATAAATTGAGAGTGCCCAATTCATTTTTTCCAATTAAGGGACAATTTAGCATGGTCAATCCACCTAACCTGCACATCTTTGGGTTGTGGGAGCGAAACCCATGCAAACATGGGGAGAATGTGCAAACTCCACAGGGACAATGACCCAGAGCCAGGATCAAACCTGGGACGTCGGCGCCGTGAGACAGCAGCACTAACCACTGTGCCACAGTGCTGCCCTGCGGAGGCGGCTTTTGATTGGGTGGAGTGGATGTACGTATTGGAGGTGCTGGGCGGTTTGGATTAGGGCAGGGGTTTGTGGATTGGGTCCAGCTGTTGTACAAGGCGCCGGTAGCGAGCATTCAGACAAACCGAGTGAGTTTGGGGTACTCTGGGCTACATCGTGGGATGAGACAGGTTTGCCTGCTCGTCCCGATGCTTTTCGCCGCGAGCTTTTGAGGAGGGGGTGCTGTGCATAGGACTTTGTTGTCCGCGGATGATCTGTTATTATATATCTCGGACCCCCCCCCACAACACAAAGATACGCAGGGTAGGTGGGTTGACCACACTAAATTGCCCCTTAATTGGAAAAAATTAATTTGGTATTCTAAATTTTTTTTAAAAATTTAATTATATATCTTGAACCCGATGGGTAGCATTGGAGGGGTATTGGAGATTTGGGGAGAATTTGGTCAGTTTTCAGGATATAAATTGAACATGGGAAAGAGTGAGGTGTTCCTGATTAATGCCAGAGGGCAAGAAAGGAGATTAGCCAAGTTGTCGTTTAGGATGCTGGGGACAAGCTTTCGGTACTTAGGGATTCAAGTGGAGCGGAGCTGGGTCATGTAGCACAGATTGAACTTGACTCGATTGGTGGAGTGGATGAAGGTGGATTTTAAGAGGTGGGACGTTTTGCTGCTGTCAATGGCTTAGTGGGTGCAGACAGTGAAAATGATGGTGCTGCCCAGGTTTCTGTTCGTGTTTCAGAACCTCCCTATCTTTGTCCCCAAGTCATATTTTATGTCAATGGGATAATTTGGGGGTTTGTGTGGGCGGGGAAGGCCCTGTGGGTGAGGCGGATATTTTTGGAAGATGGAGCTGGCATTGTCAAATTTGATACATTATTGTTTGCCGGCGAATTTTGCAATGATACGGAAATGGGCTGTGGAGAGATTGACCTGGGAGCGGGGGAGGCGGCGTCGTGTATGGAAATGAGCTTGGGGGCTTTGTTGTTGTTACCTCTGCCATTCTTGCTGGCCAGGTACTCCGTGAGCCCAGTGGTAGTGTCGGCAATAAAGGTGTGGTGGTAGGGCAGGCAACATTTTGAGCTGGAGGGTATGTCGCTGTGGGCACTGATTTGCGACAACCAGAGGTTTGTGCCCGCGGGGCGAGATGCGAGGTTTCGGGGGGGCGGCAGGTGGGGATTGAATATTTCAGGGGCTTTAATAATAATCTTTATCGTCACAAGTAGGCTTACATTAACACTGCAATGAAGTTACTGTGAAAATCTAGTTCCCACATTCCGGGGACTGTTTTAGAACACAGAGGGAGAATTCAGAATGTCCAATTCACCGAACAGCACGTCTTTTGGGACTTGTGGGAGGAAACCGGAACACCCAGAGGAAACCCACGCTAACACGGGGAGAGCGTGCAGACTCCGCACAGACAATGACCCAAGCAGGAATCGAATCCAGGACCCTGGCATTGTGAAGCCCCGCCCTTGTTTCTAGGGTGCAAATTCGCGGGACTGTAGGAGATGAAGGAATTGTACGAGTTGCCCAAGGAAAATGGCTTTAGGAACCTGCAGCTGCTGGATTTTGTGGGGAGAGAGAGATTCTTTCCTTCCTGGGGCTGCCGCCCTGGTGTTCCAGGATGAGCGGATTTCGGAGGATGAATTAGGGATGGGAAGGTGTCAGATATTTAGAAGGAATTGATGGCGAGGGAGGACACCCGGTGGAGGATATTAAGCGCAAGTGGGAGGAGGAGCTGGAAGGGGAGGTGGAGGCTAGGACATGAGCAGAGGCATTGCGGAGGATGAACGTGTCCATTGTGTGCGAGGTTGAGCCTCCTCCAGTTTTAAGAGGTGCACAGGGCCCACACGACGCTGGCGAGGATGAGCAGGTTCTTTGCAAGGGTGGAGAATAGGTTGGGTGGAGCTTGGAGGGGCGGGGCCGCAAATCACGGCCACATATTCCAGGTAAGTCCGAGACTGAGCGGGTTCTGGCAGGGGTTTTCGAATATGATGTACGAGCTGTTGGGTGTGTGGTAGTTTGGAGGTGGTGATATTTTGTGGCGGAAGACCCGGGAGTCCGCGGGGGGAGAGACACTGATGTGTTGCCCGGGGGGGGGGGATTCCTGAGATTGGAGAAGATCACGTTTGCTTTGCGGGGCAGGGTAGAGGGATTCATCCGGAGATGGAAACTGTTCATTGATTTCTTCCAGAATTGTGGGGTCAGGGGGTTAAAATAGGGAAGGCGGGCTGTGGTGGGGTGTTGGTATCAGGGGGGTTTGGAGATTTGTGGTTGTTCATTGGGTTGGTGTGTTCTTCTGATATTCTGCATATATATGTAAAAAGCCTGGAATAAAAATATTTTCAACAAAAAAAAAAGCCATTCCTCGGAGGTATTTCCATCTTTGATCTTACTCCTCAAGACAGCAAGTTTTGACATGTTGTTTTAGAACGATTCACAAACTTGTCCTTTATAAACAAATCTACTCTCCTCTACCGACCTGCTTTTCAGCTACTACTGCCAGGAGATCTGCTATCATCGTATGTCACGCTCTACTACCACCAGACCTGCTACTGAGGCTAAAAGCAATGAGTCAGTCTTAAATGAGTTACATGCAATCATTAGAAGCATACTAAATGATTTGTTTAATTCTTTGAGAACTAATGTATTGATTCACCATTTTCCAGAACCTTCTTAGAATTAGACACTAATGCCTTTATTCTAGAAAGTATTCAATGGAGCACACACTAAGCAACAATTTCTGTAAAAACCAAGTTGTTGCGGAAAAAGTCCTGTTGATTAATAAATAAATTTGAAGTTACTGTTATTCAGTTGTGGAAATTAGCACACTAATGGACAAACTGTTCTAATTTAGAAGAAAGTAACTAATTAATTAAATATTCAATTAGTAAATCTTCAATTGCAACCATCCTAACGTAAGATTTGCTTAGTGGTTCTGAAGTTCATGGATGGTTGCTATTTGTCAAATCTTTACAATAGCTAAGAGCCATGTGAGATCCGAATGTATACAATAATGGCCAACAGATCACATGTAGTTCTTCGAAAGGTCATCTCGATTGGTTTGATAATTAATCACAGGGGTGCATTAGGAATTTTATGTTTTAAAGTACTGCATTCCAGTTTATTATATCCAATATTTTTC
The DNA here is from genome assembly GCF_047496885.1 of Scyliorhinus torazame. NCBI lineage: Eukaryota > Metazoa > Chordata > Chondrichthyes > Carcharhiniformes > Scyliorhinidae > Scyliorhinus > Scyliorhinus torazame. Next base: position 220,197,291 of record NC_092712.1, read on the forward strand.
TGTATTATCAGGGATGCACTACATCAGGTGGAACTTAAACTCAATTCCAAAAATAGTGAAAGAGGCAAGATGGAAAAGTTAGCACATTTATAAAAAAAGTCAGAACTTTTAAAGTCAATTTTTACTTCTGATTTGAAAACCTGGGATTTTGCTTTTTTCAGCAAACCATAATCTATACAGGTGTCAGGGGCACGAGATTAGAGCCAGAAAACTGAGGTAATGGGTGAAAATCACTTTTTAAAAGTTACATTAAACATCACTAAAATGTAGTATAAAAGGGAACAGTGTGTACACTGTAATGCAAGTGTCCTTATTCACATATCCTCAGTAATGTGGTCTTAATAGGTTTATTACCAGGTTTCTCATCCAGAGACCTGCATTAATAACCCAAACAGCAGAGCAGTTTTTAAAAATTGGAAATAAAAAGTTGGTATTAGTTCAAAAAAAGTGGCCATGAAGCTATCAGATTGCCATAAAAACTACTTCACCAAATGTCCACTAAGTCAACTCAAAGGAATAGGAAAGTGGGTGCAATGTTAAACACGTTGAAAATTTCCTGTTGTTCTATTTTGCGTTACTGCCGTTGACCAATTTCACATCCCATGATTGACCAAAGTTCAACTGATAAATCAGTTTACTCTTTCCCGAATTTAGCTGTCGCTGTACTACATTGAGGAACCAGATCACAGTCGGTAAAATAGAAAACTAGATCCAAATCAGTGGATGGAATTCTGCAATCTCAATCTCAAATGCTAATTGTGGATCATTTGGTGGTCCTATTCCAGGATTTGAGCCCAGAAATCAAAGCTGATCCTGCAGTGCAGTTCTGAGGGAGTGTTGCACTGTCAGATGTCACGTTTCAGATGTGACATTAAACTAAGTTGGTCTGCCTGTTTTTAAAGAGTGGGAGAGTTACGCTCTGTGTCCTGATCAACATTTATTCCTCATCGTCATCACAAAAGAACAGACTTACTGGTCATTGTCATGTTGTTGTCTATGGAAACTTGTTGTACACCGATTGGCTTGGGGTCCTACATTATTCCAGTGACAGCACTGGCTGTAAAGCTCTTTGGGACATCTGGGGCGGGATTCTCTCAGCATGGGGCCGGGCCAGAGAATCACTGCGACTGACGTGAATCTCGCCATGCCATACCGACGCCGGGACTCAATTCTCCGCACAGCGAGAATCGGTACCATCGGCGCCACCGTGGTTGGCGCGGCGCCGGTTGGGGGCCGCTCTATGGGGCCCCCCCCCGGCGATTCTCCACCCAGGATGGGCCGAGCAGCCGTAACAGAAAACCCGAGTCCCGCCGGCGTCGTTCACACCTGCTCTTAGCTGGCGGGACCTCGGCGTGGATGGGTCCAGGGGCAGCCTGTGGAGGAAGGAGGGGGGGGGGGAAAGAGGTGGGGGGGGAAAGAGGTGGGGGGGGGGGGGGGGGGGGGGGAGAGACTCTGTTGTGGCTTGGCGCGCGATCTAGGCCCACCGATCAGCGGGCCGGCCTCTCAGGCTGGAGGCCTCCTTTCTTCCACGCTGGCCCCTTTAGCCCTACGCCATGTTGCATCGGGGCCAGCACGGAGAAGGGCGCCACTGCGCATGTTGGCGCCGTGCCACTGCGCATGCGCGGACCCTGCGGCGCCCAGTTGACGCCGGGATCAGCAGCTGGAGCGACAAGGGTCGCTCCAGTGCCGTGTTGGCCCCCTGTAGGGACCAGAATTGCTGATCTTGAGGCCATGTTGACACCGTTGAGAAACACAATGGCGTTTACGACGGCGTCAACACTTAGCCTCAAGATCAGAGAACCCCATCCCGTTGTCATGAAAGATGTTTTTTACATAATAGCCCAAAGTGCCTTTTTCTTTCATCTATACTGTAGACAAAGACTATTTTAATCTCTTCAATCAATATAGTGCTGGAACACAAAAGGGTTCACGCAGGTCAACACCACATAATAATTTCAGATGACAATTTCATAGGATTAGTCACAAGAAAAGAGCTCTAAAAAACTGAGATGGAATATTTATTTGTGGTCTGTGAATTATTACACAAATGGGAGACAAACCTGCCAAGGTCTGCAATACTTTGAGTTCAAACATCCACAGCAGTTTAAAAACAGCAAACAACGGGTGGCATGGTGGCGCAGTGGTTAGCACTGGGACTGTGGTGCTGAGGACCCGGGTTCAATCCCAGGCTTGGGTCACTGTCCGTGTGGAGTTTGCACATTCTCCCCGTGTCTGCGTAGGTTTCACCCACACAACCCAAAGATGTGCAGGTTAGGTGGGTTGGCCGCGCTAAATTGCCCCTTAATTGGAAAAAGAAAATAATTGGGTACTCTAAATTTTTAAAAAACGCCCTCAACAAAGATATGAGAAGTGAAGTGGATGAAGGAGCGAATACATTCCAAAATTAGTTGCAAATAAAATTGCTACTATTCTCCATCAACTCCAAACTCATTCGGTGAATAACTAGTTATATAAACCTGAAATGTCCAATGTTTGAACCAGTCTGTTTTACTCTCATCTGCACGTGAAAGGGATACAGCAACTCCTGATGGCTATCCAAAAACCTCTGCTTGAAAGTTACATTTGTCAACACTTATTGTAGACAGAAATCAGATCAGTTGTGGTGTCCCTCATGTTTAATAAACAAACATGAACTGAACACAGTGAACAAGTGGACAAAGCAGCAGACAGTAGTCAGCGCAATGGAAGAATACATCAGGTAAGAGTGTATTGAGGTGCCATTATGCCTGGTCCACGTTTTGTGTGGACCAGTGCTAAATGGCACCATGGCAAGGCTCCCAGATGCGGGCGTTTGATCCCAGACCTTGGGAGATTCCAGCGCAGACATATTTATGCGAGGCTAACTCCTCACTTAAATATGCAAGTCTGGATCCCGTCCAATGAGGGCGAGATCCAGGTTGTGACGCCTCACGAGATCTCATTATATTGCGAGGCGTCTCGTGAGATTTAACGGCCTCGCCACATTCCGAGTCGGACACAACGAGGCTGTATGATCGGACCCCAGATATGGATATCTACCTACAAGTTATTTTCTAAGCTAACATACAAAGAGCTATTTGCATTAGTGGAACTGGACCTCAGTCAGAATTTCCAGCAGCTGAGAACAAAAAAAAAGGATTGAGGATAATAAGAAGGAAGCAGTGGGAACAAAGTGATCAGTGGGCCCCGGATTAAGGTGTTAACATTTAGTTGCCACCGCTTCTATTTTAAAAATTCCAAATAATCACTACAGATGAGAAAGTCCCTTATTGTGAAAGCCTGAAAACTTACTTGAGTCATCTGATTAGCTCCGAGGCATATAATAATAATCTTTATTATTGTCACAAGTCGGCTTACATTGACACTGCAATGAAGTTACTGTGAAAATCCCCCAGTTGCCACACTACGGTGTCTTTTCCGGTACACAGAGGGAGAATTTAGAATGTTCAATTCACCCAACAAGCACGTCCTTCGGGACTTGTGGGAGGAAATTGGAAGAAGCCCACGCAGACACAGGGAGAACGTGCAGACTTCACAGAGATGGTGACCCAAGCAGGAATTGAACCCGGGACCCAAGCACTGTGAAGCAACAGTGCTAACCACTGTGCTACCGTAACGTGAAGCATATTTTCACAGATATTGTTGTGTTTTATGAGGAACTTCAGTTACATGAATAGATTGAAGGTTAAAAATGGATTTGATAGAGTTCAAAATGAAGAGGGTCCGGACAGAGAAGAAAGGGAGAAACCTTCCTGTTGGCAGAAGAAGTGAGAATCAGAGTATATTAAGTTAAGCTAATGTGGCATGAAGATTTAATTTCTTTTTAAACGCAGCGAGTGGTTAAGATCTAGAATGCGGGCAGCACGGTAGCACAGTGGTTCGCATTGCTGTCTCACGGCGCTGAGGTCCCAGGTTCGATCCCGGCTCTGGGTCACTGTCTGTGTGGAGTTTGCACATTCTCCCCGTGTTTGCGTGGGTTTCGCTCCCACAACCCAAAAGATGTGCAGGATAGGTGGATTGGCCACACTTGGAAAAAAAAATGAATTGGGTACACAAATTATTAAAAAAAAATTTTTTTTTTAAAAGATCAAGAATGCATCGCCTGACAGTCTGGTGTAGGCAGATTTGACCGTGGCTTTCAAAAGGGAACTGGGTAATTATCCTGGGGAAAAAATTGCAGTGCTATGGAAAAAAGGCGGCTGAGTGGGACTCGGTGAGTTGTACTTGGCAGACAGCTGGCAAGGATACAACAGGTCAAATGGTCACCTTTGATATTAAATCATTTTAATCATACTACCAACTTTTTTTTAAAATAATATTTTATTAAGGTATTTGAAAATTTTTAGAACAGTAACAAAAACAATGACATCAACATGGTAAAGTAAACATTCCCCCCCCCCCCCCCAGCCCAATCATCACACACCTCAACAATCCCCCCCCCCCTTGGAATACTGCATCTGCTGACATTTTTAATTTTCCCCGAGAAAGTCAACGAACTGCTGCCATCTCCGGGTGAACCCTAACATTGACCCTCTTAAGGCAAACTTTATTTTCTCGCGACTGAGAAACCCAGCCATGTCACTAACCCAGGTCTCTACACTCGGGGGCTTCGAGTCCCTCCACATTAATAAGATCCATCTCCGGGCTACCAGGGAGGCAAAGGCCAAGCGATCAGCCTCTTTCGCCCCCTGGATCTTCCAACACTCCAAAGATCGCTACCTCCGGACTCGGCACCAGCCGTGTTTTGAGTACCGTGGACATTGCCTTAGCAAAATCCTGCCAAAACCCTCTAAGCTTCGGGCATGCCCAAAACATGTGGACATGATTTGCTGGGCTTCCCGCGCACCTATCCACTACCCCGAAACACCTGCTCATCCGAGCCGCTGTCATGTGTGCCCGGTGGACTACCTTAAATTGTATCAGGCTCAGCCTGGCGCATGATGAGGAGGTATTAACCCTGCTTAGGGCATCCGCCCATAGACCCGCCTCTATCTCTCCTCCTAGCTCGTCCTCCCACTTGCCCTTAAGCTCCTCCACCGGAGTTCCCTCCGCAAGCTCCTGGTAAATATCCGATACTTTCCCCTCTCCCACCCAGGTACTGGAAACTACTCTGTCCTGTATCCCCCGTGGCGGCAGCAGCGGAAAGGCCGGCACCTGTTATCTCAGGAAGTCGCGCACCTGCAAATACCTAAAACCATTCCCTGGTGGCAATTTAAATTTATCCTCCAAAGCTTTCAAGCATTTTGCTTTCATACCCACATGAATGCTTGACCTGCTGCAATGCTCCATGAAGCCCAATGCAAATTGGAGGAACATTTCATCTTCCCATTAGGCACATTACAGTCTTCTGGATTCGACATTTGAGATCAACAAGTTTTGAGTGTGACATTTCTCCCCATCATAAGCCCTCTTTTTGTTTTCTTGGTTGGTTCCAACACCTATCCCCCCCCCCCCCCCCCCCCCCAACCTCACCCACAGTTTTTGTTTCATTGAGCACTGGCCTTTGTTCTCCTACTAACACATTCTATCTAACCTTTATGCCACCATTCCGCACCTTCTTTAGTCCTGATGTGGCGATGCCGGCATTGGACTGGGGTGAGCACAGTAAGAAGTCTTACAACACCAGGTTAAAGTCCGTACTCATGCGTGCGGATCTTGGCTACAAGTTTCTGCCCGGCGATTCTGCGTTGTTGCGGGTCCTGATGGCCGCCTTGGAGAACCCTTACACAGACCGGATCAGAGGCTGAATGTCCTTGACTGCTGAAGTGTTCCCCGACTGGAAGGGAACATTCCTGCCTGGCAATTGTCATGCAATGTCCGTTCATCCGTTGTCACAGCGTCTGCATGGTCTCGCCCATGTCCCACACTTCCTGCAGCGTATGAGGTAGACAACGTTGGTCGAGTCGCACAAGTATGTCCCACGTACGTGGTGGGTGGCGTTCTCACGTGTAATAGTGGTACTCATGTCGATGATCTGGCACGTCTTGGAGAGATTGCCATGGCAGGGCAGGTCTTGTGTCCATGGCATCTTTTTCAATCTCTCCTCAGCTCTGACCTATCTGACCTTCTACTCTGCTCCACCATCTCCACCCCGCTCTCCCACTATATAATCCATCACATTTCTACCCTCTTCAGCTCTGAAGAGGGGCCACATGACTTGAAATGTAAATTCTGTTTCTCGCTCCACAGACGCTGCCAGACCTTCTGAGTTCATCCAGCATTTTCTGTTTTGATTATAAGCAAAACCACTTTGTCTGGGTAGTGTTAAGTCATTATCTAGAATAAACTAAACTTTGGTGTTCTAAGTAAGAATTACATTTATTTCAGGTTCTCTGCTCCAATTATCTCCTTCACCATGGGTATATAAGCACTTTATACTTCTATGACTATCTGGGGTGCTCTCCAGAATCACCATTTCTTATTTGAACTGACATGCAGGAACCATTCAACATTGCCCTCCACTTTGCTGAAATTGTTCCTATACTCCACTCATTTCCTCACAAAAGATATTGGGCGCAGTTCTCCCAAAAGATTTCCCGCGAGGCCGCAGCATTGCATTTCAAACACACTAATGGGATTAGGGCTACCGGCCCCAGAGAATCACTCCCATTATCACAGTGAAGATCCGCATAGGTCTCAGATATGTGGAACATGCTGTTCCAATACTACTCGCATACCCTCTTCCTCTGTTACACCCAAGTGGCTCACTCTTATTGAGAATTTCAATAACTATGGGGGCGATTCTCCGATATTGAGGCCAAGTGTTCGCGCCATCGTGAACACCATCGCATTTCACGACGGCGCAAACAGGGCTTGGACACAACCTATTCTGGCACCCACAGGGGGCCAGCATGGCGCTGGAGTGGTGCGCCAAATGGGCGCCGCGCCAACCCACGCATGCGCAGTTGGGGCAGCCCAATCCTGTGCATGCGCAGTTGGGCCACGCCATCCTGCGCATGCGCGGGGAACGTCTTACGCATGCCGGCCCCTCACCAACATGGAGCCGGTGTTCTGGGGCCACGCGCGGGAGGAGGTAGGCCCGGGGGGGTATCGGCGGGCCCCGATCGCAGGCCAGACCCCATTGGAGGCCACCCCGGTGAAGGAGCCCCCTCCCCACCACAGGCGCCCCCCCCAGCGTCCCCGCAGAGTTCCCGCTGGCAGCGACCAGGGGTGGACGCCGCTGGCGGGAACCTGTCTTGTTGCAGCGGCCGCTCGGCCCATCAGGGCCAGAGAATCACCACTCGCCGGTTCTCCGAGCGGCCCGGTGCGAATCACGCGCCACTGGTTTCCGGGGGGTGGGAGAATCGCGTGCGGGGGGGGTCGGGGCGGTGTGGCGCGATTCGCGCAGTGCCCCAGCGATTCTCCCACCCAGCGTGGGGGGGGGAGAATAGCGCCTAATGTCTCCCATCTCTCACCCCTACATGGTCCACCTGTAATCCTTAATTTCTTGAACTTCTCCCACCATGACTCTGGCACTGGGATAACTATGTGCATCTATACCGAGCCACCAATTATATTACCTGGATTATGTTTCTCCTCATTCCACTTCCTGTGTAGGTTTCACTCTTTTATCCCAATTGTTCTGGGAAATCTGTCTGATAACCCTACTTTCTTAATGACTTTAGTTTTTCCTCAATAATGGTTAAGGTGCCTGCCTCTGGAAAAGCCTACAGTGCAGGGTTGTGCTGAAGGACAACGTGAATACTGCTGAGCACCGTGTACGGAGATATAGTGCAGGAGGAAGGACTTCAGACTCCCGAGTAATGGGACCAGTTCGGGAGTAGAAGGAACTTGTTCAAATGGACAGCTGGAACCTCAACACAACTAGCACATTATCCTCAAGTGAAAAGGAACCAGTGCCATGGCCGGCATTGAACCCAGGTAAAGGAGAAGGCAGTAGTGCTAACCACTGTGCCACCCCAAGGCAGTCTAAACTTGGTTTTCAGTATGTTCATAAATGCACATAGCATAGTAAATAAAATTAGTGAGCTGCAGGCATAAGTCACCATACGGGACTATGATTGAATGGCAACAGAGACCTTACTCGAAGAAGAGGGTTGGAAATTTGAAAAAACAGGAGAAAAAGGAGATAGCAGTATTGACCAAACAAACTATGAGAGCACTGAAAAGAGATTATGTAGTTGAGGGATTGAGGACACTATTTATTTGGTTAGAATTAAAGAGCAATGGAAGAGCTATTATGTTACTGGGTGTATCTTGTAGGCCAGCAAATGGTGGAAACGAGTTGGGACAATAATTTGCAGACAAATTACAGGAAAACGCAAGCAGTGATAATGAGGAACTTCAATAATCCTAATAAAGATTGAGATAGTAACAGTGCAAAGAACGAGGGTGAGGAATTCCCAAAATGTGTACAAGAGAACTTTTTTGTTCAGTCGAACCCAACGAATGAGGCAATGGTCAATCTAGTCTCGGGGGAGAAAAAGTGAGCTAAGAGGAGTATGTTTCAGTGGGAGGGTACAAGGGAAACAGTGAGCATCACATATCAGATTTAGAATAGTTTTTATAGGCGGCACGGCGGCACAATGGTTACCACAGCTGCCTACTGCGCTGAGGAGCCAGGTTCGATTACAGCTCCTCACTGTCCGTGTGGAGTTTGCACATTGTCCCAGTGCTTGGATGGGTTTCATCCCCACAACCCAAAGATGTGCAGGGTAGGTGGATTGGCCACACTAAATTGTCCCTTTGTTGGAAAAAAAAATAATTGGGTAGTCTAAAAAAAAATTTTTTAAGGAAACTTTTTTAAAAAAGATTTAGAATGTTTGAGAGAAGGAAAAGCAACAATCAAATTAAAAAATACTTAACAAGAAGAAGTTAATTTCAGTGAGTTGAAAATAAATCTGGTCCAAGTCGGTTGGCATCAAACATTGGTAGGCAAAACACCACCACCTTCTAAGGACAACTAGGAATGGGCAATAAATGCTGGCCTAACCAGCGATGCCTACATCCTGTAAATGAATTAAAAATTTCAAAATTTGAAGACTTCAGAAGGGCTTGATCAGATTGGTGAAATGGGCAGAAACATGGGTAGATGGAAGCTAATACAAGGCAACTAGGGATGGGCAATCAATGCTGGCCTGGCCAGTGACACCACATCCCGAAAATGAAAAAAAAAATACATTTTAGCAGGAAAATGAGAGGCTGTAAGAAATAAAAAATTCAATTTTGAAAGTGGTCCAAAAATGGAGAGACCTAGGAGCTGTAGGTACACAAAGCTTTGAAGGTGGCAGAAGTTGAGGCAGCTGTTAAAAAAGCAAGAGAGTACAAAAAAACAGGGAAGTTATTTGAAACCTTTATGAAACTCCAGGTAGGCCTCAACTGGAGTAATGTGTGCAATTCCAGGCACCATAATTTAGGAAGGTAGACAAGTCCCCAGGGCCTGATGGGATCTACCCCAAAATACTGAGGGAAGCAAGGGAGGAAATTGCTGGGGCCTTGACAGAAATCTTTGTTTCCACATTGGTTACAGGTGAGGTCTCAAAGGACAGGAGAATAGCCAATGTTTTTTCTTTGTTTAAGAAGGGTAGCAAGACTATCTGTGTGGAGTTTGCACATTCTCCTTAGGTCTATGTGGGTTTCGCCTCCACAAGCCAAAGATGTGCAGGTTAGGTGAATTGGCCATGGTAAAACTGCCCCTTTTGGAAAATTGGAAAAAAGTAATTGGGTACTCTAAATTAAAAAAAAAGGGTAGCAAGGATAATCCAGGAAATAAAGGCCGATGAGCCTTACCTCAGTGCGAGGGAAATTATTGGAGAGGATTCTTCCCGATAAGATTTACTCCAATTTGGAAACAAATGGACTCATTAGCGATATTCACGGTTTTGTGAAGGGGAGGTTGTATCTCACTATCTTGATTGAGTTTTTTTGAGGAAGTGACGAAGAAGGAAGACCTGTGGATGTTGTCTACATGGACTTCAGTAAAGCCTTTGACAAGGTCCCCCATGGCAGACTGGTACAAAAGGTGAAGTCACATGGGATCAGATGTGAGCTGGCAAGATATAGAACTGGTTCGGTCATAGAAGGCAGACTGCAGCAGTGGAAGGGTGCTTTTCTGAATGGAGGGCTGTGACTAATGTTGTTCCGCAGGAATCAGTGCTGGGACCTTTGCTGTTTCTAGTATACATAAATGATTTGGAGGAAAATGTAACTGGACTGATTAGTAAGTTTCTGGACAACACAAAAGGTGGTGGAATTGCGGATAGCGATGAGGACCGTCAGAGGATACAGCAGGATATAGATCGGTTGGAGACTTAGGCTTAGAGATGGCAGGTGGAGTTTAATCTGGACAAAGGTGAGGTAATGTATTTTGGAAGGTCTAATACAGGTGGGAAGTATACAGTAAATGGCAAAACCCTTAAGAGTATTGACAGGCAGAGCGATCTGGGTGTACAGGTCCACAAGTCAATAAAGTGGCAACATAGGTGGAGAAGGCAGTCAAGAAGGCATTGGTTGGGGCATTGAGTATAAAAATTGGCAAGTCATGTAGCAGGTTTACAGAACCTGCTTGGCCACACTTGGGAATATTGAGTACATTTCTGGTTGCCATACTACCAGAACGATGCTGCTTTGTTCTGGTAGTATGGCAACCAGAACAAAGGTTGCCATACTACCAGCAACCTTTGGCTTTGGAGAGGGTGCAGAAGAGGTTTACCAGGATGTTGCCTGGTCTGGAGGGCATTAGCTATGAGGAATGGTTGGATAAACCCAGATCGTCTGTTTTCACTGGAATGACGGAGGTTGAGGGGCGACTTGATAGAAGTTTACAAACTTAAGTGTGGCATGAACAGAGTGGATAGTCAGAAGCTTTTTCCCAGGATGGAAAAGCCAATTACATGGGGACATAGATTTAAGGTGCAAGGAGCAAAGTTTAGAGGAGAGGTGCGAGTCAAGTTCTTTACACAGAGGGTGGTGAGTGCCTGGAACACGCTGCTGGGGGTGCTGGTGGAAGCAGGTCCGATGGCAACAGTTAAGGGGCATCTTGACAAATACGTGAATAGAATGGAAATAGAGAGGGTGGAACAGTGATGCAATGGTCGGCACTACTGCCTTACAGCGCTGAGGACCCGGGTTCAATCCCGGCCCTGGGTCCCGGTCCTTGTGGAGTTTGCGCATTCTCCCTGTGACTGCGTTGTTAGACGTTTTAGTTGCTGTGATATGAAGAGTCTAAAGTTCTGTTCCTTTTTCACAAACACATTTATTTCCTTACAACAGCCTTTGCACAAAACTCTCGTTATACATCACCTGACAGAGGCCACCTGAAGCCCTTTTACATATCAGTGTCAATTAATGGATACTTAACATAAATGAGACAACTAATTGCAATGTCTCTTAACCCATTACTTAACAGTCTCCCCTTCCTTGGAGAAAAAAAAAAATTAGGTGAAAACAAAATTTCAAGAAACTCAAAAACACACATGATTTCCCCCTTTTATTTGGACGAGAAAGAAAAAAAAAAGTCACAGAAACAAGCGCCCTTCATTAACGATATCCAAAAGTTTCTGTGAACTCGCCCTTCTTTTCGTAAAACAGTCTGACAGTTGTTAGCTCCTGTCGACCCATTTAATTTTTGTTATTTCCCCTCTGTCCAACATCTGCTTCAAACTTGCGATGTCTATCCGTAAGCTTTCATTGACACTTTTTGTAGAGTGCACATTTTCCCACAGGGATTTATTGTCAATGTGACAGTCAATAGGTATATTACCCAAATCCCCTAATCCCAAAATTTCTGTCAATATCATACTTGTATAAAAGGCCATATCCACGGCCTCTACAAGGCTTAACGTCTCAGCAGCTAAAGTGCTTTTTACCACTCTCATTATTTCCTTTGTTGCCCACACAAGCGGGCAACATTTACCATTGTTCCCCAAAAGGAAAATTATAAAACCTCCTGCGCTTGAAACCCCATCACATAAATTTGCATAGGACGCATCACGAGAAACTACGAGTTTCAAGTGCCTACGGTCACCTAAAACCGGGAACTTCAAAACACACTCCTGCATTTTTAGTTTGGCCATCGCTTTATTTGCTCTTATTATGTCTTCCACTTTGGGATCATTCATTTTTGTACTCAACTCTAAGACATCAAAACTTGCGTCCGGTCTAGTCTGTCTACCTAACCAGTTCAGTTGCCCAATTAAACTTTGCAGTTGCTCTTTTTCTATCTTTGAAACCATTGCGCCTTTTTGTGAAACTCGGCCATGACTAATTGCTATTGGGCTGATGCTTCCAAATAAGATTGCTGACGTAAAGTTGCCCCTAACTTAGTCTGTCCAATTTCCAGTCCAATATATTTAAATGCATCGGAAGCCTGACTTCCAACCCTGAATTCTTTCCTCAAACCAGAGATTACAATAGCTTCAAAATCACTAGTCCCACCCCACATAAAATCATTAACATGCATCATAAAAATGCCAGAAAGATTTCCTTTATAGTGCCAGTAAAACATTGCAGGATCTGCTTTCAACTGACAACAGCCTAACTTTAACAAAACTGACCTTACCGAAAAATACCAGACTCTAGATGCATCATTTAATCCAGATACACATTTGTTCAACATTCCCGAATAACCCTTCTGTGTTAGCTGCTTCTTTAGAAGGACAGAGAAAAATGTCTCTCTGGAGCTGATGCCCCTGCAAAAAGGCAGCTTTTATATCTACAGATTTGCATTCCCATGCCTTTGTGGCTCATAGAGCCAAGAAGATCTTTAAAATAACCTTTCCTGCTGTAGGTGAATCTACCCTTAAATCCTGATCTTCTAAGTTTTCTTCAAATCCCCTTGCCACAAGCCTGGCCTTTGCCTTATAAGTTCCATCCAGAAGAATCTTTTCCGTGCAAATCCATCTGTGGGATAGAGCTCTTTGTCCCCGGTACTTCCGTGTATACCCCAAATGCACTCCAACTATGCGATTCTTGCTGTTTAGCTTCTTTAATAACTTTTTCATCTAATTTATTTGAAGCCACCAAAATCTCACGTGCATGTGGGCTTCTACTCCTATTACTATTCGTAGTCTTACTCATGTTCCGCGATCTTGATAAACTACGTCCCTCTCCCACCTGGTATCTCATTCTGTACTGCTACTGCTTGATCTTTCCCTTCTGCTGTGGGATGTCCTTTCAATAGTTCTCGACCTTTTCCTGTGGACCTGTTCACTATCCGATGTCCAATCTGAACTGGCACTGCATTTCTGTGCCCTCTATTTTTGAACTTCGTTTTCCCAATCCATTGTCTTGACTCCTTCACCTGAATGCTGTACATTCAACCAATGTTTATACTTTCCAGTGGCCTTCCCTGCTCTACTAATAACAGTTGCATCCTTCCATTGACTAGACCCTTCAGGCAAGTATGTCACTTTTGTACCAACTTTTGGCAGTTGCCTTTTCGGAAAAATGGCCTGTTCTAATTCATCAGAAGTGTTGCGTTCCTCCACAGAAACCCTGTCGATATCAGTTAATTGGTCCTCATAGTTCTGTAACATGTGCGTACCAAATGACTCTGGTTCCTCGTCAGGTCTGTCTGCTCTGTCTAAGTTTGAAAATTTGTAATCTGTACCCATTATCTTTGATGAATGTACCCTAACAGTTTGATTACCATGTTGCAAAATAATTGTTTTGCC